>NC_070530.1:300666-601333 GCF_025433545.1 Fusarium keratoplasticum | reverse complement strand
CGGACCAGCAACGCCGATTATGCCTGTTCTGGGCGTTATTCATGGCTGACAAGTCGTGCTCGTTGGCATTTGGACGTCCAGTGTTTCTCCCTACAGAATGGTTTCAAAATGTGCCGCTGCCACACTTTGAATACCTTGAGCAGTTTCACGCCCATCAATCACAAGCCCAGCCAGCAACGTCAGCATTCGGGGCGTACTTATTCCTACAAACTGTCCATTTTTCTAAGTTGATAGGATTCATCCTCGTTCCGAAGGGGGGCAGTTCAGAACGAGAGGTGCTGAATAGTCTACTAGACAGCTGGTATCAGGAAACGTACGAGGTACGTTTCTCTAGCGACCTTGACACATCACCTGACTGACAATCTCTAAGCTTCTTTCTGAAGCCCGGGACTCTGAGACAGGAGGTCACAACACGGTCCAGTGTCGTGAGATGTCCTTGGGTATTCTGTCTGTTCAATTCCGGTACTTGACTGCCTGCATCATTCTTCAGGGCTCCAGCTCGGGGAATGAGGAGTTACGAATTGCTTATGCAAGACAAGCGATATCCCTGCTTCCAAATATGGTCTCCAACTGGAATCAGGTCTACAACCCAGCAGTTTGGTGAGCACTTGTACTAATGCCCAGCTACTCCACAAAATAGCTAACCTGTTGATAAAGGGAACTGCTATACTTTCCATTCACCCCGTTCTTTGTTTTATTCGGAAGCATCATGAGAGATCCGTCGGCCTTGGCAGTACCTCAGGACCTTGAGCTGCTAGCAACAACCAAAACATACTTTTCCCGGATGCGCACACAGCTTTGCGTGCTTGCCTGTATCACCTCCAAACTCGAGGATACGGCTGGAGTCTTCTTAACCCTTGCGCGAGAGCACTTCAATAAGATTGGATCCGGATCTTTCGCAAGCAAGGGCCTGCAGGACGACATGACAGCCCCGCAGGCCCGGACTATAACGGACCAGGGGCAAGCGGGCTTCTCGTTTGCCGACACTCAAGACAACCAACAGGCTCCAACTCTAGGCGACGTAGACATTGAGGCATTTCTACACTGGCTGCCGCAAAATATTCCCATGCAGTCCACGGCAGATGTTGACATGAACGGAGAGTTTGTAGGAGCGGCGCCAAATCAAGAGACCCACGGGATGAAGCGAAGCATTGACAGCACCTTTGACTGGTTCTCGTGGGATACGTATTACGCCAGTGGGACCATTCTATAGCTCGGGTATCCCTTGTTCTCCAGGGTCAACGCATTTCCCTGATGCCTCACAATTCTTCACTCCGTTAATGTCGACCGGGAGAAGACTCTTGAAAGTAGGGTCTATTTGATCTATGGTAACAGCTTTAATCTATGTCTATTTGAAACACGTGGAATCAAACATGCATACTTCTATATCTCAAATGCGGGGGCACACGCCCTATTGGTGTTCACTCGGTAGGAGCTGGAGGCTCGGCAGCATAGGGCTGGGCAACAAAATCGACAGCCGTGTAAGTCTCCGGAACGCCCTCCTCAACAGAGTTTCCAAGGTACAACAACGTGGCCGGCTGGAATGGATCCGGAGACGCCTTGGAATAGAACTGGCTGAAAGGGGTGCCCCCCGTTTCGTGGCATCCAGGAGTACACTCGCCCCGCGGCGCGGTGCACACCAGAGGCTGCCCAGCGACGGGTTGCTCACAGCTCAAGGGCCTGAACCAGCTGATAGCTGGCAGCTGGCAGCTAACCAAGACTGGTGGGAAATAGTCTGAGGGTCCGTAGTTGACGCAAACGTATTTGCCGTTGGTTTGGCGCAGGTAGTTAGTGCACGGCTCAATGGTGAAACCCATAGGCGAGTAGTCGTTGGACTCTATGTTGAGGACGATGTTGGAGGCGTGCTGACCGTTGGTCTTCATCACTTGGCTTCCCCCGCTGCCCTGGGCGACTGCCTTGAAGGCCGGGTTGGGGTTAGGGGTAGCGCAAGCGTCCACCGAGCTGGAGGAAGTGGAAGCAGCCTCGGATGTAGAGGGCTCTGCAGACTCTGTCGTGGACTGGGTAGCGGATCCGGTAGTCGCAGATTCAGTCACCGCGGTAGAGGAAGCAGACTCGGTTGTGGAGGCAGACGTAGCGGATTCGGTTGACGACACAGCGGTTGTGGACTCAGTAGAGAGCGTGGTAAAATCAGCATTAGATACAGTAGTCGAGGCGGTTTCTGAGATCACTGACTCGGTCGAAGATGCAACTTCAGTAGTTGCGCTCGACTCTGTCACCTTGGAAGTCTCGGACTCGGTCTCAGTAGATGTCTCTGTGACTGTGGATGACAGTGACAGGTCCGAGGAGGTCACCGAGGTCGAAGTCACTGATGACACAGTCACGACCGAAGAGGACCCTACAAAGCTTCAATTAGCAAGACAAATCTGCGCCATGAAACATTCCTTACTCACCCGACTGTGGCTTGCATGGCGAGGCAAGTGACTCGGCCGAGAAGAGGCCCAGAGCCAGAGAAAGAAAGACACCAGAACGCATCGTTGGGCGATTAACGAAAGAATGAGACGAACGATGGCTGAACTAGATGGAAAATAGCCCGCCATGGTTTTTTATTAGTTTTGATGGCTTGACACAATTAAAGGGGCCGCGGCCGTTGGTCGAGCTCAATCTAAGAGGATGGGTCTTGGGATTCAATAGTCGCTGCATTGGCATCCCTGGTTGGTTAGCTGTCATCAATAGCTCTCTTTAACCGCAGCTGAGGTGGGCCAACACGAGAATAAACGTCTTGGCCCAGCATTAGCTTGATATCAGCCCCAGTCGCTTCGGCCGGGACGGAAGAGGCGGCTTTCCAAAGGCAATCAGCACACTCGTTGCCAGCACTCAGGGTTTGGGTGAAGCAGCCAAAGATGCAATGGTTTCCCTTATTCAGCGCTGAACCTTCTTGACCACCTATCTAAGTTACCCTTCTATCTCAACATTTATAGCGGTCTTCTGGCTCAGCTATCCCACCAAGGGCCGGACTTCAACTATAACAGAGACCACAATACAACATTTATAGCATATCCTCCCATGATTTAATGGAAAGCAAGGAAGGCCAAGTTAGGTATCACAAAGTATACGACTTTACACTTGGTTGCCAATGTTGCCAATCACGTCTTTTAATATAAGTTCCTCATCACATCACACTCAATGCTCAACGGTAAGTGAAACAAGCCGATAGACAGCACAGATTAATTAATTGAACGAAGCTTGTCGCTACTATATTGCCAACCTTGGCCAACCCCAGCTCAAGCTCTTGTCTTGCTAATCAACCATGACCCCAAACCGAGAGCAGTTGCAAGCCACCACCAGTATCTTGAGACTCCCTGGAGCCACGACTCTGGTGAGTCCGTAGGCACAGTCGGAGACGACGGCACCAGTGGGGCCGCTTGGCTTCAGAAATCAATACCGGCATCGTAGGCCTTCTTCTTGAGCGCCGCCAGGTCAGACTCGGCCTTGGCGCGCGCCTTCTGTGCGGCCGAGACCTTTGACTGTGCGTCATCCTTCTCCTTGATCAGGTTGTCGATGTCTCCCTGCTGGTCCTTGACCGTCTGCTCCAGCTCCTCGATCCTCTTGTTGGCCCGATCAAGCAGCCCCTGAGTCTTATTCTTGGAAGCCTCAAGCTCGCTGTTGGCCGACTTGAGTTGACCATACTCCTTGGTCAACTCTGCATTCTTCTTGGTTTGCACGTCCAACTCGGTTTCAAGGCGTGAGATGTCGGTCTGTTGCTCGATCACCTTGTCGAGAAGCTTGCCAATGCGTGCATTGAGATCTTCAATCTCACCCTGCGCCTTGGACAGCTTCTGCTTGAGGTCGCTGACTTCGGCTTGACTAGCTGTAAGCTTGTCTTGGGTATCCTTGAGTATTTTGCGGGCTTCCTCGTCCTGGATTTGCCCTTCGTAGATGTCACGCCGAAGCTTCTCGATCGTCTTGCGGAGCTCGTCTGCCTCTTTGCGGGCCTTGGCGAGGTCCTCCTCCAAATTCTTAGCCTTGGCTCTGGCACCGTCACGGTCAAGAGTGAGATCCTCCTTTGCCTTTGTGAGATTTTTGATGTTCGCCTTCGCAGCGTCGAGCTGCCGAAGGAGAGTGTGGTAGTCGGCATCCAAGGCAGCGAAGCGCTATGTACGTTGTTAGAACATTGCTAGCATTTAATAAGAGCCAGGGGCTATGTGACGTACATCTTGAGCATACTTGGCCAGGTAGCCGGCTTGGTCCACAAAGGCAGCGGTATGAGCCAAGGTGTCAATGATACCCTTGGGGAAAGGCAGAGGGCCAAGGATGCGAGGGAGTGAAGGCTGAGGCTGGGGCAAGCGGACTTCAACCTCGGTCTTCCCTGGAGTCGGCTCGGGAGGATCAAAGTCGCTACGCGATGGTGTCAGCAATGGAAAATACAAGTCAGGGGAAACCGTACTGGGTGTGGGCCTGACGCTCAATGATGGCCGAGCGAATCATGCTACCAACATCCTCGCCGTGGCTGCCCTCCTTGACGTGGACAGCAAGTTTATCAGTCTTGGCCTCCCAGGTGCAGCTGATGTCGTAGTATGAGTGGTAGGAGAACTTGACGACGTCGGTGCCGATGCCAGACACAGACTTCTGGACCGCATTGCGGAAGGATGGGTCCTTGAGCTTTCCAGCCGAGTCTTGGGTGTACTGCCAGAGTGATAGAATAGGTTTTCCCTCTCCAAAGCCATCAGGAACAATGAAGATGGCCGGCTCATCCTTGGCGAAGTGCATCCAGCTGAACTTGCCGGTCCAGATGCGAGTCGTACCAGTGAGCTCTTGCTCAGACTCCCAGATGCGCTGAAGAGGCATAGGCTTGCTGACCCCGTTTGTGGGGTTTCTCATAACGACGCTGAGGGACTTGTAGCCTCCCTCAGTTGTAACAGCATAGTTGTACCAAGCACCCTTCAGGTAGAAGGTTACATCGGTGGCCTGGGTCTGGGTGACGGAATCGACAATGATGGTGTCGAACCAGTTCCTCTTCTTATTGCCTTGGGCATCTACCGTCCACTGAGAGAAGAGGTAGACGCTATCGCCAACACGGACAGGACCGTTGGGCAGGACGATGACGAAGGTCTCGTCCACGCCATAGTGGTACCAGTTGAGCTTTCCTTGGTAGACGAACATTGTAGGTGCGGAAGTGTCTTTGTGCACAAGGTTGAAGCGTGATTTTTGTATTAGGGATGAAAAGATGTGAAAGAGATGTTGTTTAGAGTAGAAAAAGGAGTTCTGTTCAGGAGGTGGTGATGGGCGCTTTTATAACCTACGACCGATGTCCAATTGCTCAAATCTCACATGCGGCCTGATGGTGGTTTTCTAGTGTACAAGGTATAATAGCATCGTTTGTAAGCACTACATGTCCTGTTTGGACTGTATCTTGATTTTCTGCGTGTATTTGCCAGGTAGCATCCAAAAGCAAGGTCGCCAGTTGTGGCTAGTCTGGCGATCAAGGACAAAACAGGACAAATAATTGAACCTCAGCGCTGCCAAGTAAGACATACATACCATAGTGTTGCAGCCACTGAGGAGAACATAGTCAGCGCGTTGCAGGGGATTCGGCTCGGCTACAACTCTGGCTAGCCGCTCTAGCCAGCCACGCCAATCAAAAGACCAAGATTCTTTTCCCAGCTGGCTCAGATCAAGCCCCCTCAACCGCTCTGGTCGACGAGGCCCGACAATATTTGGCTGACGGTTCATTCACCGGCAGTACTAGTTTCTGCCATCTCTTCAGCCGTTCTGGTGACTTCTCCCAGCGCCGAGCATAATAGTATTCAGATTAAACGATGATTATTTACTCTGCTTAGACCGAGATATCTCATGTATATCTAAGATGCTCTTAGTTTATATTTCTTTAATCTTTAATTCATATAATTTCTATGTTTTAATAGGTAGATCGTTCTAGTCTGGCGCTCACAGATCCCAGCAGACCGAAGCGTCTGCCCGCTATTGCATAAACTCAACCTGCAGAGACAGGGCTGATTCTGGACCCAGTCAGGATTAGCATGTTTTGATCGGCCGAGACATCCTCGCTGAGACATGCAGGCGGGGAAGTCGTCAGCGCCGACCGGTGAGGACGCGAGTGGTAGCATACTGGCTTTAGAGGGGTTCCTACGGTCTAGGCCAAGATGACATGCTGTTCTAGACTTTGACGGCGCCAATAGTTGTGGCAAGGAGAGAGAAGGGAATCGTTGGCCTATCTAATAGTGCTGTCGAATGTTTACCATCTCATGCCGAGAAAAGCTACAACAACGCTTGTACAAATTGGACTAAAAATGCTCTCATGTATGGCCTAGATTATTGGCCCATAAAAAGAGACATGGGGCTGGCTGAAGGTACGGTACATCCTTCAGCCAGCCTCAGTATCCAGCCATGTCTCGCGATCAATTTCGCAATGTTGATCAGCCAAGCTGTTATGGTATAGTAGTTGATGATGATCTTTTTCTACCTGTCAGTTGCGAGTAGGCCAGGTACTACCTACCTTCCGTTGGATCCTGTAATAGTGATCCAAGCCCAAGGTGGGGGGCGTGGCCAACTATGTGCCTGCGAGAATCGGCACAGCTAGTTGCAGATTCACGATTTGCCTCTATCCGGTATTCCTTGACCCTGGTCTCGACTACACTACGCATTACTCTGGTCTCAGTGACCACCTCAGACATAGAGACGACTCTGATCAGCCATGAGACGAGGGCTGCAACACCAGCAAAGAGATGCAAGAGATCATGCTAACGTCACTGGACTTGCTTGTCTGTGAGGATGAACTGGGTCTTCTGAAATCTACTATAAGAATCTGTTTGCAAGTATCCTTAAAACTAGGTAGAATACTAGTGAGATTCATTCTAGTAATGGCTCTTGAAATGATCGTGGGTTTCTTCCTCGTTTATATACGAGCTTATGACTCCAATATCTCACTTTGCTCATTCCATCCCAGTTGAAAATCGAGCCACGGGCTCATCACAGGTGATCAAGGCTATCAGGCTCTCAATAAAATCAATGATTCTTTCGTGATTGATTATCTGGATGGCATGTTGAGACTGATCCAGATGCAAATTCAACTCCTCACCGTGTGGCGTGCAATGCCCAGAGCCGCCTTGCTCAAAAGAAGCCGTCAGCCCGCCACTTGATCAGCCCCGCCGCAGCGGCATAAACTAGCAAGTTCCAGAGTCACACTCCTTGGTCACACTTTGATGTATTCAATCATCTTCTACCTGATTGACAACATTGAACTCGAGCCAGCCCACGTTTCTAGGGTGTGCTTGCATGTCAAGCTTGCTGCCCATGCTTCCTTTGAGTGTCATATTTCTTACTATTCAAGAGAATACTTCTGTAGATCCCAGTTTTCGCCGGCAAGAAACCGGCGACTTTTGGAGGGGACGATGTAACTATCATTCATGTTATGATGAAGCCAGCCTTCATGCTGAGAGGTCCTGTTTTGAACCGGATAGTCCCCTACCCGCCTAGCCTCAACGGTAGGGCCAACAGGTGGTCGGCGTAATATTACGCCGCGATCGCCCAGAGCCTGCCTCGACCGACCTGCGGCTGGGGCCTGAGGTTGAGAAACACACCTCTCAATAGCATCGTTGATGTTGCCTATTCCTCGAATCTCTAGGTCACTCCCGGTTTAACTATAGATATGGACGATACCAATTCGACACTAGCCGACGACGTCGAAGTCATCAACATTGCGTCGCAACAGGTAACGCAATGCAGGTACGTACGCAACTTGACACCCCTCATTGCATCCATAATCATCATTGATAATGCCACAGCGACCGGTGCCAAGATAATGATGAGCTATATCAAGCATGGACAGTAGTCGGCGTGGCTGAACCACAAGATACTACGAGCAATGACGAGAACAGTCTTGTCGAGATCTCGAGGGGTAGGTCGATCCCGCGTTCAAGAGTATCCGTCTGTCGTTGACATTGAATAGTTTCAAGCCCTCTCCACGTTCAGTTCAGTGATCTTGAGGTCAATGATATCCCACAGCCCAGGATCCCCTGGCCGTCGAGCCTGCCTTGGTTCCAATTCCAAGATCGTTACTTCAACAGTAAGCCACCCTTGAAGATCCTGCTAGCAGTCAAATTCATTGACATATAAACCCGCAGACATCGCATTGCGGGCCATGCTCTCCAAGGAGTTGAATCTCGGACCTAATGCCACCAGCAGGGAGACGATGTCGAGGATGAGGCTAGCCATTAGCTCACCGAAGTACTCGCTCACAACAAAGGCCGGCTTCAACCGTGCAGTGTGCAAGGCCAATAGGATTATGCCAGAGCAGTTTGATGGACAAAATGCCGATCGAATCAAAGCACTGATCAGTGCCGATCCGCTCGAGGCAAAGATGCAGGAGTTTCAACTCTTCGCATACCAGCTCTCCAACGGTCTCATTGAAGATGAGGATGACGAGTTCGTTGACGAGAATGGCAAGTATACCAAGATCATTGAGATATTCCGAGACATAGGCCTGCCACAAGCTGTGTGGAAAGACTTGTTCTCCAAGAGCCGCGATCAACCAACTGGTAGGGCGTTCATCGAGGCACTCTTTGAAGCTGCCGTCAACACCCAGACACTTGACATCTGCGAGACACTTCTCGAGGCGGGGGCGGACCCAGACAAGATCATCAATACATGGGCAATGGGGTGTCTCGCGCGGCCGCTTCAGCTCAGCATGGATTGTCGCGTAGGGGACGTGGATCTCGCACGTCTTCTGATCCGGTTCGGGGCGGGCGTTGACCTTATCACAGGGGAAGACGAAGAAATGCCCTTGTTCAAGGCATGCAAAGAGTCCACAGCCGAAGCCGTGCAAGTATTGGTCGAAGCTGGGGCGGACATGATGCGGATGGGTTGGAAGGATAACTTGTTGACGCCAGACTCGGCTCTTACAAACGCAGTGGATGCGGACTGGAGGATGGCCCATATACGAGATGAAGAGGACGAGGAAGAGGACGAGGAAGAGGACGAGGACGACTCAGCGAGCTCCGGGAGAGATCGACCCGGCCTGAAGTCTCTCAGATACCTTCTGACCCTGTATGACCAAGGACGGCATCATGACCTCATCCAAGACGCCTTCATCAGAGCGGCCTCTGAAGACCGAAGGGACATGCTCATGGACCTAGTAGAGGCCGGTGCGTGCATCGACGGGAGATCACCTGATGGGCACACGGCTCTCATTGCCGCTACATGGCGTAGCTACCAAGGCAGCAGCTCGAGGACGATCAAGATGCTACTGGATCTTGGAGCCGAAGTCGACTTCGCCATGCCGGACTCGAACATCACGGCCTTGCACATTGCTGCAGCCAAAGGCGACGAGAAGGTCACAAAAGTTCTCATTGCTTACGGAGCAGATATCAACGCCATTGTGGCCAATAGAGGAGGCGAAGACCGACGCCTTCTTGGCTCGCATTTTGAAGCATCTGGGGTTAGTGCCGACGCATTATGCGAGATGAATGCCTGCCAGACACCGCTACAATTTGCGTTGTTAAGGAACAAGGCCAAGGAGTCGCGTTGTACTACGCCAAAACACGGAGGTGCAGCCCTGGCTTTGATCGGTGCTGGGGCCGCTCTCAAGCGTGGTGACGTTGCAAGGGCTTGCCGCTTCGATAGCATTGATCTACTGCGCGAGCTATTGTCCCGCGGCGCCGATGTGAACGAGTTGGACTTGGCTGGGCGGTCCGCGTTACAGGCTTGTCTCGAATTTGGGAACGTCAATCTAGTTGGCTGCCTGCTCGAGGCGGGGGCAAGTCTGCGCGGGTGTAGTTTGCATAACGTCATAAAGAGGGGTCGGCGTGATGTTGTTGAGATGCTCATCAGACATGGAGGCGGCGCGGTCGTTGGGAATGATGCCGAGTGCTCACTTCTTGAGGCTGCTGCTTCGAGCCGAAACTGGGACCTAATGGTATGGCTGATGGAAACTCACCATGTTCCATACGATCAAGGTGCGCTGTGCGCTGCTATTTGCTCCTGCATTGGTAGCAACAGAAGGAACAGTGGCTACCTCGAGATGCTCCTACAAAGAAGGCCTGACGACATGGTAGGAGGAGATATGGAGGCCACAGCCTTGGGATATGCCGCTTTCCATCGCCAGAGGTGGGTGCTTGAACGTCTCCGCAAGCTCAAGATCAGCGGGCGTTGTATCATTCCCGTTAAAACCAATGGAGACTGGCTTCATCTGGCAAAGGGGCACCCTCGGATTATGTCCTGGGCATATCAGAAGCAGTTCTGGCGCGATCCAGAGATGGCCCGGTGCTCCGTTCTCGTACCTGCCATCCACGGCGGTGACTGGGAAGCTGCACAACAACTGCTGGAAGCCGGCTTCAAACCAGACAGGCTATGTCTAATCGTGGCCATCTGCAGACAGCCAGTTGGGGCCATCGTTGATCTGACGAATCGGCTGTCACGGGTTGACAGGTTCGAGCGCGCCAGGAGCAACCTCGACACGCCCCTTCAAGCCGCTGTCCGACACGGAAGACTCGACATTGCGAGATTTCTACTATTCCTCGGCGCTGACGCCAACGCTCCAGCGTCTGAGGAACTAGTTGCCGACAATGACTGGTCGAATCCAGTCTTTCCACGTACTGCCCTTCAAGCCGCTGTCGAGAATGCTGACGACAAAATGGTGGACCTACTCCTCAAAGTGGGCGCAAACATTAACGCACCGCCTGGGAAGGACTCTGGTGCCACGGCGCTGCAGATTGCGGCTGGAAAGGGGCACATGGATATGGTCAAGAGGTTGCTAGCTCTGGGAGCAGATGTTAATGCACGAGGAGCGGTTTGGGATGGCAGGACGGCGTTGGAAGCTGCTGCTGAAGGAGGGAGATTGGACATGGTGCAATTTTTGCTAGAGGCGGGAGCAAGGTTTCGCAGTTACGGGGGCCGCCGGAGGGGATATAATGGGGCTATTGAGTTGGCTGAGGACAGGGGACATGGTGCAGTTGCACAGGTACTGAAACAGTGGAAGGAGGGAAAGATGATGGATGAAAATCAAGGTAGAGGGTCTAATTAATGTGTTAGTGGGATGCGAAATCAGCCTATTAGCACAACTTCTCGGAATTGACAGCGATCAGATACACTTTCGGATACCGGAACAGGATGAATAAAGAGTGTTAAACGAATTTTAGAACCATGAGACGCGATTAGAAGTCAAGAATAAGCTGCAGTCTAGATTGTTCTTGTGCTACCTGCATCCATTTCTACCAGTAACCCATAGATAACCCGATTGATAATTACGCTTAGCTTCCAACTCCCAGCATGATAGATATCAGGACGGCGAAAATGGAACCACGATAGGTGCAGTTGGCACCAGCGTAGCCAAAGACAGATGGGGCCAGCTTAGCCCGTGAAAGTTGAGCAAAACAATCTGCGCGTACTGTATCTGTGTATAAGTCACAGTCATCGTCTTGGGGCTCGTCACAGGCCCCGGAGGCGTCACTGAAAAAGTCGGCAAAGGGGGAGCAGCCTTGCCCTCGACCGGCTTGAAGTTTGGCTGCACCAATAGGGGCTTCCCCGGCTTGTAGCTTTCAATGGTAAGCTCAGCCTGCACAGTCTCGACCCAGAAGGTAGAGTCCATCTGCACAGCATCTGCGTTGGGACCCAAGGCAGCGTTTTGTCCGACCAGGAAGGCAATGTTGGCCGTTCCACCCCCGGGCTCGGCCGACGTGGACATTGTCGTGACTGCAAAAGTGCTCGTCTCTATGATGTTGAGTTGACTGTTGATGTCGTTGAGGATCTGCGCTGGGTTGGTGAGAATGCCCTGCGTGATTGTGCCCTGGACTATAAAGGGGGTGAGGTCCTGCGGCAGGCGTGCTGTGTTCACATCCGAGGCCTGCTGACTAGCCTTGGGCTTGAGATCTCCCGGATTCCCGATGGCGAAGGGAGTGATGGATCGTGGGCCGATGTCTGGCGCAGACTGTACCACAGTCGGAGCAGGACCCTGGGCATTGATGGTGGTCCCGTGCGGGATCGAGCCTAGACGGACCAGCGTGTTTCCCAGCTTTGGATTGGTATCGGTTTGGGGCACGTTCAGCCAGAAGCCAGTCTCGGTGTGGATTCCTGTTGGAGGACCATCACCCCTGCCTGTGATCGTGTTGGTCACATCATTGACGGTCTGGAGGTACGAGACACCGTTGAGGCAGATGTCATTTTGCTTTTCGAGGCCACGATTGGGAACTTTGCCGAGAGGTGCAGAGAAGGTGAGCTCCTCTTGTGTCAGATTTAACTCGAGCACAGAAACATTAGGAGGTGCAGGGGGAGCAGGAATCACGGGGTTGGTGAAAGTGGTGGTTGTTGGCGCGACACTGTTTGGTCGGAAAATGGTGTTGAAGCCAGGCCCTGTGAATGACCCGGTAAAGCTGGCCAGAATTCCTAGGGGAGGCGAAGGCTCGTCCTTTGGAGGAGGACGGACAGGATCAAAGTTGACCTCATCAAAGTGAAAACCTCTCGGAAGGTGAATCCCAGCATGAGACGGCTGGCTATTGGGAGTCATGATGCTTGATTTGCGAAGTGAACGACAGACTGGTCTAGTATACTTTAACAGTTTTATTGAAGATATTAAAATATACAACACGAGGTCCAATGAATGGTCTTATATTCATAATCAGACCTTGATCAATTGGCACATCATGCGTCTGTGAGCATCTAGACCGGTGTCACATATCTAAGGTAGAAGCTTCACATCTTCAAATCAGTCACATACCATACCACCTTGACCCTAGAGAACCGCCGCTGGAATCGTATAGGTATACTTCTGTGGCCGGCTGAATACATAGAATTCTTCACCTACCGTCTGCATGCCCACAAGCCATGCTCAAATCAGAGAAGCACATGATAGGTCTATAAACATCTAGACCAACGCCACATATCTCAGCTGAGAGCGTTACATCTTCAGTGGAGCTGATTGACCATACCTCTGTAGCAACTGTGTTGTTTCCGTTGGGTTGCTTGGAAACCCCTGCCTCCTGGCCTCATGGAGGCTTTTTGACTCAGACCCCAGACGATCTATACTAAAGCCAGATAGCTATACTTTTGTGGCTGGCTGAACATAGCAGAATTCCTCATCTGCCGTTTCAATACCCATGCTCACATTACCTAAGAAAAGCCCTCATGGGTCTATACGCATCGAGACCAACGCCACATGTCTCAGTTGAAAGCGTTACATCTTCAGAAAAGCCGATCAGCCGTGCCTTGACCCGAGACAATTGATACTAAAACCGGGTAGCTATACTTCTGTGGCTGGCTATACATAAGAGAAGTTCTCGTCTGCCGACTCAATACCCAGTGATCAGGCTCAAAGCAGAGAGCTGAGCTGCTGCTACTACTACCTGAACCGGCGACGAAGTCCGCCTCCACACCGAGACAGCACCGACTACTAACCTCCAGGCTACGCTTGTCACGGCCCGTCCCGGTGAACCTAGACTGACAGGAAGCGGGGAAATATTGGTACCCATGTCTCAGTAAACGGCACTTGGCTGAGAGCTGAAAATTCTGGAATGTGACTGTGCCGTGTGCGCCACGAACTGACTGCCCATGATTATCGGCAAGTATTGGACGGTCGGTGAGGCGACGCGAGCTCCCACGTGTCTAACTGTTTCCCCCAATCAATGTCTCTAGACAAGTATAAAGAATTAAGCTCAGGCCGACTACCTTGGCTCTACAACTTCTTCAGCACTTCAATACTTGCAAACACTTTGGCTACTCTTGAACATCATCAAAATGGATCCAACTTTTCAAGGCAACCAGTTTGCTCCAGGCACAGCTGCCTACAATCGAGCCAATGACCTGTACGCCACCTCTACCTACGGCCAGTCGCGCGACATGAACCCTGGAGAGATCCTTCAGCCTGCAAGCATCGAAGACATCCAGTATGTCGTCAAGGCTGCTGCCGCGAAGGGTCAGCCTATCGCCATCAGAACTGGTGGGCATCAGTACAGTGGCGCATCCTCTACCAACCCCAAAGGTATCCAGTTGGACCTGAAGCCTACCTTCCGACGCCCCAACATCGACCTCAACTTGCTCCGAGACACGGCCAACGACAAGGTCTACCTCAGATCGAGTGTCAGCTGGTCACTCGCCGAGATCTTCGACTTTCTTAAAGATAATGGCGTCTTCATGCCGACTGGACAGTGCTCCACAGTCTGCCTTGGTGGACACGTCCAGACCGGGGGCTATGGAATGCTTGCACGATCCTTTGGTCTTCTTGGGGACTACGTCCGTGAACTTGACATTGTCGACTACAATGGTGACGTGGTCAAGGTGACCAAGGACAGTCATCCCGACCTGTTCTATGGCCTTCTCGGTGGCAGCCCCGGCAACCTAGGTGTCCTGACGCACTTCAAGATCGAGGTCCAAGATGACAAGAACTATCGGGGCTCCAAGGGTCTATGGATGGCCTTCACCTATCGTCAAGATACGCTCAAGGCCCTCCTTGACATTCTGGTCAAGAAGGGAGAGGACCCTAACTTCCCCCGGGGCTACGACTTCACTGTCAACATTGTCAGCAGACAAGCCAATCTGCTGGATCTGTTCCCGGGATCCGAGGACGAGCTCAAGAAGAGGCTGCCAGACGATATTCACAACGGCAAGGACAACATTGCTGATGTGCTGAAGTTCAAGTACGCACTGATTGTCGTCTACGCCCAGTGGGTCAATGTCGGAGGAGAGCCGTACTCGCCTGAACTCTTCAACCAGATCAACAAGGTCCCTCACGAGTTCAAGTTTGGCAAGGAGGCCCCCGAAGGCACGCCTATGTCTGTCATCGCATCCATGTGGCTCTTCGGAAGCCCCCGCGAGTTTCCCTACCCCTACGTCAAGCGCACCAACAGCACCAAGTCGGTCACGCTCTCCAAGACCGGCTGGGCGGATTGGTTCTCTGGCCGCATCAACGAGGTGATCAAGAACAAGAACAACGGCCTCTGGGTCTCATCTCAGCTGCAGGTATATGGCGGCAAGTACTCAATGTTCCAGAGGAATGCGGGCAATGGCACGGCCTACTGCTTCAGGGATGCCACCTATTCAGGCACGTGGGATGTCTTCTATCAGGGTACGAAAGAAGCAGCGGAAGAGTGGCAGGCGGTAAATGACGAGGGTGCGAAGACGCACTTCAGCGAGCAAGATAGACGTGTTCTCTGGGGGTCGTACGGGGACTGGAACATGAAGAATGTCTGGCAGTTTTATTACGATCCGGTCACGTACAAGAAGGTTCAGAAGATTAGGGGGGCATTTGATCCCAAGGGAACCTTTACTGCGAACCCATTCTGCGTCGAGGCATTGAAGTAGGGTAGGAGAGATAGCTCGAGCAAGGAGTCACTTGAGCAGTGTAGAGCTTTTAGTTTTGACCAAATAGGAATCTTGACCTCGAAAATTGTTCGCTCTCAAACCCCCCGGTAGTCCCATATGTGAAGTTCATTATTATTATGTTAGTCAAGTTATCTCAATATTCGGTGTGCGGTGCCAGTGGCAAAGACACAATACCAACGCCAACAAGAAGCGGCAATTGCAAAAGAGAACGGGAACTAATCAACGAAAATAGCAGAGAATGTTGGAATGCTCAAGTCTCAAGATGGGGATAAGAACAATTACCTCCGACGTTACACAGAGAGTGATGTCTACCCATCCAAAGGGCGCACCTCATTGGCCAACTCTGAGTGGTAACGTTGATGAAAGTGTCAGCCAACCAAACAACCCAAACAAAGGTTCCTGAAGCCTCCTGACTCACACCGACAGCCGAATACCCGGCTTCTCTCCTGCCTCTTAATTATTTGGAATTCCAGCTTTCAAATAAGCTTATTTGTGCGGCCCGCCTCACGATGATGACGTTATCTCATCTTATGCTCTCCAGCGCTAATGAACCACAATCCGTAATCCTTGTGGCTGAGCCGGCGACGTGAGTGGTCACATCACAGACCCACAGTGAATTCCAAATTCTGTTCGGGGGGCGGAGCTTAGGTCGAGGCGGAGTCGTCTGAGCAACCCCTGGTCATCATCACCAGAACATTTGCTGTGACAAATGTCAAGGTGATATAAAGGCCGAATTACATCTCGTTTATCGTGTACTCGCTGTTGAAGCAGGTGCAGCTCACCAGGTACTCTATACAATGTCGAAGTCCGATCAACTCTCGCCGCACACGGCCTCAGAAAGGGGCTCCGCCTCTAGCGTCAGGTCTCGACGAAGCCACACAAAGTCACGACATGGCTGCGTGAGATGTAAACAGGGCAGAAAAAAGGTAACCATTGCTCTCTGCAGCATCTCGAGCATTGAGCTGATTGGAGTAGTGCGATGAGCGCAGACCGCAGTGCTCGCGATGCGTGGACCGAAACCTCCCTTGTGAATATGCCCGACCTGCCAAGGTGGTGCGGAATTTGGACTCCTCTCCGTCGCCTGCTGGCAGTGCCTGGAGCCAGCTTCAGAGCCTGACCATTCCTAGCCCTAACTACGCGCACTCGACTGTCACCTTGGGCTCGACATCAAGCGTTTCTCCGAGTTTGTCTCCAGCTCCTCCAAGCATCAATGTGGACGTGGAATTGCTACAAGCCAACGCGCAACAAACAAGTACTCTCGACGCGACAGAGCTCGAACTGCTGAGCCACTACCTCTCACACACGGCTCGATCTCTTGCTTTTGACAGCCAGGACTTGTACGCGCTACAAGTTGGCTTCCCCAACCTCGCCTTCCGCAGCAAGCCTGTAATGAGCTCAATACTCGCACTCGCAGCTGTATGCAAGTGTAACGACATGATTGTGCAGTCTGGCACTCGACAGCCCGACCAAGATCAACTTCAAAAGCTCTTGACTCTTGCGGATGAGCACCACAGGGAGTCACTACGTCAGACACAGGCCGATATTCCCTACGCGGACCATTACGATCACATAGTTGCGAATGCACCATTGATGGTTCTCTATGCCTCCGCCAGCCGCTGCGTCCGGATACGACTTGCCCAGTTTTCCGCCCAAGATGACGAGTCATGCTCTGACTCCGGCTCTACTGAATGGCAGTGGATGTCCCTTATCCGAGCAGCCCATTCAGCATATACTGGACTGCCTAGCTCGAAACAAGGCGCCGAATCTTCGACAAACTGGGCTGAGAATCTTCCAACACCTAGTTTCACCCACCAATCTTTCGCCACCGAGACCGCCTTGGCCGAGGACGGACCCAGCAGGCAAACAAGAGACCTTCTTCTCCCCATAATAGCAGCTACATCAGGAAACGCGCTCGAAAAGCTACGTGCCAGAGCGCACATGATCGAGCCCATTGCCGACATGGCATCTTGGGAAGAGATGCTCAACGGGGATGGTATCCTTCCACAACAGACCGAATCATGGAGTAATGACATCCATGCTTGTTTGATGTCTCTGGATGTTCTCAGCGACATCATGAACGAGGTGTTTCACCCCAACTCGGAAACCTCGCCCTATTCCCTCCCAGACTCTCCTCCGTTCGGCCAAGTCTCTGGAGTTTCTCCGTGGTTGAGGAAGTATCTCAGCCGTGTGACTTATTCCTCTCCTTCCAAGCCATGGAGAAGAACCATCATGTGGTTCTTGAACCGAGTTCCGGCAGAATATCTCAGCCTCGTCCAGACAAGTCTTGATCTAGTCCCCAACGGTCAGATCGAACCTTGCCTTGATCCTAGTCTTGGGATGCAAGAAATCAATAGCGTGTCTCAGCTCGCTATAGACATCTTTGCCCACTGGCTCGTTCTTGTGATGCTGCTCGATGGAGTCTGGTGGATTGGCGGCATCGGAGCTTGGGAGCTGGGCCGAGTCATGTCTTGCATGGGCAATCAAGATTGGCTTGGTCAATTTCAAGAAAAGAAGGAGGATTGGTGGCCCAAGAGCATGTACAACATTGCAACGGAGATACGGAAACATGTGTAGGGTCAGGATCTCGACATGCCCCTTCGCGCTTACCCCTTTTCAGAGTTTTGTCTTAATAGTTGAGAGGAAGAACGATAGATGAATACCCCATTAGATGATCAACTTATAGACTTAATGAAAGCACATGCTTAAGACAGAAACTCTATCCCTCTTCAAGTAGTACTAGCCTAGGTATATCTAGGTACACAACTCCAATCCACGATAAAAGTTTCATCCTCCCGATTAGATTACGCCCACATTCCAAACCTATAGAGGCTGAGGAGTTCTTCTCAGGCATGCCAGAGCCAAATTACCAAATATTCAAGGCATTAAAGCATTGACGATCGAGTAAGCTGACGTCGATCCTGGTCCTGTCCCGGGATGGCTGTGGGGTATTGCACAGCCTCCCTGCAAAGATTTCTTCATTCATAAACAACCCATGACCACAACTACCGTCTTACAAGCTCGATTCTAACTCCACTAACTTTTGCTGATTGCCTTGTCCGGTCTACAGGCCCGCTATCACGATGCGTAACCTTACTCAAAGCCTGTCCCGGGTGATCCGGAAACCACATCTGCCCATGATTCACCAACGCTTCCCAAGCTCATTGAGAAGTCTTAGCACTGGAGCCTCATCTACGGCTGCCGGTGAGACCCTCATCCTCTCCTCAGGGCGCAAACTCGGCTACCACACATCCGGCCCTGCCACCGGAACGCCAATCATGTACATTCACGGGCATCCCGACTCTGGAGTCACCATCACCGGGCCACTTGAATCCCGTATCGCCCAGGATCTCAATATCCGATGGATCGGCCCGGACCGCCCAGGAGTAGGCCTCTCAACACGATACGATTCTCAACAGGTTCTCGACTATCCTGCCGACATCGACGCTCTCGCCAAGCACCTGGATCTTCCCCGCTATTACATCATTGGCACAAGCGGAGGGACAGGTTTCACGTTGGCATGCGCAAAAGATCTTGGGTCGTCAAAGTTGAAGGGTGTTGGCATCTGCGCGGGCATTGGGCCTTTAGAATGTGGGTTTGACACCATGGTTGAAACCCAACGAAAAGCTCTGGAGGCATGGCGAGATTATCCAGACGAGTTCAAGGAATACTACGAGTCAGAATACGTACCGCTTGCACAGCAAGAGGACATGACTGCGCTAACAACCCGGCTCCGCGGCGAGTTTGAAGCAAGTTTCACGGGAAAAGATCTTGAGTTCATGATGCAGGAAAGTGTGTTGAAAATGTCTGTCAGCTCTCTCCGTCAGGCGTGGATTCAAGGGGCTTGGGCACACGCCAAAGGCATGGAACTTCACTGGCGACCTTGGGGGTTCAAGCTGGAGGATGTGGTGTTTCCCTCCATCAAGCTTTGGTATGGCGGAAGAGATAAGAGTACGACGCCGGTGATGGGGAAATACATGGCTAATAGGTTGGAGGGATCCGTGTACAAGGAGTTTCCAGAAGATAGCCACTACACCATATGGAGGGAAGGAAATCTAGAGGAGATCGTACGTGATCTGTTGGAAGAGTAGTTCCTGAGGTTTCGAAGTCTCCTCGAAATCCTATCTAGTTGTGACAAAATAGCAGATATACTTGACAAGGTTATCTAAGAAGACTTCGATTCGAATCTATATGGTTTCCAATGAGGCCAAGTATCTAGACTATGGTGTTCTAGAAGGGTAGTGTCGGCGTGTAGCATCATTGCTTTTAGGCAGGGCAGCCCAGCCTCGTCTTAGGCGCGGCTCAACCTGTCCTCGCCGTAGCACAGTTATGCACCCTACCTGCCGAGCCAAAGCAGCTATTAACCCCTCTTTGATCAAGTGCCGATAGGGTGGGGGAGCAAGCCATCCGCCACGCAGGCTCGTTGTTCAAACACCAGTTGCGAACATCGAGGCGGGAACATAGAAGGGGGTGAGGGGGCTACATGGGTACAGACGACAGGGTTCATTCTCAGCTCTGCACATATCACATCTCAGGGCGTTTAAGTGCAAACCCAGACCAGTCACGTCGCGTAAAGCCGAAATCAGGCTGTACCGCAAGTTCAGCTGCTCCGAGTTTTCCCAATAGGTAAGCCATTACCAACGCAGAAAAAGGAGGGAAGAGATAACAAAACGCAGGTCAGACTCGCTTCTCGGATGGCGTCTGCACTTTCGATCGTAATGGGAAGTCAGCTGAAACTTCTTGCAGGGCAGTCTGAATTAGTAAAAATAGTTCGGCCTGCTTCCCTGGTCTCTCTTCCTAGGTAGACTACCTGGGTATATAGCTTGCATGAGCAGCCTGATCTTACCCCCCAAACCACGAACGGAAAAAAGCCCACAAGCAAGACTACACTAAACCCTCTCTCATGATCCGCCCCATTGAATATCCTCTTGCTCGTCACAACACACATGTCTCACTCTTCGGTGAATCCACGTGCTGGCCAGTCCGAAAGCGATGATCCGGATGGCGGTCAAACCAGAAAGAACCCAGAAACAACAACAGACAGCCACGCTACCAAGATCAAAGATGAGCCCTCGTTGACCGCAGATGAGACCGCAGATGAGCGAATCGTCTCTTGGTACACGAAGGTTGAGGAGCCGGCTGGCCACCACGAGATGGCCGAAGATGGCGCCCGAAATGATAGTGGCCTTTCCGAGGACTGGAAATTGACACCACTGCATGAGCTAGTAGAGCGGACAGATGATGACGATGATGGCTTGCACGAGCTCCAAAGGCAGTTGGATCAATGGAAGGACTTCCTCGATGTCCGCTCCCCAGAAGATCAGGAGACGGCGCTCCACATGGCTATTCGGAAAGGCTTCAACAAGATGGCACGTCAACTCCTCGCAGCCGGGGCCAAAGTAAATATCGAGAATGGCAGCGGAGAGTTACCATTGCACGTGGCCTGCGACTACGGAGACCAACAACTGGTGGAGGTGTTGCTAGAGAAGGGCTCCGATCCCGAGCACAAGGATGCGTCTGACATTTATCCCGTTCATTCAGCCGTCATCCGTGGCTTTGGAGTCTCAGTGGTGCGTAAGTTGCTTGGTGCCAAAGGATTCGTCATCAATGAGACCGTCGGCGGCGCACACTGGACTCCGCTCAACAAGGCTATCTACTACAGGCACGAAGATGTGGTTGATGCCCTTTTGGAAGGAGGAGCAAGCCTCCGCATCAAGGACTCAGACGGATGGACACCCTTGATGACGGCGATCTTGCTAGGTCTGTACAGCACCATTGCCAAGTTACTAAGTCATCTGGAAAAGAATTCGACCGAACGGGATGTTGTCAATATGCCAGACAATCATGGCACAACGCCCCTAATGCAACTATGTACTGGAAACCTCAAAGAGTCAATTGCCCCCATTGAACACCTTCTTAAGATGAACCCAGACGTCAATGTCACCGACGAGGACGACCAGACTGCACTGCACTATGCAATGGCCTCCTTAGGGTACTGCATGGAAACAGAGGCACAGCTTTACAGAGATGTGGCATTGAAACTGATCAAGTCGATGTCTATCAAAAGACTTTTGCACCTAGACAAGGATGGAGAGACTGCATTCGACGTTGCATTTGACGAGGATGAGAAGGGCCCGAAACTTGCTTTCAGGCCCTTGCTAGACTCACTGGTTGATCGCCTCGTTGAAGGCGAATCAATTGAGGAACCGCTTTGCTGGGCCGTATACCGCTTAGAGCGACATCCGGTTGCTCTGAAACTTTTCCAGAAGAAGTTTGCTGCAGAGATTCGCCAAGATTCCAAGCGCGGGCAATGGGCGATAGTTGAGTGGGCGATTTATGCACGCATGCCACGGGTACTCCTGACCTACCTTCGAACATTAGGCGTGGAAAGGAGAGTCAGCGAGGACGACAAGGTCGATAAGAGCATCGAGAATGGCCAGAAATTGGTCAAAGCATTAAAGGAAGAAGTGCGACAATCTTCGACACCCTTGGCGGAAGAGAAGAGACGAAAGGGAGAGCGTGGCCCGGCGAGCGGAGCCGATTCAGGCAAAGATGCCCAAGTCTTGAGAGATATGGAGGACATCCTGGACTACCTCTACCCAGAGAAGGCAAAAAAACCCACCAAACCGTTGGACTTGTCGAGGCCAGAGAAGAGCATGAAATCGAGCTTGGACGGGTTCCGTGCAGCAATCATCCAGAGTACCTTTGTCAAGTTTCGAACGATACAGGAAGTCCTGTATGATGACGACTCGATGGCACACATGCAAGACATTGCCAAAAGGCTCAAGCAATTCGAGTATACGCCCAACGTGTCTTCCGAACACGCATCGCAAACCTCCGAAGAGCTCCGGGAAAACACCAAGGCCAGGGCTCAGTTCACTTGGATACATTTACCATCAACCAACGTATGTTCTTGCCCGAGTTTCACACATTCAAGACTTCACGCTAACCAAGAGCAGATGGTTTGGATGGAGGTGAGGACCTGTTTACTCAGGAGAACCTTTCTAGACTATGAGAGTGACACATATGCTGATTTTATTTGTGCTGCAGGACACGGCAAAGAAGATACTAAAAGGAGAAGGGTGTGGAAAGAGCGAGGCCGAAAAGGTGGCCTCCTTTTTGCGAAGCAGCTGGATCGAAATCCCAGACAGAACATCCACTTCAAGGTTCATGAGGCCCCGGTATGTTTTCAAAGAGACAGAAAATGCGACTAGACAACAGCCAGAAGACGAGAATGAGTTGAAAGATGCCCGTGGGCGAGGATCTACTCAAGCAGGCAACCGCTCGCGGCACAACAAGGAGCGAGAAAAGCCCAGCAGCGAAGACTATCAAGGGGGAGAGCAAAGCATTTCCCCAGAAGACACTTCTACTACTCCAGGGCGAGAACCGGAAGAAGATCAAAACAGCGAGCAGGCAGTCGACACGGATCATGGCGGCGCAGAGAAAGGCAAATCCTTTGCCGTGTCGGCAATCTATGTCAGTATTCATTCCTTAAATTGTCTCAGTCTTTCACATTCTCATACCAGTTGAGATGCCCTATCTGTATTTCTCAACATACCACCAGAACGAGAGTGGCGAGCAGATGACGGGCACAGAAAGCCCTTCAGACCTCGAGAAAAAGGTCCAAGACGAGATAACTGCGCGCCAAGGACTCTTCAACGCATACAAAAACTCGGTGATTCACCAACCCACAACCCTAGACGAGTTCTATTATCAGTTTGCATCAGACAAGGACTCTGTCGAGGACCGAAACACGCGCAACAAAGATCAGGTCGTCACAAAGTATCTGCGGCGAGGAGTAGACATGGAGAAGGAAAGATTCTGGCCTTTGTTGCGAGTTAGCCAGCTCTGGATCTGGACTATCGACGATAGTATGTTTCCTTTAACCTTTAACCACGCCCTAATTGCTTGCTAAACCGTTTCATAGAGTGGTTAATTACTTCAACCTCCTGCGCAACCGACGATATTCGCGACAATCTCGTGACAGACATTTTGGGGCATCTTCAGAGGCAAGTCGAGAATGGAAGTCGCCGACTAGGACCAACCTCTGCCACTGAAATGAGCAGGGTAATTGTCGACTATTGCATTGGTACCTACGAGAGGAAGCGAAGGCGCCAAAACGTGAAACGAAATGAGGACCAAAGGCTCCAAACAGACGGCACAACCACACAGGACCAGCCTCAAGGAAACACGGGCAGGGTGAATCAGAGCGGTACTGAGGACGGGAAACACAAAGAGGAGCGATCGATCCATCAAATCTTCTCGGACTCCATCAATGAGATCGTCCGTACTGCCGGATCCCCCCAGCAGCTTGATCCAAGCTAATTTTCTTCATAGGCGAGAAAAGAGTCAAGCTTGTTCAGTTTGTCATACGGCCGCCATGGCTATGCAAGAGAACCAGAAACGGGCCCTGACTCTCACCACACATCCGAGATAATGGAGGGTCTCCAGGATGCTCTCAATACGGTGGCAGTGCAACTGTGCCAGATCAAAGACATCCGCGACGAACTCAACATCCTGAAGTCGATTGCAAAGTTTCAGCGGAAAGTCCAGTCAACCATGGCTGGAAGCGGCGCCAAAGAAGAGCTTTCAAGCTATTATCTCTTAAGAGACCTCGATGAATTGGACAAATTTTCCAACCAGACTCAGGAAGCCGTTCGTTAACTCTCGGCCTTTTCACACTACCGCGAATGCTGACTGTTGGCTGATAGGTCAAGACTCCACTCACGCTCCGGGAGAGTGACATCGCCAGTTTCCAGGCACAGATTGCTAATTGGCAGGCAAGCGAATCCGTGAGGCAGGGGAAAGAGTCTGTCAAGCAGGGCGAGGAGTCTGTGAAACAAGGAGAACAGGCTGTGAAGCAAGGGAAAATAGTATTGGTATTTACCCTTGTCACAGTCTGGTTTGTAAGTTGACCTTGTCGTCCGGGATACGGGGGAAAGGCCATCGTTCACTAAACATACTTACAGCTCCCTCTCTCATTTCTCACCTCTCTCTTTGCGCTGGACGTCGCATCTTTCATGGACACCCCTGCCTGGGCTTTCTATGTTATCTGTAAGCTTTTATTCGCTTTTCGATATCTACAAGAACCCCGTACTAACTCATGGTTTAGTTCTCGTACCATTGATATTCCTTGGATCGGCAGCTATCTACGTCTGGAAGAGGGAGATCAGGGGTCTTTTAGCAACCCTCGAAATTCTAGAAAAGGAGACAGGTGAAGAGGCTGAGAAGGGAAGATCGACCGCTCGATTTACACGGATTAAAAGAGCACTGAGAAAGCGAAAAGGAATTGATGTGGAACACGGAAAGAGTCGAAAATAGAGGAACTCGGTTGCATTGCTATTACTTTTTAATGAAAACAGATAGTAGAGCCTTCTTCGCCGTGGTGACTAGCAATCCAAACTGTGCTCGCTGTTGATTCTTGAACTGGATTTGAATCCTGAACGGTCTTCTGGCTCACTTATCCCGTCGAGGGCCGGGCTTCAACCATAACAAACACATTATCAACACATCATAGCTTGAATCCTGAACACTCTTCTCTTCGGCACATACCATTGTAACCCCATTTTCCCAGTACATCTACCTATATCCTTTCAGGTAATGAAACCCTCACAGCCTCGACTGAGCCATCTTAGCCACCTTGATTCTCTTTGGCGTCACTGGATTCTTTGTTCTACTTTAGACTGATTTAGATGGCTTTCAATCACTAGGTAGATACAGCGAAGAAGATAGAGGCAGTTATTTGCTAACATTCAAGGAGAGGATACTGCGCGTTAAAACATGCAGGCTGTGTTTAAATATGTCCAAGGTACGTCACAGTTCAACCTCTGCTGTAAACCGAGGAACCGATCACACTAGAGCGCCTATAGGTGGTTGATATCCAGACTATACTTCGAATTTGACTACTTGGACAAGATGTGAACCGTTCTTATTTCTGAGTTCTACACACGCTATTATCATGCTGTTCGTAACCCCAATATTACCTGTCTATCCCCTGGGGCAATGTGCATCGCTCACAGCTTCGACTCCTGAGCCCTATGAGCAACCTTTTCCGCAATGGCCAACTGAACCTTTTCCCTCGGAAGCTCCTCTATCGGCCTTCCAGTCCAGTACTTATCCTGCTCCAGACCCTGCCAGATCAACGCCTCAGTACCAAGAATAACCTGCCACCCATTCTCCTCGGACAGCGCACCCAACCGCGTAAACGGTGTAGGGTTGTAGCACATCTCCAAAATGGCACCCTTGCGCTCCTTTTCCAAAAATGTCTCGGTAATGCGTCGTGCGAGAATCTCCTCTGCTGTTTGGGGCTCAAAGTCTGGCACGCACGCCACGATGGCGCCGGGGCTTTCGAGGTCCAGGGCTTGCGAGACCGTTTTCACGTGAACAAGGTCATCGCCGTAGCCGCGCTCCGCACAGTCCTTGATGACGGCTTCAACCTCTGACTCGTCGCGGTTGACGAGGTAGATGGCCTTGACCTTCATCCACTTGCGCAGGGCGTAGATGGCGCTGCGGGCTGCGCCGCCACCGCCGACCACGAGGGCGGGCTTCTCGTGGAACACGCCGTCTGGGTCAGCGATATTTTGGTAGAAGGCGTCGCGAATGCCGATGACGTCGGTGTTGGCGCCGCAGAAGATGCGGCGGCCGTCTTGTTCCCGGAGGAAAAGTGTGTTGCAAGCACCGACGTCGCGGCACTCTTCAGTCAGCTCATCCAAGTAGGGGATGATGGCGACCTTGTTGGGCATTGTTACCGAAGCGCCTTGAATCTTATTAGCATTACTCCTCAATGTCTGAGTGAACAAAATAACTCACCGTAAAAGTCGGGGTGTTGGGCAAGCTTCAAGAAGGAGGGAATATCCGCCGAGTCGAGTCGGACCTGACCCCATCGCAGGCCAAGATCTTGATAGATGACATTGTGAAGAAAGGGTGAAAGGGAATTGGCCAGCTTCTTCCCAAAGAGGTATCCGTGGCGTTGAAGCCGTGAAACTTCGCACGAGGCGAGCGAGTCCCCAGAGGGATAAGACACTTCTTGGACAGACATATTGAGAAAAGACTAGTAGGAGAATCTGGGGTTTGTTTTCTCTGAGCCAACGCTAGGACTCAGCTCTCTTCAAGTAGTGTCCACTAGGAAGGCAAGAAAGGCAGGGAATGGTCATCAGAGATCTGAGAAACTCGGTCCAAGTTCATGCGAGATCTCTTCTCCCCCACGATAGAAATGCCGAGCCGAGAAAGGCGCAAGGATTTTTCCACCGGGTACAGGCCCGGAACCTGCGTTTCCCTCCCTCCCTCTCCTGGGGGAACAAGGCATTGCCGATAGGTTGAGTTTTTCCCCACACCGGGTAAAGACTTAACCAGCCGGATCCTACACCACCACCACCCAAGATTACCCATGATGCATCATGGAAGATGGGCGGAAAACTGTTTAACTCATGGCATATTCGACGGTTGGTTCCGCCTCGTGACAGTGCCAATGACGCCAATTCCGCCAATCTACCATACCTCTGACAGGGGGACCAATGGCTATTGGCGGTTGGAGGAGGTTATCTCGATGGGACTCTCCATCAGGGGAGCTTCCCTCGTGGTTGATAAATCATGTTGCCACTGCATCAGAGGTAGCTGTTTCTCTTCGGTGATTCCTAGACAGTTTCATCATAGCAAGTTTCAGTCTCTATATACCATCCTCCAAAGCTCAGCTCCATCGTCAAAGTCCATCATCACCCAAGTCAACATCCACATCGATTGATTCTCTTTGTTTTCAGCATCAACATCACATCTTCATCATGGCACAAAAGCCCAGCATATGCACAATGTCCCTAGGACGCTGCTTCGCCGGCCACTCCCTCCCACACAAGCTCGACATGGCGCAAAAATACGGTTTCCAGGGCATCGAAGTCTTTTACGAGGACCTCGTAGACTTTTCAAAGTCCTTTCCCGGCGGCGGCTCCCCCGAGGACCAGATCGCAGCCGCCCGTGCCATCCACCAGCTCTGCGCCGCCCGGAACCTGACCATCATCTGCCTCCAGCCGTTCATGCACTTTGGCGGCCTCGTCGACCGGGACCAGCATAGCAAGAGGATTGACGAATTGCAGCTTTGGTTTGAGCTGGTCCATGCTTTGGGGACCGACTTGATCTTATTTCCGAGCAGTTTCCTTTCTGAGGATGAGGTTACGGATGATATGGACTTGATCGTAGCGGATTTTGTCGAGGCGGCAGAGATGGGATTGCAGCAGGAGCCAGTTGTCAACTTTGCATACGAATCACTATGCTGGGGTACAAGAACCGATACTTGGGAATCGAGCTGGGATCTTGTTCAACGTGTAGACCGACCCAACTTTGGCGTATGCCTCGACAGCTACAACATCCTCGGGAGAATCTACGCCGATCCCGCGTCACCAACCGGAAGAACATCCGACTGCGAACAAGCGACAGTCGACTCGATCAAGCGAATCCTTTCCGACATTGACATCACAAAAGTATTCCTCGTCCAAGTCGCAGACGGCGAACGTCTCGCTGCTCCTCTAGACACATCCCACCCCTTCTACAACCCCGAGCAACCCGCCCGGATGAGCTGGTCCCGAAACGCGCGCCTCTTTTATGGTGAACCCCAATACGGCGGCTACCTCCCTTGCAAGCAACTCCTCAGAGCAGTCATCCAAGGCCTTGGCTTTGAAGGGTGGCTGAGCTTTGAGGTGTTCAACAGGAGACTCGCAGAGCCGGATGCGGCGGTGCCGGAGGAGATGGCGAGGAGGGCGGCAGAGTCGTGGGTAAAGATGAAGGTGGAGCTTGGGTTACGGACGGAGGATGAGATGCAGCCGAGATTACAGGCCATGCTATAAAAGATTGAGAGGATTTTCATGTCATTTTTTCTTGTCGCGCTCGATAATACCACATAGCAAGTAATGCCCAGAATGTATATCATTGATGACACAACTCAAACTGCTCTGAACAATTCGCTGTTGGGTGTCGATTAAAGAACCATCGCGCAACTTTTCTGATGAGCCCGTATCTTAATCGATACAGACACACGTTGGCCAAGGTAATTAGGCAAAGAGACACCGATAGCTTACGAATCATAGGGTAATCGGAACATGCATCATCTGGCATGCATCGCAGCAACGCCGTTGATAACCACGCGCGTCATCTCTTACCTCGGATGCACTCGGCCCGCAGTACCCTGTTCAATTCAGGAAGAACGTTTGAGGTCTCTTGAATGCATGGATGGCTGTTGTTGCAGGTCCCGGTGGCTGTGTTGAATGCGTTGGCCAGGCTGACCTCGAGCAGAGTCAGCAAGAAACATGAAGGGATAACGGCACCTCAATCTCACAGCACCCAAACAAAACACGAATCTTCATGCGGTTTAGCTTCTTTCACGGTTATGATAGAGTCCTCGAGCCTACTACTTCAACTGCCACAGTAACAATAACTCCTGTGCCCAAGGCGATGGTAGACGGGTGCTAAATTGACTAAGACTAGGTGTTACTCAAGATCGTCCGAAATCACTTCAAGAACAAAATAAACACGATCAACTGAAAGCAGGATAGGTGTTTCTCATCCAATTCTTACAAGTCTACCGATGCGCCACATCAAGGACACAAAAACCGTCCCCTTTTCACACTCCGAAAAACTCCCATAGATGCAATGAACCACCATCGACCCCTACAGTTCAGTTCGTACAATCCAGGAACCCCCCCGCCCCCTATAAAACACCCAGTCTACAAGTAAAAGCCGCCCCCGATGTGCTGTTGTTTTTTGTCTCCCCTTTTTAGCCAGGTTCCCCAATGGATGCTAATATACAGGTGTTTTGTGCGGTGCCGTGCTCACTCCTCGCGGCGACTATTATGATGCGTTTTGGGTCGTCGCTTCATCGCTTGCGTGTGTCCTTGCCCTTCTTCTTCCCCTTCTTTTTGTCCTTGGGCAACTCGAGCTTGGTGCCCTTGAGCTGCTCTGCCATGATGCTCAGCATGTAATCGTCAATAGTGCGCATCTTGTCGCCCCATGCGTTGTACTCCACAATCTGTTCCGCTTGGGGTGTGTCAACCTCATCCAATCCCCCATCCAACACTGACTTGCCCGCCGGTGTTCCCTGTCTCGCCGTCGAGGTCCCAGAAGCGGTATTGCTGGGTTTTTCGGTGAAATCAGCGTCGTCAGCTTGGATCTCCTTCTCCGCCACGCGAGCGGCTGCAACATCCTCTCTGTCTTCGGCTTGCTCGAGTGCTCGCCCAACCCTTCGCTGGTCTGAGCTGGTATCAGGACCACCAAGAACTCGGTCCAGGGCGGCATCAGCGGCATCCACGCCTTCACTGGTAGAGTCGACCTTGTCGCCAAGAACATCCCTGACCGACATCTTGTTGAAGTAATCGGTTGTGAATTCTCCTTCCTGAATGACCACGTCATCCAGCATCTGCTTTTGCGATGCTTTCCGAAGAATATTGGCTTCGATGGTGTGCTCACTGACCAAGCGATAGATGTGCACATCTCGTGTTTGACCGATACGATGGCATCGATCCTGACATTGCTTGTCCATGGCAGGGTTCCAGTCTTGATCATAAAAAATGACCGTGTCAGCACCTGTGAGGTTGATTCCGAGACCACCCGATCGCGTCGACAAGATGAAGCAGAGGATTCGAGGGTCGTGATTGAACCGGTCTGTAAGAATCTGACGCTGTTCGACCTTGGTGGCACCATCTAGACGGAGGTATTTGTGACCGTGGATGTTGAGGAACTGTTCGAGAATGTCGAGAACCTTGGTCATCTGCGTAAAGATGAGAGCACGATGACCACCAGCCTGGAGCTTCCGCAGCAGCTTGTCCAGAATCTGGAGCTTGCCGCAGTCATATTGGAGTAGACGCTTGTCGGGGAACTGGATGCTGAGTCTCATCCGACCCTCATGCCAGGGATCTGGTGGCGACTCCTTGGGTAGGAAAGGTGCCCATCGAACAGGTGCCGATAGCTTGAGGTCTTCGTCTGTAAAGGCCTGTACACCGTTGCGCCCAAGCACGAACTGCTCCATGTCTCTGGTGACAACCGCGGGGGTCACACATGAGAACTTCTCAATGATGGTCTTGAAGCTGTCCGCTCGGTGATTAATGGTGGGAATCATGGATTGAATGGTCGTCGACTCATCCTCGAACCAACCCATAATTTGGCGAGGAACCTTGGGACGTGGCTTGTAGGGCCGCTTGTCGGTGCCAATGGTGAGCAAGTCAATCAGGTTCTTGCCATAAATTGGCCTTTGCTGTCGACGCAGTGCATTCAGGTAGACGCAGTGCTGAAGCTCTTCAAACCGGGTCCATCTTGCACCACTCTCGAGATAAGCGATGCTAGATTCTACCGTCGACGGGTCAAGAGTCGAGTACGCTTGTTGCGCTCGTGTTCTTTGAACTTCACGGAGGTCCATCAACACCCGGTGCGAGCTCAAATGAGCAATCCGATCGGCTTGAGTGGTTGTCAGGTGCTCATAATGAGTCGGGATGAGGTTGAGGAAGTCTAGATTGACAGCGCTCATTGGCTTCGGTGCCAATAGCAGCTTCTGCACCCTTTGCTCGACCACGTCAAAGTCGGAGACGACGGATTTTTGCATACGGAACGACGTCATGATTGGTCGGTCGACAAACAGATCAGGGTGGTTGCAGACTTTCCGAAGCTGCATCAAACAGTTGATGATGGAAAGGTAGTTGCCCGAAGCCAACGTCGCCTTGGTGTCTGTCCGGGAGAGGAAGCCGTCGTACAGTTCGCGTTGACGTTTGGAGAGTCGGCAAAACTCGACGTGTTCGTACTTGGCAGGCATCTGCTTCTCAACATCGGCTTTGAGACGGCGAAGCAAATAGGGACGAAGCACTTTATGGAGCTTGGATATGATGGCTCTGGCCTCGTCATCCATCTGCTCCCTCCCGCTCTCAAGAATCTGGGTTTCCGGTTTGTGGAACCAGTCGTGGAATTCCTGCAGGTCAGCAAACCCACCGACGCCATTCTCAGCCGGCATGAGGAAAAACAGAAGTGACCAAAGCTCGGTAAGATTGTTCTGTAGGGGTGTTCCAGTAAGTAAAAGTCGGGAATGTGTGTTGAAGCCAAGAAGAGTCTGCCAGCGCTGAGACTTGAAGTTCTTGATGTTGTGTGCCTCATCAAGAATCATGTAATGCCAGCGTCGCCGTTTGAACACCTGTTGATCTTGGAGTACCAGCTGGTACGAAGTGATGCATACGTTCCACACATCGTCATTGTTCCAGCCTTGTCGCTTGCGTTTGCGCTCCTCTTGTGAGCCATAGTAAGCCAAAATCTTGAAGCCAGGGCACCACTTTTTGAACTCCATTTCCCAATTGAGCATGACACTGGTGGGCACCACGACAAGATGTGGCCCCCATACCTCATGTTGGCAAGCCAAGTGTGCAAGAAGGGCGATAGTCTGAATCGTCTTTCCCAATCCCATTTCATCGGCCAGGATGCCATTAGTGTTGTTGGCGTATAGGCCGGCCAGCCAGTCAAGGCCATCGCGTTGATATTCTCGCAGCGTCCCACGGAGAAGGAAGGGCACTTCGGTTTTGTGATTGGCAACAGGCTCGGGTGAGGCAGATGCGCTCGCATCAGGCTTGCCAGCAGGGACCTCCGCAGACGATGCAGTATCGAGCTCGGAAGGCTTGGTTTCTGATGTAGGTGGAGGCGACAGACTGTGTGTGGGACTAGGGGGGTTTGTGACTGGCTCGGTCTCGGGGCTGGGCAGTTTCTCTGGGCCTGCAACATCGTAAGGTTGCTTAACTCGTTCCTCGCTAGGTTTCTCGTCGGTGCCTGTCATGGTGACTTCGTGGTCTGGTTCTTCCACCATCTTCGTAGGCTGGGGTGCGTTGGTGGTATCGACACTGTCTGCGGGTACATCCTTCGGTTTCTTCTCACCCGAGGGAATTCCCTCAGGCTTCGTAGGCTCGGATGCTTCTTGATCCTCCGTCCCTTGAGCGGCCGGTTCCCCATTTTGAGTATGTTCAGCGTGGTCTAGATCCGGAAGCTGGATCAAGGACATCTCATCTTCTGGATCCGAATCGCCATTGTCTTCTGGGGCGGGTGTATCCTGGGTCGCAGCATCGGGCATCTCGGCATCGTCATCAGCTGGAGTTTCCACGCCAGCCTCGTCGTTGATCTTCTTGAGCTCCGATTTTCCAAAGAACAATCCCAGCAAACCACCTGCCTCCTCCTCTGACTCTTCTTCCGACCCGTCGTCTTCGGCTTCCTCGTTGCTTTCCATATCACTTGAGCCCAGATCATCGTCCATGTCCACGGATTCATCGCTCGACTCCGGGTTCTCGGTAGCTTGTGCGGTATCGGCAGCATCTGTATCTTCGTGGTTCGGTCCGCTCGTCGGTGTTTCCGTATCCGCCGGCGTTTGCTCGAGATCTGGAATGTGGGCATACTTTTCTCGTAGCTGTTCCTGGGTCAAGTTCTCATCACCCAAATCCTTTGTGTCTTCCTCTTCCTCCTCGCCTTCATCGTCAGATGACATTATGTCACTGTCTGGATCATCATCCTCATCGTCGCCTTCGTCCGAAGCAAGGCCCAAGTCGTCATCATCGTCATTCGCTAAACTCATGTCGTCGGTGAGTTCGTCAAACCCATCTTCTTCGTCTGATGGTTGCTCGGAATCCAATCCCGCACGCCGCGCTTGGAGTTTCTGCTCAGACAGGTTCACGGCTTCGTTGAGTGCTGCCTTGACTCTCTTCTGCTCTTCTTGTTCCCATTCGACCAATCGTCGGCGATTGACTTCGACACGAACATTCTCCCACGTGCCAAACATGACCTTGGCCACTGTCCGGTACCGAGTTATCCATATCTCCCTCTGTTCGGCCTCAATTTCTTCTGCAGACTTGGGTTGACGCCGGAGCCACTCGTCGCGACAGGCTTCAGCTATCTTCTTGGCCGTTGATCGGTGTCGCTGTTGCTCCGCGAGCATGAGCTTGCGAAAGTTCATCATGGCCTTGACCATGTGGTCCTGACGAGCCCACTGTCGAGGTGGTTCCTCCTCAGGCTCTGGAAGAAATATGGAGCATCGCCCCTGGGAGAGCATTCCGCCATCTTCAACTTCTTTCTCAATTCGAAGAATGAGTTGAGCATCCTTCTCAGCCATCTCATCAGTGTATTGGGGGCCATCTTCGGATGCCTGCAGACCACCCTCCTCGACAGGGATGTCCCCACCTCGAGCCCAAAAGTCTTCGAAACTTGTCCCAATCTTGGGTCTCTTGCGAACCTGATCAGGGTGCACGAGAGGGATATCGCCCGATCGACCGACTCGTAGCTTAATTCGAGGGGAACGGGTAGTAGCGTCACGCGCGGCTTTCGAGTCTTGTGTCTTGTCGTTGGCATCGCTAAAGCGCGCTGATCGTCGGGTTCTGGTTGAGGATCGAGGAGGTGGGGGAGAAGGACTTCGACGGCGATTCGAGCGAGAATATGTTCGGATTTCTGCCGTGGGTTTCTTGGATGAAGATTTCGGAGTGGATGCGGCCGTGGACTTGGACTGCGCTTTGGTGGCGGGAGTCGACTTGTGCGAGCCATTCGGTAGTTTTCTCGAGTTTCCATTGGACAGTTGAGGTTCGGGTTTCGGTTTCGACGGACTCGACTGCGCGCCAGCGATAGATCGTCTCGTAATTCGAGTCTTGCCTTGGGGCTGGAGTTCGAGGGGTAGAGTGTTGATGCGACCAGATTTGCGTCGACCGTTCTCAGTAAAGGTGGTCGGGCCGTCAGCAGCTATCTTCTTCCACGGCGGCGACTCGATCTTGGGCTTTTTGGGCGTGGCGAGGGGCGTCGATTCTCCTGTTCGTCTTCTCTTCGCTGGTCGCTCATGGTCATGATCGTGGCCATTGGGCAGCTCATGTGCGAGGCCGTTCAAGGCCGACGTCGCATCTCCCTTGGCTTCATGACCATCGTGGCCGTTCATCGTACCGTTGGGCGCGTCATCTCCGTTGGTGCAAGGCTCGAGCGCGTCTTGCTCAGGCTTGGTGGCATCAGAGTCCGACTTGGGCAGCACGTTGACGGGCGACGACGCGGTCTCGGGCATAGTAGCAACGTGGAGCCAGGGGACGCAGGGGGCGTATTCTCTGCGAAGCTATCATTTGGGGGGGAGAAATTAATGTCTACGGAATCGTAGCGCTTCAGCGGATATTCATACAAAGTTTGCACATGATCAGAGGCCTTGCGGGCGACCTGCGTGGGATTCAGTCGCAAAATCCAGTGTCGTCAGCAAAACTTTTGAGCTGGAGGAGAGTTGAGGGCGCACGCTCTGAACCTGGCTTGGGGCTAACCGAAAAGGGCCGACACGCGCCTGGCGTGCGCCCTTGATGCCTGAGGCGCCACTTTTCGGTTGAGAATCATCACAGCCTCGATTGGCTACAGCTTCAACACAGAGCCATCACCTCACGTCACAGAGCAATTGGGCGCCGACGACACTGTCCCCTCGCCCGAGGTACGTCGCTCCGAAGCCATTGAGACATGGTCAATTGGTCGCGCTAACTCTTTGTCCCTCTGCAGATGCTCCCTCAACGAATTGTGCGGGCCTCGGCCCTGCGCAGCGGCATGACGGCTGCTCGACGACTGCCCACCATCCAGCGACGAACCTTCCTCCCCCATTCGTACACCGACAAGAAGGTTATCGACGCCAAGTACCCCGATGGTCCCAGCCTGACCGAGGCCGAGGATCCCGGAATGGTCAGTGAAGACGGGCAAAGCGCTCAAAACGAGCCGAGGAGCTGATGGATAATATCGCAGAACGGCGGCTACATCAACCCACCCCGAATCAAGCGTCAGTTCCGTGACCCCTACGGCACTTGGTGGGATCCCCAGGAGCGACGAAACTTTGGCGAGCCCATCCACGAGGATAACGATGTGCTGGGTATCTTTTCTCCCTGGGAGTACACCTGGACCACCACCGGACCTGGTCTGATCATGGTCGGCACCTTTCTCGCCGTCTTCTTCAGCGTCACCGGACTGGTCTACCTAAACTACCCCGATTCGCCCGCCTACCCCCGAGAGTTTGAGGGTGGCCTTGAGCGAGAGCTGGGTGGCCCCGGAGCCACGAGGGTAGGTCAAGCAGCTCGTGGGTTGTGCATGTGCTAACAGTGAAACAGGCCCGGATGGAGGGTGATGCTGACCCTTGAGTAGAAAATGCTCATTTGTACATAAGAAAGACTGGAAGGGTTCAATGCAAGATCAACCGATGTTTGAGTACCGCGTAGCCGAAAATTGCACTGTGGATCAAGGCGAATTGCATGATGCGCGTGGATTTGATGAACCCTGTTGAACAATAGCGTCGATTCCTGAATCGAAGCCCATGATCCCATCTCTGGAGCTAATGCTCTCCCGTCGCGACCGTCACCAGGCAGCCCGCCCAAGCTGGGCATTTCGATCCGAACATTGGTATGGCTGGAATAAAGAACCACGTGCTCAGCGCCAATGTTGCCCCGCCGTAATGGCCGTGTCTGGTTGAAAATGGAAGCTCCTTCCGTTTAAGATCCATCTATGTTTCGATCAAAGTGAAGCCCTTGACTGAACCATCCTGAGATATCGAGATCGGATTACGTTGGTAACCTATATACTATACTATTGCTGTGAAAGGTTCCAAAGCTATGTCAGCTAAGCGGCTGCTTACAAGCCTGGATCCGTCGCTTTTCAGCCTGTGATGCTCTTCATTGATAGACTGACTACCTACATTCACATGCCATCCCACCTGGCTCCTTCCCAGCATTGCGAAGCCATCATGCACTCAAGTCACGGGACAGGCTGCTTGCCATGCTCGTGACTACCTCAGCACTCGCTGTTCTCCTCGTGCTTTAGTAAACAACCCAGGTCTTCTCAAAACACGATCCTCATCCCTCCTCTGCTTGGTAACCTGGCACACTCCACGACTAACTTTCCTTTCTTTCGATCTGCATTGTCTTGCAGTATCGCCCTTTCTTGGCACCTTCATCACCTCTTGGTCACCTCTTCTGTCAAGATGAGGTACGAGGACTGGGATGTCCTTCTTTTCCCACGAGACTGCGGCATTCCCTTTAGAGAGTTCGGTGTCACCTGTGAAGTTGTTCAAGATACAGGTAAGAAGATGCTCCCTGATGCCTGGCTTGTCACATCTAAACTCGTCCTTCCAGAGTTCGCACACATCCACGGCATTTCTGGTTTGCCGACTGTGAATTGTTTTGTGCCCAGCCTCGCACCAGGAGCACCATTTCAAATCTCGATTCACTCATGGAATACTCCCACCATCAGTCAATTCACCAAATCATACTCCAAGCATGTCAATGATGTCAAGTTCGAGACGAGGCTCTTCATTGACGGGCGTCTCGTTGCGTACGTCGTTTCTAGCCTTGCTTGGGTAGCTCCAGTTCTTACCAACCGCAGTTCCACCTCTTTGAACCGACAGTACGATTGGCCGCATGTCATTGCAACCGGCTTTGGTAACGAATCATGTATTCATCTCGAGGTAACCTACTAACTCCAAGTACAGATTTGTCCAAGAATGGAGATCTCGAGCCGCTCAAGTTTCCTGTCTTTCAGCAAGAAATCCTTCAGCAAAGACAACGAAACGTAGGTGATGCCCTCGGCCGCATCAGACTCATCATTAGTGAAGGATTTCCGCGCGATTCTCTGACCGTACCAATGGAGAGAGTCAACAATATTGTCGCCTTTTCTTTTCAGCATGCACCCCAAGGTTTGTCCGCACCTTCGACCTGGTCCTCGTTCGTTAACCTGGGTTCTAGAAGTCCTAGAAGGCGTAGGGATTGCTTGGCCGAACCCTTCCATGTGGCAGCGATCCCCGAATACGACGTCGATGGCCGTCCCTTCGTTTTCGTTCAACAATGTCAGAACCCACGCCCACTCTCCACGACTCCGCACGAATAGCCAACAGAAGGCCCTGGCAGGGCTTACAATGCCCACGGTTCAAAGTGCTATGTTTAATGTGGCGACAAACCATGTCGAGGAACCAACCCAGGCGAGCTACATAGGGCCTCTGCCGAACACGGATGAGATCCCTGGCTGCAGCGACATTGTCGATTCGTTTGATGACACAAACGCATATTTTGATTGGCCTGGTAAGGTTGGGCTCGGGCTGAACAATATTCCACAACAGTTTACTCCTGCCGTGTCAAAGTCAAGTCACAACTGGGAACTGGGTGCGACCGGCACTGAACGCAGAGGTTCGGCCCGGGATTCCTCAGGGAGCGGATCTGATGAGACCCAATTCTCTTCTCTGGCTTTTTCTATTGACGACGAGGATCCCAAAGTACTACCCAAAACCCTCAGCACGCCCATACTCGCCGAGCGGAACCAACCAGGTCAGGCATGATACCCTTCGCCGTTCAAACATGGCACTAACAACAGGCAGTTCCCTTCCCAATCTTCCCGCATAATGCCGTGTTACCTGAAGACCTTGCTCTCTCCTTGACAGCTTCCCTTTTGAGTCAGCCTATACCATTGCAACCTCACGCCCCACCGACACGTACTTCAACGCCTGAGATGCGGTCCCGCAAGGAAAATCGCAAGCGGGATTCGACATGCCCCATCCCGTCGGCGCTGTCTACTAGTACTACTGTTGGATTGGATCATCATGATCAGAGAAAGATGTCTCAGCAGCTGTACATCCCATCAAATGGCAATATCCCGCTTCCCTTCGCCCAATCTCAAGCGCGAAGCCCCAACAGTCCTCACCCAGACCTGACCAGGAGGTCATATTCGATGAGCAAGTTTGTCAGTGCTCAGACCTCATCGACTCAGAGTAGCCCACAGGAGTTTCCCAACACCGAGGGTAAGGCTTCAGTCGAAAGAGGCAACAAGCGATCTCGCAATTTCACGCCAGGGTCCACGAAGCCTTTTGAAGATGACGAGGATGAGCATCAACGAGCAAGTCCTCGTACTCGACTGAGCCCGTTGTCAGAGGGCCACCCAAAAGACGGGGCGTGATCGATGTCCTCTTCATGTGGTCCCGTGCATAATATGCTGACCACGATATTCTTCCTGTGTGTATGTCGTGTATTTCTTTGTTTCTCCTACACCGTTATGGCCTCTGTACTTTGTCTATGATATGCCCTCCCATGATCATATCGTTGTAATAACTAGTCGAACGCAAGTTTGGGGTTTTGAACGTGGCGAATACTAGAATAGGTACACCAATTTGTCAATACAAATACTTTTGAGATCGCTGACTTCTTGTGTGCCTTCGGAACTGCGGCTTATCGATGCTTGTGTGCTGATGGTAACACGCAACCTCGCCCTTTGACTCGGTTTGAAGTAGAATCCTCCGGACCCGTTACAAGCTGACTTGTATGAGCTTCTACAGACCGTTCCTGATAACACTCCCCTGCTCGAGGTGTTGAGAGTTGATGCCCATTTCCTCAGCCTCGGCTTTTGTTCAAACTCCGGTATGTTGCGAAACATCAGACAAGAATCCATTCCCACTGCACCTGGCCGCTTTCTGAGCAGACTAGGACTTGTTGATCAAGGTAACACAACTTCTAGACCTTGTACCTCGGTTCTACTGTGGCATAGTAGGCTAACGCCAAGTCGATAGAGAGCAGATGCCAAGGGAGAAGGCGTGGCCTTGCATGCCTCGTCCGCTTAAGGCTGTTCCAAATGAGGTCTATGAGATTGATAACATTTTTTCTGTTGTCAATAGCTTTTCGCGTTTAGTCAAGACGATGCAGCAAGCCCCCATTCTATTCACGCGATCCAACCCCAAAAGATAGCATTGGTATTCATCATCCGCAGTCTCTCATCATCTCGGTGTCGAGTCTCCTTACTCAGATGGGCAAGAGGAAGTTTGAATGCCTCATTGGCCGGCCCTAGAGATATGGGAAGTACGGCAGTCATATTATGACAAGATTCATGCATCCCAACAGCACCGGCTTTCGGGCTCCGCGGAGTCCTGGCACGGCTTGTGTGGTGGGTGTAGGCTACACGATCTCACCGTGGCACACCTGCTGAGCGATGCCGCTGAAGCCATCACCATCCCTCATATTTTCTTCTCTGGCACTGTGTCAAAGGTGCCAATATCATCCACCGAGGCCACAGACCGCCACACCTTGTACTCCAAAAGGCATGCTGGGTCACGACTGCGAGTGTAGATCTTGCTGCAAGCCTCCGCCTTGCTGTCATCTCGTCCGGTGAGAATCAGCTCCGATGTGAGACGAGGAGAACCATGGTCGACTCAGCAAGGTAAAAAGACTCCGCTGTGTCACATTGTGCCGCAGCCTCTTAGCAACAGAAGCTGAGAGAAGATTGGAAGGGCGGCACTTGGCACGTGGATGGAGCAGCTTAAAGGGACATATCCCAAGTCGAAGCGTGAGGTCCAGCACTATTCTATTGAGTTGACACCAGTCATTGAGAAGAGTCGCACTGGTTGCGCGATAACCCATCAAAATGGCTTCCATAATGTCAGCCCCGGACTACTCGATGGCCGCGACGTCTCGGTCGCGCCTTAGTATCCGCCTACCGAGAGAGTCTCTATACTCGTCACTTCAAGCATCGTCTCAATACTTTCACTTTGACTCGGAAACAGCCAGGCTAGCCAGGAATGCCAACCAATGGCTCACTTCAAACCGAGACTCGAACCGAGACGACAGCGGCGTTAGTCGACCATCTTCTATCGCACCAAGCCACTTTAGCGTTCGTTCCCTGCCTATCGACTATGAGGTTCCCGAGTCGGATAAAAGACCTCATCCTGTCATGGGCTCGGTCCGGTATAGTGATATCCGGCCACGATCAGCCGCTCCAACAGAAAGCACAGAGAAGCTGCAGCCTCCTCCAGATGGTGTGAGAGAAGATGTTCCGAACGTGGTTGACGATACGGTGTATCCAACGGGCATGAAGCTTGCCCTAATCACACTGGCGCTCTGCTTGGCCGTCTTTGTCATGGCACTTGGTGAGTGGCTCATTCAGGCAGGATGGGTTTTGCTAACACACCCCAGACAACTCCATCATTGCCACAGCTATTCCAAAGATCACAGATGCGTTTGGGAGCCTCAACGACGTGGGATGGTATGGCTCAGCTTACATGCTTACAACAGCCGCCCTACAACTGTTCTTTGGCAAACTCTATACCTACTGGAGCATCAAGTGGACTTTCTTGGTTGCCATCGCCATCTTTGAGGCGGGAAGCTTCATCTGTGGCATCGCCTCGGACAGCGTTACTCTCATTGTCGGAAGGGCCATATCTGGAGTTGGCTCTGCTGGCATCTTTTCTGGGGCACTCACCATTCTCGCCTTCTCATGTCCTCTTCACAAAAGACCGATGTACACTGGTCTTATCAGTGGCATGTGGGGTATCTCTTCAGTCGCGGGACCTCTCCTTGGAGGTCTCTTTGCCGACAAGGTTTCATGGAGGTGGTGTTTCTACATCAACCTCCCCATCGGATTCGTCACTGTTGTTGTCATCTTCTTCTTCTTTCCCGACCCAGAGCGCGACATTGAGCCTGCGACTTGGCAAGTTCGTGTCTGGCAGCTCGATCCTATCGGGACTTGCATCTTTATACCAGCCACTGTATGTCTGCTTCTCGCTCTTCAGTGGGGCGGTATCGAATACGCATGGAACGACTCGAAGATTACGTCGCTTCTCATGCTGTCGGCTTTCTTGCTTATCATCTTTGGATTCGTCCAGTACAAAATGGAGGACAATGCCACGGTGCCTCTTCGCATCTTTAAGATGCGTACGGTATGGGCGGGAGCATGGTTTGCCTTCCATACGGGAGCATGCTTCCTCACAGCCATGTACTTCTTACCAATATGGTTCCAAGCAGTTTTGGGTCAGTCAGCCATCATGTCTGGGGTCAGTAACCTCCCTATGCTCCTTGGCATCGTCTGTTTCGCCATTGTTTCCGGTGCAGCTGTCACGGTTTGGGGTTACTACACACCTTTCATGATCGTTGGCGGGATCCTCATGGCCATTGGCTTCGGCATCATCACCATGTTTGAAGTCAACACAGCGAAGGCCGAATGGATAGGATACCAACTTCTAGCAGGGATAGGCGTGGGCATGTGCCTACAACAGCCCCTAATCGCAGTGCAGGTAGTCTGCGAGATGGTCGACATCCCCACAGGCACAGCACTCATCGTCTTTGCTCAGACACTCGGAGGTGCGCTGTGCATCACAGCCGGAAACACCGTCTTCACCAACACCCTCGTGGACAAGATCCGCGAATACGTGCCCGGGCTAGATCCCTACTTTGTTCTAGGGACAGGTGCGACAAACATTCGCAATGTTATCCGTGCGGATCAGCTTGATAGTGTTGTTTTGGCATACAATGATGCGTTGACGACGAGCTTTTATGTCGGGGCTGGTACAGCGGCGGCGGCTTTTGCTGGGGCGTTGTTGGTGGAGTGGAAGAGTGTTAGGGGGAGGAACATTGAGTTGGCTGGGGGTGCGTAGTGAATGGATGTTCTTTGGAAGGGATTGTTTATTATGGCAGTTAGGGGTCCGCATCGAGGTGAGAATGAGTTTAAACGGGAGTTAGCTCGACCGTCGCGACGGTGCACAGGATGGGATGCACACAATAGCAACAGTTGTTATCGTGATGGGCAATCATGAGTCTTGAAGCACGCTTCCATCGAAGGAACAAGTCCCTGTATAAGCACTGCCTTTATGAATGCCGCGAAATGTGGGATCAGGAAGAAGAGTCCATTTACCCAACCTTGGTCCGCCAGTCCTCTGCCAGAGAGGAGCACAACGCCTCGGTTGGATCCGGGGTTGAGTGGAGGAGACTAGGGTTCCAATATCTCCACTGGTTCCCAACAAGCCTCAACATCCGGTATGGTGTAGTGGCTAACATTTCGCGCTCTCATAACCTGAGGGATTAGTACCGCGGAGCCCAGGGTTCGATTCCCTGTACCGGAGTTTCTTTTTGCCGTTCTCGCCAATCCTCTGCTGGTTCTGTGCGGGTTGGTGATAAGGTTCATGGTGTTGAGCCAGACGACGCACGATACTCTCTTCTTAGAAATATCAGATTTTATTTTTAGACAACGCACAGCAGCAAAGTCATGCGTAACATGTTTTGCTTGCTCAGCTGGTTGACCTCGAGAGAGTCCGAGATAAGACGCGTGAAAATCTCGCGCGTTTCTGCTGGTCATGTGACCCCCAGAGACCGGCAATCATGTTTATGCCAAATCTTCAGCATGCTTAAATTGGGATTATCATAATGATGCGAAGACTTTTAGTGACTGGTGTGTTTTATTACTGCTTCCTCCATCAGATAAGTTTACAGCAAGACACGTCACTACGAAACTAAACGCTGGCTAGGTAGCATGAAGGAACAGTGGTTTACCAGCTTCATTTGAACTTGTACACCCAACTCGTAGGGACAAAAACGTAGAGACAGCGTAAGTTCCAATACTAACAAATGATAAAGACGATCCGAAAATAATTACGCTCCCAGAGCGAAATAATACCACCATTTGGATCGTTGACGAAGGATATTTTAGTCCTCCCTAGGTATTCGGCCGAAACTACCCTAGATCTAGACGCCGAAACTCGCTGACAAACCTCTGGTTGTCATTTACGCCCGAAGAATTGGTCGATTTCGCCTTTTCAAGGGGATATTGCTCCATTCATTGGCCAACATACGTTTGAAGATCCACATCAAAGGGTGTCGACGCGATATCTCAGGATGCAATAGGCAAGATTCCCCTGCCATCAGGTGAGTCAGTCAAGCCTACAGACGGCCGAGGTCGCAAGAATAAAGTGTGTGCAAGTGGCCATGACTTGATCTTGACGTGTTAAGAAGTGGCCTCGTCCCACTGTTGAGCTCTACCTTGATTCCACCAACACCAACATTTACCATCAAATAGCCACCATGTCTGCTTCAGAGACCTCATACGGTAGGCACATCTACTTAAAACCGCTGTCGCGTATGCTAACCGCGCAGTGACTGTCGATGTCTTCACCAACAAGAGGTACACCGGCAACCAGCTCGCCGTCGTCGACATCAACAATGTAGACCTCTCGGCCACGCAGATGCAAAGAGTCGCTCGCGAATTCAACTTTTCCGAGACCATCTTTCTTCGCCAGCCCGAGTCCGGGACGCCCCAGATCCGCATCTTTACTCCCGTCAACGAGATGGAGTTTGCGGGGCACCCCGTCATTGGCGGTGGACACGTCCTGTTCCGCCAGCTGCTGTCGGGTCCGAATGCAAAGCCGTTAGAGAAGGAGGCGATTGATGTGCAGACGAATGCTGGTATCGTGACTCTCAAGTATGATGTCAAGGCCGAGACGGTGGCTGCTCAGATCCCGCATAACGTGCACATTCACGAGGTAAAGGCCTCAAAGAAGGCTATTCTCGACACGCAGGGTAGCTTGGCTGCTGCAGCCGACACTTTGAAGGATTCTTACCCGATTTCGTCAATCGTCAAGGGCGTCACCTACGTCTTGGTAGACTTTACAGACCACCCCGACAACTTTGCCGGCGTGCTCCCCGGCCCATGCCCCGACGTTCCTCTGGACAGCGAGTGGTCTCCATCCTTTGTCGGCACCATGTACTACCGCGTCCTAGGAACACGCGACGAAGAGGACCGCAGGGTATACGATCTTCGCGTGCGCATGATTGCCATCAACCTCGAAGATCCCGCCTGTGGCAGCGGTTCCTGCTCGCTAACGGCGTATCTCGCTCTTCAAGAAGGAGGCGCGAACAAGGCGTTCAGATTCTACCTGGACCAGGGGTCTGAGATTGGGCGGGACAGCAAGATTATTGTGGATATTGTGCTGAATGAGAGCGGCGATGGTATTTCTTCTGTGTTGTTGTCTGGACAGGCGGCGCCGGTGTCTCGAGGCCAGCTGTTGTTGCCAGAATAAGAGCCAGGTTGAGAGTGACGATCGGGGTGGGAATAACACAGTTTGCAACACTTCCAGGCTGGCGACTTTTATGCCCAAAATTCATAAAAAATACAACGGTTATAATTTTCCCTAAAAAACACATAAAGTAAACGCGTCAGATGGTTTGCAGGAATAGACTGGATGGTCATAGTGGGGATGGAGGTGCTTTGTTCAACACAGCGGATCACAACACCCAGCCAGTTGCTCATCCCGTAAAGCTGTCCTCCCCCAAAGAATGCTGAATAAACACGGTCTACTCTGTACAGAATTGATCATAAAACAATCCCAAGTGAGCTGCCTAATGGTAAAAAGGGCCAAAAAGACTCTAATGTTGCCATGAAGAGAGCACTGGCGTGCCACCTCTCACAGACATTTCCCAACCCCCATTTTTTGCCTAGAGAGCATCTCGAGGCTCATTCATCGCCAGGGAACCTGGGCAAACGTCCTCCCTGTCCCAGAGTCAAAAGAACCTTTCCACAAACGCAAAAAGGTTGTTCATCACTTCCGAGCTCAAAAAAACAAAAGAATGGGCTCCGCCGGGGTTTGAACCCGGGGCCTCGTGCAGCTGAGAAATTCCCAAAGCACGAATCATACCACTAGACCACGAAGCCGAGCTGATTGATGACTGGAGGAATGAAATTGAGAAATATGTGGCATTTCCACGCAGGGGCAAGGTTTCGGGGGAGGATTTGACCAATTGCTGGGCCCACTTGGCGAAAAGTGGATCTGATGGGTCCAATACTTTCCTCTTTCGTTCTCCATTTCCTCTTCTGTTCTTTGTCACTGCTCTGTAAAGATGGGGATACGGGACTTTTCATTTCCCCTAACTACACTTCACTTTCATGCCCTCGAAGGAGGCTCTTTGAGCAAAGAAGTACTATTTGTGTAAGTGTTCTCTTCGGTGACGGGTTCTGATGGTGGAGTAGCTTGGTCCTCCAATGTGGAAGCCCCCAGCAAGAAGCCCACCAGGAACGTAAAGGCAAAGAACAGTGAAACGAGGTTCGAGAGGAAATCGGGAAGGGAAAAAAATGACAAAGGAATTGGAAATGAAAGTGCTTACGGGGAAAGGGGTATAATATACTAGACGTCTTACTTGATATAAAGCTGTAAACACAGGAGGCTTGTCAGAAATTCACAATCTCGCCGAGGCTTGTCAGAAAGGGATGGTTAAGTGCCATCAAGTAATCACAATTGAGCTTGAAGGATGTTTCTGTGAAAAACTGATTGTTGCATTATCAGATTAAGTTAGGCAATAAGACGTCCAAAGTAAGTACTGGTAGAGCAATCCACCAAATAAACCACCTCATAGAGGCACCAAGAAGAGTTAATCCATCAATCCATGTACCCTAGAAGAGCACTCGCCCGTCATTACTCCTATCATTAACAGCTGCGCGTTCGCCAAGGCCTCGCACCCGTGATCTCTTAGTAGTACTTGGGGTTCTTGGGGTCAGTGAGGTCAAAGATGACAACACTGTGAGGTCGGGCACCACCGCGGGTCTTGGTGAAGATGTCCTCAAAGTCAATGGTGCGGTTGAAGCTGAGAGAGCCATCATCGTTGATGTCGATCCAGTGGCCCTTGTAGTCACCGGGGGTGTTGACAATGGAGATCTGTAAATGTTAGCGGTGTCAGGTTACTGGAGTCATTGATGCTTACATCTCCACCCTGCACAAAGTAGCCAGTGACGAGGAGGTTCTTCTTGTCGGGAGAGATCTTGACGTAGTGGGGTCCGATGATGGGCTGGTCCTCATCGGGGTCATCCAGACGCTTGACGTTGTTGAGGTCGGAAATGTCGAGAGCAGCAACGTGGTTGCCGAGGGTGAAGGTGAAGTAGGCGAGCTTTCCGTCATCCGAGATGTCAGAGTAGATGGCGAGGTTGTCCTTGGCCTTGTCACCAAAGTCGTAGAGGAGCTCGGCGACGCCCTGGTTGCCGTTCTTGTCCTTGCGGAAGGGGTAGATGATCCAGGCTTGGCCGGGGCCGACGGCACTGTGGAGTGTTAGAAGCGGATGAGATGAGGTGTTCGAGTGACTTACGTAGCGATAGCAGCACTCTCCTTGTTACCGGGAATGAACTTGACGTCCTGGATACCTTGGCCCTGTGATTGATTAGATACTGCGTTTTTGTTGCATCAGAGGATACTCACCTTGGGGATGGTGATGGTAGAGATGATGGTGCGAGTGTCGAGGTCCCACAGGCGTAGAGTATCGGCCTTCTTGATACCAAGAGTGGGCTTCAGAATGGTGATGGGAACGACAAAGTCAGAGGTAAGAATAATCCTCTTCTCAAAGTCGACGCTGAGACCGTGGGGCGAGAACTGCTCGCCGAGAATGTTGAGGGTGCCCTTGACATCCTCGGGCCACTCGTGGATGATGTTGCCACCGGCATCGGTCTCAACAAGTCGACCAGGGGTAGTGCCGACGGCACTGCCCATGTAAGTAATAAAGAAGCCACTGGTGTTGTTAGCAGAGAGGTTGAGAGAAAGAAATCAAGACGTACCCATCAGGCTTGGCTCGGATCTCGTCGACGATGGAGCTGAGAATACCTCGGTTGCTGTGGTCGAACTTGGGGTGGTAGGGGTCCGTGGTGTCAAAGTAATAGGCGGTGTCCTGAGTCTTTAGGAGAGACAGGAGACCACCACCCACCAGGGTCTTGCCATCCAGAGATGTTCCAAGATGGTGAGGAGAGTTGCCACTGCTGGGGACATCGGTGATGTAGATGATCTCACCGAAAGTGTCCTAAGTCTTGTTAATACTGCAACCAAGGTTGCGTGGAAGAATACTCACATCGTCCAAACTGGCAGTGACGAGGAAATCGGCATGCTTGTTGTCACCAGCACCAGTCCAAAAGTATCCAATCTTCTTGGGCTTGATGTTGGACACCTTGAAAGGGGGGCTGTCCAAAGGAGGCGTGGGAACCTGCAGAATGGGCAGAGGAGGGGCGTTATCGGCCAAAGGCTCAGTGACACCCGGGATCTTAGGGATCAGGGGAGGAAGACTGAGACCTAGCCTCTTGTCGAGGTTGGCGGGAGAGGCCGAGACCTGAGAGGTCAGGGCCCCCAGGAGGGTCGTGAGGGAGATGAGAGAGGGCATGGTCAAAGAAGTTCCAGTTGCTGTTTTCACTCTGTGATGAGGATGTGAGCAAGTTGATGATGTGAGCTGGAGTGATGAGAAAGTTTGAGGGAGTTTTAGAAGCATTATATACTTGGTGAACTGCCGGTTCGTCCTTGATGCCATCTCCTAGTCCTCAACACCAACCGCTCATCAAGAATTGTATCATCAAGCCTCACAAAGACACAATTCAACCTCATGATGTCCTTTTCATCTCACGGCTATCACAATTTCCGAAGCTACAGCCTCGCTGTTGCTGCTCTCTTCCTGAATGCCGTCTAGTCTGAATGGTGTCATGGCGAGAGACACCAGGCATCCGATCATTGTCGGTCATGATCTGCAAAGTGACTAGAAAGCAGCTGCGTCGGACTCTCGGTGATGTGACGTACCGGCAGCTGATGCGAGCAGTCATTCGTTGAGAGACCTTGATGCCCGCCAGACTGGGCCTGCCACGCTGCTCAGTTGCCTTGTTCAGAGTGCAACTATCCCCTGGACGTGCATGAACCGGACAGAAAAGGCAAGCTGAGACAAGCATACGGTAGACACGCTTGTCTTGTCTAGCTCGAGCCAACACGAGTGAATGTTAAGGTTAACGGCAACAACGTGTGCACCGTTGCGTGTCATTGAGTTGTCGTGGATATTTGGATCAACAGCTCTAACGGATGACATCACTTTCGGCGCGTATTGACCATGAGAAGTCAGGTCGGCATTTGAGCTACACACTCTCAGCTCATAGGCAATCAGCCTTATGCCACCAGCGACCTCCCGTCCTTCCGAGAGACCGGTAGTTGAACAGACCGACCAGGGGTCACAGCCAAGACGGCCCCTTCGGGAGGTAGCTTGGCACCCTAACATCCTTGCCTTTGCTCGATGCGTGGGGGATCTTCGCTGTAGCTTTGACTCTGGGGAGAAACGCCTTGTTAGGCGCGATTGCGACTTCCATCCCTTGTGAGCTGGCATACCGGGATCCACGCCGATGGACCGACGCGGCGCGGGTGATGGTTGATGCCGCGATGGGTGTATCGTGGGGGGTTTTACGGTCTGAGCTTGCCGATCCAAGTTTCTATCACACGGGCCTGCTGTCAAGTAGGCGACTCGCATTCAATGGGGTAGCCCTGGACAGTTGATTCAAAGGTCCAAGTCAACCAAGTCTTCACCCCTCAGCTCAGCCATGTAAACTCACACTTCAACCAAGCCAAGCTGATCAACAGGAACAAGCCGTTGATGCCGAAGATACAGGAGACGATATTCATTACCTTGAATGTATGCTTATACGTGATTGCACAGCGCAAGCCTCTGATTCGTCCGCCCCGTCTTGAGCCTCAGCTAGCATCGCAGATCAATCACGTTATCCGCACTTGAATGTCGACAACCCCGGATTCACATTAACACCGACACGTAAAAGGACCTGTTTAAGACAAAAAGAGATCGTCTCATTTAGCAGGTGAACCAGAAAATAAGCGCGCTTGTATCCTTCTTGGCAGTGATTTCGCAGATCCTGTCATTCCGCACGCTCGGAAGGCTCCTGCGCCGGGAGACGGCTTCGTCGTGATGGTTGCACTCACGAGCACGACATGGCGGGTGTGGTAGGTAATTTGGTGGAAAAGGCGCAATTGTTAGGCGCCATTCGATGTGAACTTTTTAATCGATAGTTTCATACGACATTGGCGATCATTGACCTTTTGAGAGACGGCAGGTGTTGTTCATCCCGCGTCGTGTAAGTGACGTCGGCAGTGAGAAATGTCGGGATTGAGGGTGCGAGTTGTTGACAATTTCCAGCGCATTGATCGCGGTGATTGGATCTTAGAGTAGATGGAAGAGTATAAGACATCTCGTGTGGCACTTCCTAGTGTCTGCATCACTTCCTCGTCAAGATACCCATTCCTTCACAGCTCAGTCTTTCTTTTACTCTCTTCAATTGTCATCAAGATGAAGGGTGCATCTCTCATCTCCTCTGCCCTAGCTTTGTGCTACGGAGCGCAGTTTGCTGCAGCAGCTCCATCATCCGGTGATCCTGGCTTTCCCAAAGGTCAGCCGTATGACGGCAAGGGCAAGGGCAGCATCATCGTCGGTATGCTTTGCCCCCCGATTCTCTCATCGCTACTTACACAATAATAGGTGGCACTAACAAGGAGCTTGATCTCCAGAATCCCGACAACCTCGGTCGTCAGTCTACGGACAACGGCGTTGTTCCCAACCTCAAGTGGAGCTTCTCCGATTCCAAGACTCGTCTTCTAAAGGGTGGTTGGGTTCGTGAGCAAGTCATCCAGGATCTTCCCTCTAGCCATGACATCTCTGGTGCCCAGCAGCACCTGGTCAAGGGCGCCATTCGTGAGCTCCACTGGCACCGTGTTGTATGTTCCTCTCAAGTCCTGCCGAGCTTCGATGGTGAACTAACACGAACAGGCTGAATGGGGTATTGTCTATGAGGGCTCTGTTCTTGTTTCTGCCGTTGATGAGAATGGCCGATACCAAGAAGAGGTCCTCAACTATGGTGATATCTGGTACTTCCCTAAGGGAGCTGCCCATACCATCCAGGGTCTTGCCGATGAGAACGAGTACCTCCTAGTCTTTGACGACGCCGACTTTGACAAGATTGGGTAAGTCGACCACTTGCTCTTAACACCAATGGCTCCTAACAAGTCACAGCACAACATTCATGGTCGACGACTGGATCAACCACACCCCCAAAGACATCCTCGCCAAGAACTTTGGCGTCGACCCCTCCGTCTTTGAGAACGTCACCAACCCGAACCCCTACATCCTCCCCGCCGAGGTCAGCAAGAAGAACGTCACCGACGGACCCGCGGGGGAGCTCACGGGCAACAGCTCCTTCGTCTACCGCACGTTCCAGCACGAGCCGGAAAAGATTGGCGGTACGGGCGGCAAGTTCTGGAAGATTGACTCGACAAACTTCCCGGCTAGCAAGACGCTTGCTGCTACTTTTGTTACGCTCAAGCCTGGTGGTCTGCGAGAGCTTCACTGGCATCCTAATGTATGTGGACTTGATTGTGTTTGGGAATGTGTGACTAACGTGTGATAGGCTGAGGAGTGGCTGTACTTTCACCAGGGCAAGGCCAAGGCGACTGTTTTCATCGGCAATGCTGCTGCCCGCACCTTTGACTTTTCTGCTGGTGACACTGCTGCTTTCCCCGATAACTCTGGGTGAGTGCCCCAAAGTCTGATAGCGAAGCATCTACTGACACTTATAGACACTACATCGAAAACACTTCCGAGGACGAGGACCTCATCTGGATTGAAGTCTACAAGTCGGAGCGCGTCGCCGACATTTCCTTGACTCAGTGGCTCGCCCTGACTCCTCCTGATGTCGTCGCTCAGACTCTCAATGTGTCCATCAGCTTTGTTGAGAGCTTGAAGAAGGAGAAGCAGGTCCTCATTGAGTAGATGTCCTGATTACTCGCGTGATGATCTTACGAGGGAGTTGTATGAACGACTCTGATGTATCTAATTCTGATCTTGATTGATCAACTCTTAATTTAATTTTGCTAGTCATTAAGCGATAGCTTCAGCCCTTATATTTCGTTCATTATTGCGACGCTCACTTCACGTATAAAGCCCCCAAGACTGCATCATGCTCGGGCTCTTGTCACACTCCCATGTCTTGACCGAATGCTCTCATCTAGAACGACAATAACCTAGACCCTCTTCCTTGCGTAGTTTGGCATCCGTTTTCCGGCGACCCAAAGCCCCCAAACGTGTCCGTCCTCGCCGAACTTCCCAAACCTCGGCCCACCTACGCTTGAAGGGTCCGAGCCAGCCAGCCACCGCGTCGCATCACGACTCACGCTTACACAAGTTAAGGTTATTTACGCCACGTATCTATCGGAGTTTTAGAGCACACCAGTCCGAGACTTGTTCTCGCATGAATCTGGCGGTCACGGGAAGGGCTGCGTGGGCTGACTTTTACTTGTTGGTGTGACTGCTAGTCTTCTTACTTGGCCGGCAGGGCCGTTGGACTATTGAAGCTATTGACTGCTGGCGCGCAAGAGAAATCGATAGAGTTGCGCAGGTCACCAATCTCCACGCATGGATCGAGTCTAGAACCTCTTGTTTTTCGGCTGGAGCTGGACCAGGCGCCGCCACTCCCACTGCTCTTTTTGACGACACTTCGGTCTCTTGAAGCCATTGTTGGAACACGAGTCTGGGGTAATGATATCATGATTTATCCAATATACTTCAGAGTTAATGATGAAGGAACGAAAAGACAAGGCGGTGCGATGAAAAACGGCTCTTGGGTTACAGCACATAGGTAGAGTCCAGACCCTCAAATTGGCAGGGGTATCGGCAAGGTCCCACTGCATCGACCCCATAACCCCAGATACTATTGCCGTGCGTCGCCTTCAGCTTCAATATTCACGGCCCTAAGAGTTCAGCTTGCAACGTGGACCTGGATTCTTTATTTAGGCGAGGGGATGGGTCTTGGCGGATGGGCGAGACCGCCAAGTGAGTGTATATAAGTCCGTATGCCTCGCTTCAAGAGATTTCATCAACCCGGCTACCTCGGACGTCTTCAATTCTCCTAATCATGCACTTCAATACCGTGGCCGGGCTCGCTCTGGGCCTCGCAGGTTCTGCCTCGGCTTTTTCTACCCCCAAGCTGCCCGCTTCTGGCCTCTGCCCCAACAACCAGTATTGGGATACTGCCAAGGGTTGCAAGGATCTGCCGCCTCCCGCAAAGTGCTCGTCCTCTAACCAGTACTATGATACCCTCAAGGGCTGTGTGAAGGGAAAGCCTCCTAGCGGACCTCCTGGTCTGCTATGTACCGTCGTCAAGACTTTGGTTACTGTGGCTCGTCAACAGCTGCCCGCCTCGTCATTTTGCTCTTCCTATCTGAGCATCCCTGTCGTGACAAAGGCGGCAACGGTGACTGCCTATACCAAGTATGATTGCCTCTCTACCCTATTTTCTTCTCTGGCAGACTCTTACATCTTTCAGGGTTATCACCAACACCAACACCGTCACGTCAGGCGTAACCACCGTCATCGATTCGACGAAAACAGTCACCGACTCGACCATGACTATAACCGTCATCGAGCCTAGCACACTCTCGACCAAGACTACGAGCACCTCAGTCATCTCTGCCGTCACAACCACAACCATCACTGCTTGTGCAAACCCCGTCACCCGTAAGGCGAGGCGCGCAGCCAGCCCGACCGGCTACGAGAATGATCCCACGTGGTTGGAGGACCACGGCATCGATCCCTTGGGCGAAGAGAAGCGCGGCCTCATCCCTAAGCCGAAATGCTTTGCCAACTACGTTGACCCTGCGGCCGTCTCATACGCTTGCAACTGCTTGAGTGTTCCAACCCGGACCACCACTTCAACCACTACCCTGCGCACCAAGACGGCCACTGCCATCACCACGGTAAGCTCCCGTCTCACCCCGATGACAAGACTGTCACTAACTCACGCTCCTAGGTCCCCTCGACTGAAAAGGCTACTGCTACTGAGAAGGCCACAGCCACCGACACCAAGACTAGCACCCAGCTTGTGGCCACTGTCTACACTGAGACGATCGTTGAGAGGTCAACCACCTACACCTCTACTCACACTGCGCTCTCCCCTACATTTACCATTGTCGCCGCCAGTGGTAAGTATAAGGGTAACAAGCTTTACGACGCCAGCTACATGAGCTATACTGGCATCGACAAAGCTGGGCCCATGCTTCTCTTCACCCTGGCGGATGACGGCACCCTTACGGCCAAGAACCAAGCACTGGCGGGCCAATTTGCCGTGTCCAACCCCAACGCTGGAAGCTACGACGCCATCCCAGCCTTCAAGCCCCTCTCTGGCGACCTGCAGAAGCTGGTCGTCACTGTGAGGCAGGAGAGCGACGGCACTTGTCCCTTGACGTTCCAGGGAGCGCGTGGCAGCACCAGCTTCGAATGTGGCGTTTTCTGGCGCGTAGGTAGCGAGGCTGATCTCGCCAGTTTCAGCGGCTGCTCTAGGATGGAAATGATCGCCGTCACCAGCGAGGATCAGTAAAATCCCGGGGCGGATGGATTGAGTGTTGATGAAGTATTGATGAAGTACATGATATCAAGTATTACATATTTCTCCCTATATATACCTATATCAACGACCCCCAATCTCTTGTCGTCTTCCCGTCGCTGGCTATTCTCCTTTCACTCTCAAATCTTAGCGCCTTCCCTTTCGCAGCTTAGCATCCGGTTGTCCGCCTTCATCGGCCGGCGTCGGGTCCGCCTGCCGACCTCCGATACGGCCCCACAACTGAATGACTCGGGGCCGATAATGTTGGTCTTAGCTATCTTGTAAGTAGACGAGCTAAGTGATGCTTCTCTCTAGATCCAGGGTAAGACATCAGCCAGTTTTGGGATTTAGCCACGATCAGCAGTCTCGTTATCTATTTGCCAAGACTGAGAGAGATATCTCCAGGGGTCATGTCCGCTATCACACCATGGGCTGGCCTTTGCCGTATGATCCATGGAACTGGTTACTTATCAGTTATCTACGGGTTCTAACCATTTGGTAACATAAAAGAACTCATGATACAGAGCACGCCGATAGGTTTTGACACGATTTGTCAATTATCGAGTGGCAGTTCTATCTTAAGCAAGTGCACTCACAAGCCACGATGGCATCTCAGCATCATAACGACCACAGCAAGCTGCTTCCACACAGCCAGCCAAGCTCCCAAAGTACATGCCCCTTCCCGTCAGTCCTGGCCCATAGTGAGCATACTTTCCAGAGTTTGTCATGATGGTCTTTGCAGCCGGTGGTATCGCTGGCTCGGTGATCATGCACCAGCATGTATCAGTAAGGATCTGCACTCCAAATCGTTCCAGCTCGTCTATTAGGCCTGCTTGGCCGGCAAGACCGTATGTTGCGCGACTGCAGGTTACGATCATGGCAACGCTCGCCGACTTCTCCCTACCTCGGCACAGAGTTGCTAGCTTTCGTATCTCGGAGAGGGAAAAGTGCGGGTTTCCAAGAGATACCAGGTCAATAGGCTGATGTCTCGGGGCGCTATTCAACTTTTCCCAGCACGCCATCAGTTCCGTAAAGTTGACTTCGACGGACGTGAAATCAGGGGTGACCACAGCCTCGAGTGTGGTAGCTTCTGGCGTCACCCCAACGATGTGAAACATCGGTGCACTGGAAACTGTAGCAAAAGCAGCCCCGAATGCCTTTAAATCGTCCTTGGAAAGATCAAAAGACTCGAGTCCCACAACCACTGGGATCTGGCTCGTTGATAAGGACCCCACGTAGTAGCCAAGCAAGGGTGGAAACGAATCGTCGACCGCTTTACTGAACTCGAACCCCGAGATCTTGATACAGACCGAGGCTAGTCGGTTGGCATCGATATGAGGGCCTCCTTTAGGTGCTCTCCCCGTCAAGGCGATGGATATGTCGAGAAAGTCGGGATACTTCATGGTCCTTGCCCCAAGCACGCTGTTGGCATACACAACGGCATTTGACTCTGCCCACGCCACCTGGTCACCTAACTTGGGAGCGGTTTCGAGCTGGTATGGTGCGCAGGTAAAGGTCGGACGTGCTCCCATATCCGTATAGGCCTTCCCAAGCCTATCAGCGGCTTCACCAAACGTCGTATCGATACCCAAGGCACGCCATCGTTTTTGATCGACTGAGATGGAGTTGAGGGACGTGGGGACTCGGACCTCACCTCCCCAGTCCCTGAGTCTCTCTGCCAGAGCCAGAGTCGCAGGACCAGTATAAACACACCCGTCGACATGGACTTGTGTCACATCCATCAACTCGGTAGCGCCGAGTACATGGGCCATACGCAGTACTATGCGAATTGCCACACGTGATGCCTCTCCATAGTCGCCCTTGAGGAATGCCTCATCAAGGCTGGAAAGTTTGACACCCTCCAAAGTAGGCGTGGTTCCAAGATCTAGAGCATCCTCTTCGACATCATTCGAAGAGCATGCTAGTTGTCTTGGCAGCTCCTTGGTAGAAACATGACCACCGTCAACGTAGATATCGCGACCATTGAACTTTAAAAGCTCCCGAAAGTCCTCCTTTTTCAAGACCAAAACTGGAATTGATTTTTGAAAGACTTCTTCCGAAATCATAACCCCCAAAGTGAGGATATCCTCGCGTCGTTCAAAAATCATCGCCTCGGGTGCCTTTCCGTTAAGCAGAAGCTCCAGCACAATGCCGCTGCCAGTACAGGAGCCTCGGCCTCCTGGAATAGCGAGGATCGAGTTTTGAAGACGTTGCCCGCTCAAGGGATGGTGGCGGTCGATGATCTCGCTCTTGTGCGGGTCGACACCTCCCCAGAAGCTGAGTTCGAGGTTGCTGGCGAGGAGCCTTCCTGTGGCCTTGCCCTGGACGTAGGCGGTTCCGGAAAATGTGAACTCGTCTAGAGACCCCATTGCGTCGTATTTGATTTCAAATCGTCAAAGATTGGGACAAGTTTGCGCGCAGGGCCTATGGTCGGACGGAAGATTACAGAGCCGTTCCTGATATCAACGTTAGCTCTCTTGTGTTGCGTAGTCAGTCAGGAAAAAGAGACTCACTGCAATATCAAGGAGTGTGTCACGAGTTAAAGCGACTCCAATAGTGTCACTATTTCGAACTAGATCGTCCAGAAAACCGTCTTCTGATACCGGTGCAGTTATGTATACTCAAACCAAGCGCCCTCTATCTACAGAGGGGTAAGGGAACCGAGTCAAAGTGGAGCAGAAAAAGGGCTGAAAGATGGCACAACGATACAAAGCACACTGGTCTCTTTTCAAACCCAACAAGCTGTTTGTGATTTGCAAGATATGATCGAGAAAATCCCAGTCATTGACAATTCTAAAAACGGGAAATGCCAAAGTATATAGACTTGGGCGCCACGTGACATCTCCGGATAACACATCCTCTGGAACCGGCAGGCGATTCCGGTAACTGTCAAGAGATTCCGGTTGGCGCCAAGCTCAACTGCCGTATTCTGTGTCTTGGCCGCAGATTCATCAAGAACTCTGCCTTTCCAAGTTTCAATTAGGTTGCAGACACCAGCTGTTAGTTTTCATAGTCTGAACAGTTGGATAATGAGGCTAACATCATTACCGATTTGGGTGATGAGTTGATACTCCATGTGAGACAGCACCGATCTTGAAAAGATATTGCTCTCCGGTCTCGTGAGACGTTCCAAGGCTTGTCGAGTTGATAAATACAGAACTTGAGATAATGTAGCCTGGGCACTCGTAGGGATAGGTGGCCTCGGAGCCCTGGGCCAAGCTTTCTCAGCTGCCCGTGACCACGTGGATCTGCATCGTCCTTTGTAAGAACCTTGCGCTACTCGCAGCAAACAATCATCACAAGGTTAATCAACCTCGGCCTCGGGTCAAACTCGCTGTCTTGATAGTTCGTCGGTGCCGCAACCCGACCCTTCAGCTCAAATAGCCGGCTACCACCATCCGCCACAACCAGGAGTTCCTCCCCCGTAGCATCCGAGGTGTGAGATAAGAATGACCCTTGCCCATCGTGCGGTGAACCCAGGCCGGTCTTTGTCACCCCGCATTACGCCCTGCCACTACTCCAAGGGGAAACGGTAAGCGATCCCGGGATTACCTGGTCAAAGGAGACTGCAACTATCTCGACCCACGTGGCTCCACATTGGCAGCTGGCCGAGGATATCAGAAGGGGAGATGCCAATCAGCGCTATGGCCGTACATCCTTTATCTTGGTTGCCTTTTCCATATCTGTTAGGAGCGTAGCTCGTATAAGTCCGGGTGGACCTCCCGACATCATGGGGTCGCTCCCGACATGACGGGATGGCGTCCCGACGCTTCTTTGGAATCTGGGGTAGAGCAACAGTTCACGTCAATCAGCCTCAGCGGTCCACATGGTGAGAGCAGGCATGTCAGAATGCGAGGTGAGTTCCAACACCCTGGTTTGACTCGAGTCATAACCAATGGAACCCCAAAAAGGACAACATGATGTTATCTATAAATACTGCGACGTTGCACCGCTGGATGAGATGGAACACACTCAGCTTTGTCTTTGCAAGGGCTTGAGCAGCGGTTTTCAAGTTATTCAAGTCATTCTTCCGGAATTCGGCCAGCACTCATCAAGTCATGGAGAAGGACATTGAAACAAAGGGACAGGGGGATGTCCCCCAGGATGTCAACTTCCGAGCCATCGCCGAAGGAACTTCTGATCTCGTCTACCAACATGATCAACTTGAACGTGGACTCAAGAGTCGACATATTCAGTTCCTCGCTCTTGGTGGAGCGTAAGTACCCCTGAACAACCTATGCCAAGAAACATGTTTAACTTGAATTTATAGTATCGGAACTGGTCTTTTTGTTGGTTCTGGTGTAACCCTTTCCATCGTCGGACCCCTGCCTCTCTTCTTTGGCTACATCGTCATGATGCTCATTGTATGGAACATCATGAACAACCTAGCAGAGATGGCCACCCTCCTACCCGTCAAAGGTGTCACGGTCCCGTACTTTATCGATCGCTTCGTCTGCCCGAGCTTGGGCTTCGCTGCTGGTTGGAACTACTGGATGGCTTATGCGTTGCTCATCGGCGCCGAGGCCTCAGCTGTGGCCATCCTCTTTGACTATTGGAATACGAACGTCCATTCTGCTGTCTGGCTGACCATCTACCTTGTCGTCATTCTCGGCCTCAACATTATTGCCGTTTCCTTCTTTGGAGAAACCGAGTTTTGGTTTGCCAGTATCAAGCTCATCACCATTGTCGGTCTGATTCTTACTGGTCTGGTCATTATGCTTGGCGGAGCCCCCAACGGTGACCGGATTGGCTTTAGATACTGGAACAACCCTGGTGCTGTCAAGACGTACTTGGTCCACAGCAACAAGAACACGGGTCGCTTCCTGGCTTTCTGGACGGGCATCATCCGAGCCGGTTTCGCCTACATCACCTCACCCGAACTGATCGCCGTGGCCGCAGGTGAAACCATTGCACCTCGTCGAAACATTCCCAAGGCAGCAGGCCGCTTCGTCTATCGTCTTGCAATCTTCTACGGCCTGGGATCGCTGATGATCGGCATCATCACCCCGTCCAACGATCCCAACCTTCTCAACCCAGAGTCCAACGCAAACTCATCCCCCTGGGTCATCGGAATCCAAAACGCCGGCATTGGAGTTTTGAACCACATCATTAACGCTGCCATCTTGACCTCGGCCTGGTCTGCTGGAAATGCCCTGCTATACGCAGGAAGTCGTGTTCTGTACAGTCTCGCGGTCAACGGCCAAGCCCCTCGTTTCCTCAGGCACACCAACAGAAGGGGTGTTCCTTGGGTTGCCATCCTGTGCACCTGGTCCATCGGTATTCTAAGCTTCTTGAATGTCAACAACAGCGGTGCCAAGGTGTTTACTTGGTTCATGAACCTTACAACCATCAGCGGCTTCATTGCTTGGATTCTCATCATGATCACATTTATCCGTTTCCGCAAGGCGCTAGAGGTCCAAGGCCTTATGCACACGCTGCCTTACAAGACAAACCTGCAGCCATATGCAACATATTTCATGTTGGTCCTACTCATCCTTCTCACCCTTACCAACGGATTCCAAGTCTTCTTCCCTGGCAACTTTAACGCATCTGACTTCCTTGCTGCATACATCACTCTGCCCATCTTCCTTGCTCTGTACATTGGTCACAAGATATATAGCAGGTCTTGGCGGTTTGCCTATCCGGTGGAGGAGGTGGATGTCGTCACCGGCGTCAAGGAGATGGAAGAACTGGCAGCCTTGGATGAACGCCCAGTGCCCAAGAATCTCTGGCAAAAGATTTGGTTCTGGATTGCTTAAGGTGGCTGTTGAAGACTTGTCTTGATTGTGTTGGAGGTAGAATTTAGTATCGCTACTTAACTTGATGTGTTTACTCTACCGTTCAAAGCATTTTCGTTGTCAATTGTAACTAGCACTATGTGAAAGAACGGCAGAGCTATGGGATTAGTAGTATTCGCTGTCCCATGCATATTGCTATTGAATTCATCGTGTCATCGGATTGGCCGAACAGCATCTCTAACGCCAAGTGCTTGGTTTGCTTATTAAAGCCGACTTTAAGCGCCTATAGCTTCGTCTTACTCATAAATTAAGCAACAAACCAGCAATCAGCATCAACAGCTTCAGATCAATGCCTTATCATCAATTGCCAAGAGTACCCCCACACAATGTAGACACCTCGAGATTATCTAGATTATCTATCAGGGTGCGCGGGTAATGAGGATCGTCCCGACATCGGGACCGGGCCACTTGCGTCATTCGGTAAAGCTAGGCCGAGCTCCGCTGTAGCTCCCGTCTAGGTAGGTACTGAAACCCAACCTCGCAGTTTAACCCTCGAATTATCTCTCAATCACAACACCACGACACGTTTTCAAGATGCGCGTCACTTCGCTCGTCGGTGTCCTCGCCTCGGCATCTCTCGCGCTCTGCTCTGGCCAGCAGCAGCCCCTCGGCGCATCCACCCAAGCTCCCCTCTCGAGCGATGCCCCCACGTACCGATCGGAGCTTCTGAGCTTGCACAAGTCCCTGATTGAGATCTCGTCCATTTCTGGGACTGAACACGATGTCGGCGTGTGGCTCGAGTCTTATCTAGCTGGAAAGGGCTACTCCACGACGCGCCAAAAGATCCGCCCTTTTGAAAACACACCTCCTGGCAAGGATCGGTTCAACGTGCTGGCATGGCGACCGAGCGACAACTTTGATCCCAAGGTGGCTATAAGCAGCCACATTGACGTCGTCCCGCCTCATATCCCGTACGGAATCGAAGAGGGCGAGATTACAAAGGAGACGAGAATCTCTGGTCGAGGAAGTGTCGACGCCAAGGGCAGCGTCGCGGCACAGATCACCGCTGTTGAGGAGCTATTCAAGGCGGGCAAGGTTGATGCCAGCAAGCTGCTCCTCCTCTTTGTCGTCGGCGAGGAAAAGACCGGCGACGGCATGCGAGGTTTCAGCGATGCTCTCGCCAGCAAGGAGCTTCCCTACAACCTCGACGCCGTCATCTTTGGAGAACCAACCGAGAACAAGCTCGCCTGTGGACACAAGGGCGCTCTATTCTGTGATGTCATCACCAAGGGCTTCCCAGGACACAGTGGCTACCCATGGCTCGGCAAGTCAGCCAACGAGCTCATGATCCGTGCCTTTGCCAAGATCCTCGATACGGACCTCGGTACCAGTGAATTGTTTGGAAACACGACTGTCAACATTGGTAGCTTCCACGGAGGAGTGGCAGCCAATGTTATTCCTGAGCAGGCTGTTGTTGGACTTGGTGTACGAGTCGCCAGTGGAGAGCAGGAAGACGGACATCAGATCGTCCATGACAAGATTCAGGCCATCTTTGACGAGATCGACAAGGATGCCTTTACCTTTGACTGCAGCCACGGATACGGTCCCGTCAAGGCCAACTGTGATGTCGAGGGTACGTCTCCTACACCACTCATCCAACAATTACTGACACTCCCCAGATTTCGAGACCATCGTCGTCAACTACGGAACCGACATCCCCAATCTCAAGGGCGATCAAACGAGGTATTTGTATGGCCCAGGAAACATTCTGGTGGCACATGGCGCGCAAGAAAACGTGACCGTTGCTGATCTTGAGACGGCTGTAGAGGATTTCCAAAAGCTGATCCTCCATGCGTTGAAGCAATAAACCGTCTGCCCAAAGGAACCCAATTCCACCCGCTCTAGTCTATGTTGGATATGATGCCTCCGTTCTATATACTCAAAGAAAAGTCATGTCATGAATAAGTGGTGTTTAAGCACCAGTGATCTTGGCCCAGCGCTCTGGCAGGATCTGGCTAAAGTCAAACTTGCCATCGGGTCCCTTCTCAATAGCGCCCTTCTCAGTGACCACGGCGTCGATAAACTCGGCGGGAGTAACATCAAAAGCAGGGTTCCACACGTTGATCCTCTGGTCGGCGGTAGCCACCCGCACCTTGGAGCTCTCGTCCACGCTACCATCAGGCTTGATCACAGCTCCGGTGACCTGCGTGAGCTCCTCCTTCTTTCTCTCCTCGATCTTGATGCCATCGCCCGTCTCCGTCTCAAGATCAATGCTGGTCGTGGGTGCCGCGACGATGAACTTGACTCCGTGGTGCTTGGCCAGAACAGCCAGTTGGTATGTGCCAATCTTGTTGGCGGTGTCGCCGTTGCGCACAACTCGGTCGGCTCCAACAATAACGGCAGCAATGTTCTTCTCTTGCTTTCGGGTACGGAAAAGAGATGCAGCCATGGAGTCGGTGATCAGGGTGCTGGGAATACCTTCAAAGACCAGCTCAAAGGCGGTAAGTCGACTTCCTTGGTTGTAGGGACGAGTCTCGGTGCAGAAGGCGTGCTGGAGGAGCTTCTTGGCTTGAAGCGTTCGGATAATTCCGAGAGCAGTGCCGTGGCCGGAGGTGGCGAGCGATCCAGTGTTGCAGTGGGTGAGGACCGAGATCTGCTGTTCGGGGGAAGCGCCGACTTGGGCACGCAGCCACTCGGCACCAAAGTCGCCAATCGACAGGTTGGTCTTGAGGTCCTTCTCAAAGATCTTCTCTGCTTCCTCGATAAATGCAGAAATGACGGCCTCCTTGGTCGCGGTGCTTCCAACTTCCCGTATCCTGGCCTTGAGCTGGTTAATAGCATTGGTCAGGTCCACGGCCGTGGGTCGGCTCTCCTTGAGGTAATCGAGAGCTTCTTCAATCTGGCCGATGGCCTCTTCGGCGGATGAAGCTGTGCAGCTTCCATTGTGAAGCTCTACTGCAAGACCCAGAGCAGCGACAATGGCGATGGCCGGGGCGCCACGAACTCGCATAGTATAAATGCTGTCGAATGCCTCAGTCCTGTTAGAGACCTCATCGTAGTGGAATTCGTGGGGGAGGCGGAGTTGGTCGAGAACTTCGAGCTTGCCGCGGGTGTACTTGACAGCCTGAAGAGTAGACATTTTGGAACTTCTCTGCAAGAAATATCGATCTGAGAGAAAAAGTTCAAGATGAATTGATGTTGGAGTTGCTCAACGCGTTGAGACCCAATGCTTGAATTGTTGCCCCTCCAAGAATTCTGCCGCCACCCCGCCAGGAACCTTTAGTGGCGTCATGAAAATCAGCCAATGATGGAGCATCATTATCTCACCGCCCTGAACCCGGAGAAACCCACTTCCGGCGCATGGCGGTGAGCTCACTGCCCGAACGGGAAACAGGGGTCTCGTGGAGCTGTTCGGGACAGGTTAGCGATTCAACACTGACGATCCATCCCAAGATACGTGGACGAAGAACAATGACAAGAGCGGAACCGAGCTGTTTGCCATGGAACAGCCATTCTCGACGTCAAAAGTGACTGGTGCGACTTGAACTTTCTAATCCCCACTGAATCATCCCCTGCCCTCAGCCTCAGCTAACATGACGTCTTGTCGCAAGTCGAGTACTTCGATCCTCACGATGTCTACAAGCTCCTCGCCCCTGGGCTAGTTCCCCGACTTCCTCTATACAATCTCAACTGGCAATCGCATGCCGGACCTTTGCGGTCCATTGATAGCCTCCACGTTGAGCTCGTTCAGGGAGGCATCGACCCCGCATCAGCAACAACGCCGCATCCCCTTCGACGCTCAGGCAGCACGATCGATGATGGCTTCCAGACGCAGACTTTCGGTGGTCGCTCGGCCTCCACTGAGCAAGGAGATACTGCATCAATACCCTCGAGGACTATTGGCAGCCAGCGACGACACCAGATTCCCGGCCTACGCCGCACGCCCTATCTCAAGGTGCTCCTCGTGAGATGCGACGATAACGATTCTTACAAGAGTTCTGTCCGATCAGAAGTCAGAGAGTGGATCAAGACACATACACCGTCTTCAAGCAACTCTAAGAAAAGCAGCAAGCAGGAGAAGCACGATGCCTTCGAATGGCTTATCGTGCATGTGGTCATTCCCAACACCGTTGCCGCGACACAACCAAGGACCAGCGGTCGATCGGAGGGAGCTGCGGAAAAGGCGACCTCACGATGGCGCACCGGTTCGACTCCTCTCCTAGAAAAGATGCGAGCAGACTTTAGCACCCCAAAGACCCCTTTCGATCGAGTTGCGCAAATCAGGATCGGCATCAACGACCTCCCATACGACCAGCTACCAAGAGTTGTCCCAGCTGTACCAACAGGGTACTCAGAGAACGAGCACGATGCCGAAAATGCCTGGAATGAGTTGATTGGAAAGTTCAAGACTCTCATCTTGATGTCATTTGACATGCGAGTAACTCAGTATGAGGAGGACATTAAAGAAAAGGATGGACAGCGAAGTCTTCCGGGATGGAACTTTTGCACCTTTTTCATTCTCAAAGAAGGTTTAGCAAGAGGCTTTGAAAGTGTCGGTCTCGTTGAGGACGCATTGGTCGGATACGATGAACTCAGCGTTGGGCTTGACTCTGTCATCCACGAGCAAGCTGATCAAGGGTCTCCCGAGCGACATGGCGGTGCCATGCTCAACTACACAGAGGAACTGAAGAAGTCTGTAACAGCCGCTCTCGCCAGTGTCAGTGGGAACGTGGAGGACGAGGAAGCCGTTGACCTCCAGTCAAACGAGCCGATCAAGGAACAATTCGACGAGATCCCCATCAGCGCAACGAAAAAGGCCTATCGGGATATGATTCTGGCTAACAACGTTTCCGTCTTTGACTTCCGGTGCTACATATTTGCTCGACAGATGGCTCTGCTGTTGCGACTCGGCAATGCTTGGTCATCCCGGGAGGAGTTGCTGGCCAAGCTCAAGGAGCAGCAAGACTCTGTCCTGCATGGTGTTGCGCCTCTTGCACCTCCACCTAAACAGACCGAGGAGGCGGAGAACTTGTCTATGCTGGCCGAGATTTGTCGGAGAACTCTACAGTTCATCCCAGCAGTGTCTCAGGTTATGCGTCGAGATATCCTTACTGCCCTAACGACAGATGAGGCAGATGACAAGGACAGTCTTCTCACGAATCCTCATCTGTCCGAAGTCATGGACAACATTGTCGCTTCGTTCGCCTTTTCCGTTGCGCAGCAGATCCTCGCCCAGACATCGTCAAAGGCTCTTCCGATTCCCCCATCAACACTCGCCCCTCCGGAGAGTCTCGAGCAGAAAGCATCTATCCCTGAACCCAAGACGATGATGCATCCTGCACGAACTTCCTCCCTCCATGTTCAGACAGGTCCGCAACTTTCACAACCTTTGCCAAGTCCTGGCATATTCCCTGGGCCCGGCATGCCGAAAACCAACAATGACAAGGATGCCCATTTTCTCAAGGCTGGCCTCGAGGACTTGGCTGCTAGGCGCGCCGAGCTTTACATGCTATCCAGGAGCATCCTCGATGGTCTAGGTAAAAAGCGCGGTTGGAGTGACGGTTGGGACGAGGCGCCCATCATTGCAGAAGCAGAGGCCGACTTTGAAGACATCAGTCTTGATGACAAGGCTCCTGCTTCTGATGGAGCTACCTCTGAGGCATCTGGACCCGAAGATGCCGACCCTTTGACAGTTGGTGTTGACAGCCACCTACTCCAAACCGCGCTGGACAACTCGGATAACTTCTACCGACTCTACGAGATACTCACAGACAAGGCGCTCCGACATTACACAGTAGCGAACCATGATCACGCTGTGCAAGCCAACATGGCAGATCTTGCTGTGCTCAAGTTCTTCCTCAAAGAATACGCCGCCGCTGCCTCCTACTTTTACCGAGCGACACCATTCTTTGGTGAAAGCGGATGGAGCTCACTCGAGCTATCCATGCTTGTCATGTACTTGCACTGTCTTCGCGAAATGAAGTCACAGGACGACTACGTGCGTGTCGCCCTCAAGCTTCTTACCAAGTCGTGTGCGGCCGAGAAGGAGAGACTTGAACAACGTTCAAAGAGAGTTTCGACTCTTGGAAAGCCTGATCCTGCAGATGCGACCTCGATGAAGGGCATTGTGGGCAATCTGTTTGACCTTGCTTCGTCTTTGTCTTCTCAAGTCAAGGTGCATCTGTCAAACTTTTTCACGGATATCGAACTAGCAGGTGCCCCAGAGTATTTTGAGGATGAAGACAAGTGCTGTCTCACAATCAACCTCTGGAGTCTACTACCTGACGAGATCAAGCTGGATGCCGTGGCTGTCCGAGTGTCGTCAAGCGAGAATGGGCCTGCCAAGGAACTAAGGTTCTCAAGAAAGGAGGACACTGTGCTGAACCCGGGCATGAACAGTATCAAAGTGGACTGCACTGTGAGTTTATCTGGACGTTTTCAAGACGAAGCTAATAGGACCAGTCTGTTATCCCCGGAAAGTACAAGGTCGACCATCTCGGGCTCTCCTCAAGCAACCTCTTCCTTCACTTCGAACGCGACATCAACCATTCGCCACCATCAACGACTAATATCTTCAAACATCCCGATGTCGTGCTCTTCCACCGGTCTGGCGCGCTGGACGTCCAGCTTTCCGCAACCAAGCATACTGCTCTAGACAAGAACAACACCATGGACCTCGTCCTTGATCCGGGTTGGAACACTCTGAAGAATTGCGAGATACGGGTGAAGCCGGCAACAGGAGGTCTCCGTCTATTGACGATTGAAGCCAAGGTGGTCGGATCAACGGTCGAATTTGCAAAGAAGCCCGAGTCAGGTGGTGTCTTCTTCTTTGACGAGGTTGCCGCCGAGACTCCATTTACTCTACGATTCCCGTACTCGGTCGAGCAAGATATTGGCGACGTATCTGCCAAGGTCGATGTGTGGTATACTCTTGAGTCCGGCGAAAAGTACCACTTTGCCAAGTCGATGGTGGTTCCCATCTCTTTGGCATTGGGCGTCAATGTCCAAGATGTGTTCAAGCATGAAGCACTTTATTCACGCTTCAACGTCTCTACAGCGAGCCACAGCCCGTTGCGGCTACACAAGAGCGAACTGATCCCATCAGACCTGTTTGAGTCAGAATTTGGAGTTCCGCCCGCTGGCACAACCATGATCTTCTCTAAACAACCAGCCACTCTCTTATACCGGATAAAGAGAAAGGCTGGCGCCAGACCGGGAAAGCGAGCTGCAAAGGTCATGTACCTCAAACTCTACTACACTGTGCTTCAGACCGAGATTGAGCAGGTGATTGTGGGATCCATACTCGAGACTCTTGACAAGACTCCGCTCAAGCCATTTGCGAGGGCCATCACGACAGCGGTTGTCAAGGAGACAAAGGCGCTACAGACGCAAGACCTGGAGAGAGCAGCTTTGCTAAGGGCAGTGTCTACCCACTTCTTGGCCGATGTACCATGGGAAAAGTCGTTTGCTGGCATTGGAAAGGTACCAGGGTCACAAGAGGATGCCTCTGAGAGTATTACAGCTCTGCTCAAAGGTTGGCAAAAGTCTCACCCTAAAGTATTGATCCCTACAGAACAGCCAGAGGATCCTTGCACCATCCTCATCCCAGTCGAGATCCCTTCACTTCCTATCCTACACACAGCCGATATCCAGCTTCAGACGCCAGTGACCGAACTCCTAGACCAGCAGCCTGGAGCAATTCCGACCGTGGCAGTCAACCAGATGCTCCCTGCGACGCTTCTCCTCAGGTGGACACAAGTATGGGACACGGACCTACAACACACCAGGGACATTGAGTACAGCTATGAGGTGGTTGCACCAGGCGACACTTGGCTCCTCGGAGGCCGTCGCAAGGGCCACTTTGTCATCCCCGGGTCATCCAGCGAACCTCTATCGTCGACGGCCGAAACGGAAGCCAAGATCCCGCTCATCATGATCCCCTTGCGCGAAGGCTGGCTGCCGTACCCCAGTGTGGAGATCCGTGAGGTCAAGGAGGTGCAGGACAACCAGCCGCAGGGGTGCGAGGTGGACTTGCGGAACCTAGGCGAGTCAGTGCGTGCTGTCGGCGAGAGGAAGGCCGTGACTGTGAGCCTGGATGCGAGCGGCCCTGGTGGGGGGCCGTTGGTGTTGGAGAGTGAGGGCTTTGGGAGGGAAGGGGGGAGGATCGTGGCGTAGATGGCTGATAGCATGTCCGAATATACAAGGATCCCAAATGTTTATTCCTTGAATGGTTAACAAGGCCTCGTCGAGCGCCGGACTCAAAACAAACATTTGTTCAAATTCACTACAGCCGTCATGTCTATTCTCTGCCATTCGAGCTATGGAGCCACAACATCCACAAGAATCACAACTCCCAAGCAAACCAAGATGCGTTCGGCTTGGTCTAACAACAATCGTGCCCGCAGGGTAGGCGCGTGGCTCATACCACTGACAAGAGGGCCAACGCTGAGAGGAGTGGCGATTCGAATGGGTCACCGAAGAGCTTCTGCGAGAAGAGGCTTCTCATCGTGTCTGGAAACAAGGTCTGGACGGTACTGTCTGGAGTCTGGCGGGAGACGCCAAAGAGGTTGGTTAGGAACACGGTCTGCTCCTCCGAGAAGCGAAACGGGACGCCGCAGTCGGTTTCGCTGGCGAGCTCGAGCATGTTCTTGAGGGTATTGGTAATAACGCTTATGTGTTTTAGGTAGCTGTTGAGTGTTTCTTCCTGTATGCTTATCAGGGGGCTCGTTAGCTGCGTGTCGTCGCTTCTCCGGTTGAGTATGATGGTCAAGGGGTAGGGATGCAGCGGTTCCGAAGATGGAGTATGCTACATAGTCTATCAGGGGATCAGCAATCTCAGGCATATGGCAAACACAAACATACCTCGGTAAGATAACCTTAGTCTGAGATCATGTCCGTCAGGCAGAGAAATAGCTGGATCATCGACTGATCATGCTATCCGAGCTCGATCCGAGGACACCATAGTACCGCGCGCAGTTGGGTTTTCTCCGCTGGACCCAGGTGAAGGGTGCCGGAGAGTTGTCGTAAACCGGCTGGCCATCCGCAGATCTGTAGGTATGTCAGTACCACGATCGAATCAAAGATTGTCTGATATCGTCGTTCGGTCAGCATAGCCTTGAAAGTCAACATTGATATGGGATCAAAACACCAAGGGATCGTTGTTAAGGCACAAGGGCGATGGAAAGGCAGCAAAGAAGACGAAAGAATGGGGAAACGTACCACGTCGCTATCCATATTAAAAAATATATTGGAAGAAAGTATTTCCAAGAAGTGGAAGATAAACTGGAGGGACCATAAAATAAGGAAACGAAAACCAGATCTGGCCGGGCTCACTATTCACTGTGGAAGCGATGCTAACGATGATGATGTATGAGAAGAAAAGAGATGGACACTCTAAGATCTGGTGAGTCCATCGTCCAAATAGGGAGGCTCGGCATCCATGGCACACTACGGCTTCCGCCTGTTCCTTCCCATAACTGCGAGAGCGAACTTACACACAGCAGAACGCTCCTTTCAAGGACTGCGCCTTCCGCCCTAACTTCAACATCAACACCAACTTTCCGTCGAGATACCCGCCCGCTTTCCCCATCTCGACAAGCTCTTGGCCCTCATGGGCAGGTAGGTAGGTACCTGGCTTTCCAGGGGGAAAGTGACCAAAAAGGAGCTCGACTTCGCCTGCAAGGACCTCCCTGTCCCGGCCCTCCTCCTCCTCCTCCGTCGCCGTCGGCTGATGAATCTCCCGGAGAATCGAAGTAGAGGCGAAATCCAAAAAGCCAAGGGGGGGGCAGGCACAACCGTCTAAGAAGACGGAGGCGACGACAAGGTTAGACGGCGACGGGGGCGAGTCGGGGGGGGGGCTGGGCCTCCGGAGAGGTGGGGTTGTGCCTGTGCTGTGCGCTGTCTCTTGAGAAAACCACCAAAAGATGAAACACGACTCTTTGATATGAGAACCATTACTGGGAGGCATCATCATCTGTTGGGAAGCATCCAGAATGGTTCCATGTGATTAATGGATCTTGGTTGGCGAACGACGGCTCGCCAGTAACACTTAGCCAAGAAGTCAACTCCGCGCAAGTGTTTGCTGTGATACGAAGGACACCTCTTCTCTGATCGTTTTTCCTCAGGAAATGGTCAAGTAATTACCTCTTGGCAGAAGCCCAGATCTGGAGGAGCTCGGATCTCTAGCCATCAAAAGTAAGTGATTTTGCGAAAGCACTAACCAGTGAAAGCAAAGCGATCTTGGATGAACCAAGACCTGGTCTTCCCTGAGCAAGACCAACGATGTCTTGCAAGCGTAATGCAGAGGTCTTTGAGTGCTCTGCGATCTGGAGGAGATTAGCTATAGCGGCTACCCTGGCTGGGTCTTTTCACACTGTCCAGTCAAGGTCCAGTTTCGTACTGCATACTATGTTAGACGGTGAGGAATCTCGGAGGCATAGCAGATGCAAACATACCTGGGTCGAACAGGCTTGGGAGCCCAAGAAACCAGCAGCCAAGGAAGAGGACAGGGCGCAGGCGAAAAGGAAAGGCCCAAGAGGGCGAGGGCGGCGAGGAGATCAGAGGCGGGCGCGGAGTCGGCGGCGGCGGCGGCGGCGAGGGGGCACCGGGGGGGAGGGAACAGCGGAAGAGGAGGTCGGCCAGGGGTCAGGGCCGGCCGGCTGGGCGTCGGGGCAGTCTTTGAGCAGCTGCGCCTGCTCTTCTTCGGTCATTGTTCCTCCTGGGAGGCCTGGCTCCCCAGGGAGAGCCAGATACCTCTCCAGGAGGGCGAGAAGTTTGTCGAGGTTGGGGAGGGGGGCAACGTCCTGCATCTCGAAAATGGTGTTGATTTGAAGTTTAGGAATGGGAGAGGAGAAATTTTCGAGAGATAAATAGAGAAAAGGAGCGCTGTGCGTCACGAAGGGAACTGCCGTTAATCAGTGCTGAGCACTGTCAAATCACTGACACAAAGCTGAACCAATGACGCAATCAGCGAAACTGAGGCTCGACCTTGAATCTGTGAAACTTAAGACCCTGTCAGTTATTGTGAAGGAAAGCATCTGTGATTCGTGCCTTCGTGTGTTATGCTACTAGCTCGCAGCGATCTCGAGTGCAATTCAGCTCTGGTTTTGGTGTCGCTTCGTTTCCTAGGTTGTCGATAGTTTCTCCATCTCACTTGATGCATATTGTGAATTGTTTGTACTTCTTTCCCTTGGATGTCTAAGTACATCAAGATAGCCAGCTCTGCGCTAGAATCGTTTGCTGAGACGTCAAACCACCCAGGACACGGCTACCGAAGAATCCTTTGGTAGGCAGCAAGGGAAAAAAGGGACGCAAGTAATCGAATTACCTGTGGTCATCAGATAGTTGTATGCACTGCGTAGTAATCCAAACTACACTCTGCAAATTACAAGCGCAACTGGTGATTAATGTCAAGAGGTAGGAATCAAGGGTTCCAGGGTAACTACTTAAGGTCAGAGCTTCAGTGTATTCACGACAGTCCTGCGCGCTTCAAATGCTGGCATTGAAGTGAAAGTTACCCGGCGCAGTATCCCAGTTAGCTAGGTACTCGTGTTAATTTGTTGAAATGCAGTCTCAAGTGGGAAGACTCTAGTGCTTGAGGTCACAGAGGAACAAAGTCGACGCAGTGATGAACATTACAATGATATGGGGGAAATGAGTGTGTGCAGCAGGAGCATACAAAGTCAGAATCACAGCAAAACAGCAAATGATCGCTGTCTCACCCATACCCTCGCAGCATACATCTACATCATGAGAATGAAGGATCTGTGAATTGATGAGCAGCGAGATAATGCAATAGATGAGATACGTTGATCGGAGAGAGCAGCCACAAGAGGAAAGCGGTGAGGCGGCAGAATTGGTCAGCTTGGGGTAGACCCACTGTTCTCTATTGTTGGGTATGGCGCGGGTAGTGTGGCGGTGCTTAGCCTCAACGGTCGCCGAATCCGGAAAGTCGCAAAAACACCAAGGCGAATATCTCGACCAACTCTACAGCAAAAAGAATGCCACAACACCAAAAGAATTGAATGGGAAACACGTGCCCGGTATCGGAATCGAACCGATGATCTTCGCATTACGAGTGCGACGCCTTACCACTTGGCCAACAGGGCCGGGGAAGCTTCTCCAATCGTTGCAGGGTGTTGAGCTAACTTTGCATATTTGGCCCACCCTTGGCGTTCCTCTGGCATGGATGTGTGGAGCAGGGCTTGCTTACACAGGTCGATTGGGCCTGTCGGGCCCTGCAAAAGTCTATCCCAAACTCTCATTGCTATGAAGCCCATGATGGCAAAGGGAGACAAGTTTTGTCAGACTTCCAGGCGAAGACAGTGACACCATTCAAAGTTCAGTGTATACTAATCATCCAGGTTGAAGTTCGGATGGTTTACAACTTTAAATTGATGTTTAAGAGAACGTAAAAACTCCCGCCTCTCATATCCTTTTTGCTTGCCTCCTTAGACATCTCAATGCTTCTACCCTGAACCCAAACATGATGCCTCAGCTTTTATCCCCAATAATTCTTGCTCAAACCGAACGAAAACAATCTCTCTTGACTGGCCAAATTCGCTGATTTCTCATTAACTTTAGACTTTGGGGCCATCACCAGTAGAGATAACCGAAGGGAGATTGGATATTTCGCGTCGCTGTGCTGCTTCTTCTAAGATATGGTTGGCAATATACCAAGAATTACCTGCAAGTCCAACCGTGGTACTCACACGCGACCACGACAGCCGCAAGACCCTGAACAGCACTACATGGTACATCAGCCTGGACATAGTAGGCCCGAGGGTTATCGCCGACATGATATGTGACCAGTCCCCTTTTTCTAACCGAGAGAGCAGAGTCCAAAGGCAGCCGATGAGGTGGAGACTGATAAATAACGCCAGTGGAGGAGGCAGTACTGGATGGTGTCCTGGGTGATTGATTCTGGAGGAGGCGGTGAAGGTAGGCCGGAGTGGTAGTCTATGAGTATGGAAGAGATTATCATGACGGGTGGAGGAAGACCGAAGAATGATGAGACCCGTGGTTGATGCCGAGTTTGAAGACGTGGATTGATAGTTGTTGAAGATAAGGAGTTGTGATGAAGGTCTTGGGAGAGGCATTAAGGCTTCAAGTTATTGCATGAGTATATCAAGAAGACCTCGAATTAACCACATTCCAAACCTTGAACGTTCCTGACCACTACCTTCAAAGCTTCAAAGACATCACACTCTGGTACAGACATCACCATCACGCATCCGATATGTTTGAACCCTGTCAATTCTGATACTAGAGCAACTAATCTAGACACTCAAGCTTCTTCTGGTATCAATCTGGCAGACACCTGGAACTGTAGGGACATTCACGCTCTTAAAATCCGATCCTCTTTTTTTTCTTTTACGAACCTCACTCCGTGCCGTCAGGCAGTATGTCAGTAGGAACCCAACCAACCCGCCCCCCCTTTCTACGGGAGCTACAATACACCGACATCCATAGCAACACCGTGATAGAATAAAAGCCACATCAGACCTAGCCAAAGTGTTCCCGGCTTCGGGCAATGTCAACTCAGAACGCCGCCTGTGCGCATCAGGGTCCAATGACCAGGTGCGGCACCATGCTGGGTGCACCATGCTAGGTGGGATGCTGCATGCAAAACCAATAACCAAAACAAAGCTCCAGTGCGCTCCCTCCGTGCGCATGATCGATCCATCGTGAGGGATCTACTCCCAGGGTTCATAAATGCGTTAATGTACAGTCAAATGCAATAATACTGAGCTCAGCCCTAATAGGCGAGATGTTGAAACGAAGTAGCAGCGCTGTCGAGGCGCGGGTATCATGCCCTTCCTTGCAGGGCCCCAAAGTTCGAATCCAAGGTATACTGTTGTAGTTTCTAGAGGGTCGGGGTAGACTTGCGAGTCTCGCTATTCGAATCGGTGTTGTTGGCATCCTGAGTTGCCGGTATGGTTTGGCGGTAGCTGGCGAACAGCATCTCTTTCACTTCTTGCGGCTACTCGAGGCCGTAATCTTGCTGGTGCTCATGAGGTCGCCGATATACTTTTGCAGGAACTTATTGTTGTTATCGAGTTTGTCGTGCTCCTCGCGTACGGCCTCGATACGGTTGAAAATCGTGAGCAGCGAATCCTGCAACGCCTTGGCGTGTCTAGAACGGTCAGTGCAATGCCCAACAAGATATCCATCCGACTCACCTCTTCATCTCGTCCCGGGCCTCCTTGCCCATCCTATCCAGGTCCTCGCTTGTTCGTCTGGGACTCATTGCCCGTACATCATCTGGACCAAAGTCGGGTTCCAGAGGGCCGACTGCTGAGCTATCACGAGGGACTACCAGGGGTCCGCTGCTTTTCCGAGTGGGCAGACCAGGTCGTACAGGGATGGGCTGGTGAATGACAGGCTCGTTGTTATCCGAGGGGCTTGTTGAAGCTGACGAGTCGGATCGTGCAATCGGATGGGCCTGCTCTGAAGCAGTAGGCTGGAGCTCGGTTTCCTCTGCCATGACAGTATATATAAATCCAAGTATGTTTCGGGCCGATGATCGAGTCGGTGAATCGCAAATGTCGTCACTTGTCGCACAGGCTGACCAGGCTATTGCCACATCCACAGAGTAGAGACAATGAGACAGGTGACTCGATTGAGGCGCGACAGTTAGAGGCGAGGCGAGACTCGAAGAAAGAGATATCGGTGAGGAAAGTCGGAGGAGGGATCGCGTGGACTTTGTCGTCGAGAAGAGAGAGAGCTGGCGAGAGGGGTAGAGGTCGAGTGCCAATGGTTCCACGTGGTTCAAGGGTCTCGATCTCGTAGCGGGCGGTTCTAGAGGGAGGCCAGCGATTCTAGATCCACCCAACTCGTGCGATGAGGCTGGTATATTGTTCTAGAGTGCCTCTGGAAGGGCGGAGACGCGGAGAGACCGAGAGGGGACTAGCCGCAATGGAATTCGGAGATGCTCTGGAATCGGTCGCGAAGGGAAAGGTGGCTTGCAGAAGGGACGCGGCAGCGACTTTTTCGTCTTGTCGGGAGTATTGGTGGCTGAAAAAAGAGCTGTATCCAGAAGAGTGGTTGTGGTTGAGAATGTGTCTCTGGGGCTGGAATTGAAATGGATGGCTCTGCTGGCGGTGGGCGGCGGTCAAGAGGTGGAAGAAAGCAGCCCCAACTAAGTAAGTGCTAGCTTGCTTGCTAAGTCGAGGCAGGTGGTACGTTTGATGGAGCGGAGCGGCGGCGACTGCAGTGAATTACAGTGGAGGTGGTGTCGACCCTGCAGGAAGCGAAGCGCGAAGCGTCAGTGGATGGGATGGATTGACGAAGCGAGAGACGAGAGCGACCAAGTTCTGGACGTGAGCTGCAGGAAAGAATAAAAAGCAAACAAGATGACAGCACGAGCAGCGTCACATTCAAGGATATGTAGGTATGCAGCTGGAGATGGAGGGGGGAGGGGAGGGGAGGGGAGGGGACTAACGGTAGCAATAGCAGCGGGAGATATAATAATAACGGGGAGTAAACAAGTCAAGAAGCGATGGAAAAAAGGGGGAAGAAGTCAAAATGAATAAAAGAAAGTGACGAAGACGGCAGAAGTGTTTGGTGAGACCAACCCCAATGACAGCAGTGGCAACAAGTTGAAGAAGCCGGCAAGTTCCTAGTCGGCGCAAACGACCAAGGCGATGGCAATGCAATGACAATGGGAGGCAAAAAAAACCACGGTTGCAGGCACGGCAGGAGGACACTTCTTTTTCAGTGGCAGGTGGTGGCAGGAAGAAGAAACCCGGCCAGAGTAGAAAGGGAAGAGGATGGACGGGGGGGAGGCCAAAGGGGAAAAGACGAACGAACGAACGAACGAAATGGGGATGGGGATGGGGATGGGGATGGGAATGTAAAGTGGATTTCTCGTGAATTGATAATTTCACCGTCCTCTCTTCCTTCTCTGATGAGAGAGAGCCCCTAGAACAGACAGAGAAGTCGGAGAGGCGAGACCCTGGGAAAAAAGACTGAACGGGCCTGGCACCGCTTCAAGACGGGCGAATCTCGTTGGTCCCCGAAGAGGAAAGTGACGACAGAGCGAGGAGTCATGGGACTTGGGATCGGCACCCCTCGGTACATTTGGAGCTCTCCCTGGACAGGTATCGCCGCAGCTGTGTGTGGGGGGACGAGTACCTGTCAGGCTGCCTACTTCTGGGTACTCTTGCCTGAGCTCTGGCGTCTATCACAGTGCAGAAAAGGTACGTACCGGGCAACAACATGACAGTGGCACGAACTCAACTCGCCTGAGCGCTAGCGCCCACGCGACTCGGCTGCCCTCTCCAAAAAAGGCGCGCCGGTACGTACTTTTTCACAGACGGCCATCCTCCGCGCCTGAATTACTGACCTCACGATGCATTCATCGGTATTGAGATTTTCGCTGCTAGACGGCACTAGGCGACGCGTTAGGTGTCAACAGACGAAGAAAAAAACCTCAGAGTTTCTCGCTTGGTTGCACAGACTGCAACGGCTCGACACCCTGCCAGAGCAAACATCCCAAGGACCTCGCTAACCCGGCCAAGACGTCGAGAGAACCACAGGGAAAACATCCCGAGCCTCAGAAGCCCCAGGCCAAGCCTCCCGTGAGAAGCCTGCAAATTTGGCGATCAGCGTCTGTGACGCAATTGCTGGCCCTTGCAGTCCACAGCGTTGGGGTCGGTTGAGGCCTGCTCCAGTCACCCTGGGCACCCGTACCCGCCATGTACCCCCTTGGGCGTCGAGGCGCTGAGCGCCTGTGAGTGGCTCAGCCTCGAGGGGGCTCGGGGCGGGACGTGAGGCTTCTAGCGGCAGGTACCCTTCTGACGGGTAGGGGCCTCCCACTGCGCCGGCTTTTGCCTGGTACCTCGCGGTACGGGGCCCTTGGTGGAGCCGCTGTCATCGACCAAGCCACCATCTCTCATGCTCCATCCACTTGATGGAAAGGCATCTTTGACCAATGATTCCATTCTCTTCCCTTTTCTCTGCGCCAGATCGTCGGCCGAGTCCTAGACTTCACCCTGTCATTACCGCAGTCAATCGTCCCGTCTTTGGTCGTCGCAAATCCCCCCTAGCATGATTGGGCTCAGCCGATCCCTCGTCATGTCCAGCAAACAGCAAACCGACGACCTAATACTCGACCGTCTATTATACAGTGCCTGCCACTATGCTACGGAGCGGTGTCGGTCGGTACACCGAGTTTGGTCATGATTGTCGCCTCTTGATGCGGATCTTTGACCGAAACGTCGCCCGAAGAAACCATTCTGCCAGACCAAACGCCCACCGAGACGATCGTCTTTCAACTGCCAACTGCGCCTCCTGATTACGAGCGGCAGACGCTGGACCCTAGTCAATATTCCGAGGCCATGCCATGGGTTTCACCAAGTTATCGTACCTGCACTTACACTGCATCACATTGGGATGTGATAACTCGCTGAGCATGCGTGATTCACAGCGGTGATGTGCATTTCCTTGTCTGGGGTATATCGACGGGACTCACGACATCTGCTTTGCATATCAGGCTTGCTCTCCCGCGCTCGAGGAATGGACCAAGACCTTTCCCCGTCCTTCACACAAAACGCCCTCGAGGTTACAATTCGTGCTGTGCTTCGGAAACACAAGGAGCCGCCCAGCAACAAGGGTCTAATGGAACCCCTTCGGCCAAACTGATGTCATGGATCTGCGACCCTCCGCGTCAACCGGGTCAGGGAACGAAGAAAACTTCCAGGTCAAGGGCGAAAACGCAACGAGGAGAGGCCCTCAAAACGGTGGCCGTCTTCCAACAGATCCAATCACCGACTGTCTTGGCTCTCATGCTGGTCAGCACAGTCCAAGACGTTGACCGTCTATACTGTAACTTCCGCAGTGGCCTGCTCGGACGGTGATCGTCGCGTCTGCGCGTGCATATCGCAATATTCCCGTCATTCCTGACACTGTCCAACACGGGCACCGAGTTACGAGAGAAACGTGGGAAAAAGCGGTCCGCGGTAGCAACCGACCAAAAGATGTTTTCATCCTGGCACTCGCACGCTCCAAGCCAGACAGTTGCTGTCGCGTCCATCCTGGATGTTCCCCGCAAAAGGTCGGGTCGGAGCAGTCAGGGTCAGGAGTGAAGTCATCGTGAGATCCGATCCATGGGCGATACGCCAACTGTCAGAAACGCAACACTCAGGGATGGCCGCAGTGGCCTCATGCTCACGAGCTCGTCCCGACTCTCGACGTCATGCCTCGCCCAGGCCGATGACTGCCTGGCTCGCTTCGCCTTGCCACGATGGATGGGCATCGTTTTCGGAGCTTCCTTTTCGGCCGAGGTTTTAGGGGTCCTGTAGGATCAATACCAGGCGATACAGTACAGCACTTGTGAGATGGGGGCTGTCCCGTGTCTTACGCGCCGGCCACGACTCACCTTTCAACCTCACTGGTGATTAGCAGCAGCGTAACTCACCAGCCTCCTCTCGTGCGCATGCGACGTCGGTCACTCGGTGTCAAAGGATCTTGACGATGATCCGGAGAGAAAACAACACACCGATAGGCTAAAATCATGTCTCCAACAAAAGATGCCTTGTGCCCGTCTGGTCGGCGTCATTGAAACAACTTCTAGTGGCCGTCGTCTACGATCGGCTCGTTGACGCCTCTGATCTTCCCCCTTAACCACCGCTGATCTCCTTCTCCGTTTGCTGCCCGTCCCACATGCTGAGTCCATCTCGGAAATCCCTCGCCTGTTCTATCATCCAGTCCACTCGCTCGCCGTGGGATCTTGGCAATGCCGCCCCGCCCACACCTCTTGGCCCAGGCCGGCCCCGTGATGGAAAACGTCAATCTGGCGGTGGACAAGAGGTTCGTGACAAACAAACCCCCACTGTAGTTGGAGCCTCAGGCCGTGGAGCTGAATGAATGCAAACTGGGGTCTTACGGGTGGCTGACGCCAGGTGTCCTGGTTCCCGTCGATTTGTTTCACCAATTCGACTTCATCTATGCCACCATACCAACGCACATGTCAGAGGTCTTTTGAATGCAGCACTGCGTAGAACATTGTGATGTTGCACTCTGTGTTCATCCTAGAAAGCTTAACAGTCGACATTCGTGGTCATGGAGATCTCTCGTCTCGTGCAGCGCAACACCCATTCACTGATTCACACCCCCGCGCCATGCCTCGTCGATGCAACCAACACAGATAAGATCAAAGCCCTATATATGATAATGCCCAGGTAAGAACCCAAAGGACTGGCTACGCTGTTTCAGGCTTTGAATCGTCGGGAACATTGTCTCAACTGCTCGTGACATTCTGTGCAACCTCCGAGCCCCCCCGCTGCATCTGTCTTCCTTTTTTACGAAGTCTTGACTGCTGTGTAACACGTCTCTCCCCGCCCTCGGCGTAGTGCAGCTAATCAGTGCAAAGGGATCCCGCTTCCTTCAAGCCGTCAAGTGACTCTCCAAGCCTTCGGATCGGCAGCCTGCCTCGACAAAGTCCCAAGTGAATGTGTTTGAGATTGAGGATGGCCTCGGGCGTTTGTGGTCCGTCAAGTGCTGACCCAGACCTGACTGGTCGTTTGGACACGGAAAACTAGCCAACGGCTTGATGCTGCGGCCTAGGACAACCTTGGCCATGCGTCCGCCTAGGGCTGGTGGTCTTGATGAAACCGATTGGCAGACCAGCAACAGTAGGCTTCTTTTCTCGCCTAGGTAGCTCTAGCTTCCTCATGACCCTTGGGCCTCAGTGCTGTCGGTGTCCGAGTGGACGGCCAAAATTTCAGCTCCGCGTGAGGGCGCAGATCTCGACCCGGCTCATTTCACCATGGTTTCTCTTTTCTCATCTCCCTTTGTGCGAGCAAGCTAACGGCTGCGCTATCTTTTGTTTCACCGGGAACAGGGCTGATGCCGTTCGCATGTGTTCTTTGCGGGGTTGCATTCTGACTGGATTGCAGGCCTCATTCCGTCTCGGTCGATAGCAGCCCTGCTATACTGGCTGTCACTGTCATCTTTGGAGGAGGCCGTTTTATCGCAGGTCGAAGTCCGTTCTTCTAAATATAAAGGCGATTATGTCTGGTTAAGCCAACATTAGCGATGGGTTGAAGGCAAGATTTATCAGCTACTAGCATCACTTCATTTGTCATCACAAGCTTATTAATATTATTTTCAAGCTGGATCTTGGATGATATAGTTGGGCTCTATCATGAGGTGAAGCGAGATGATTAGGCCTCGAGAACTTGTTGCCTTGTGACGCCTGTGCGACGACAACTCACCATTGAAAGCCGCCATGGAACAGTTCGAATTCCACCCCGCCACCACTTCGTACAATCGCGAATGGACACCCCTAGAGCCGGGCGTTGACGAGCTCGTCCTCAATCAAGACTCTCAAACAGGCCGGCGCACGACTCTGCAGCGCTGGCAGCCGGGCGCCCGCAACCAACAACATGTGTTTGTCCACGACTATATCGAGGAAATCTTCTTGGTGGAGGGGGATCTGTACGACCTAAATCTCGAGCAGGGCTGGGAGAAGGGCGCTTATGCATACCGGAAGCCCGGGATGCGGCATGGCCCGTTTAGAAGCGAGGCTGGATGTTTGATGTTTATCGTTTGCATCCCGGCAGGCGAAGATGGAAACGAGACTGGGGACAGGACTTGATGAGCGAACTACTCGGTCGAATAACGGGATGCGGCATCTTTGTGGAGAATGAGAGATGTTGTCTCTATGTCGTGCATGGGCGGAAGGGTTCCGTGAATTGACTCGTGTCGATTGGTAGGAATACGGATCCGGGGTGGATAACGGAAGGGAGTCATTGTCGGTCGGGGGTTTTGGACCGAAGACCGGGCTTCCGTTGTCGGGCTTAAGGTGAACCGGCCGGAGCATCTCCACCAAGGCCGTGTTGAGTGAAACAGTCTCAAGGCAGTATCAGTGTATGGAGCTTGGGTTTGAATATAGGGTTGGTCTCAGAGACCAATGCTATCTATCTATGTATGGTTTGCACAAGGCTTTACTGGCACACGATATCCAACTGCCGATGGATTGTCCCGAGTCAGCATGGAACCCTACACCACCACAATAACTCTACACAATGGACTTGTCTATTCAGCTTCCCCGCCTTGTCCTGTAATTAACCTACGTAACGATTCGTAGCTTCACATCTTTGTCAGCTCCCATTGGCACCAGAGACGCGGGGTGGCTTGTGGAATGACCCGACCTAACCGTAAAACCGGCCTTTATTGTCGGGGAAGCGAAATCGGCCTCGGAGTTATCAGATGAGATTCACAAGATCTAAACCGGATCCTGGTTGATATATGCTCCATGCATGACGCCTGTTTTATGTGGCTGGGATGAGAGTGACTCATTTTGTATGAGTACAGCATCTATTTAAGCTCTGGTGTTTCCTGGAGAAGTAGGCCGCCATTGTGAACAATCATCAGCTCTCATCATGGCTCCATCCGCAACAGCCATCCAAGCCGTCGAGGCCAGCCCTCGCGTCCACGAACTCCTCGACCGTCTACATGCCGAGTCCGAGGCCCAAGAAAAGGCCTTTTCTCAATACTGGTTCTACCTCACCCGCATCTTTGGCTACTACATCTCCGGCCAAACATGGACAGCCTCATCCGACGACCACATGCGCGACAAGTTTGTCGCCCTGGAGCAGGACAAGTGCCAGTTCATGTACCTTCTAGCACGAAGCATCGACGCGCGCAACATTGTCGAGGCGGGCACGAGTTTCGGCGTTTCGACCATGTATCTTGCTCTCGCTGTTGGGCAGAATGTCACTGAGGCGAGGAAGAGGGGAGAGGTTGTTACGGGAAAGGTTATTGGGACTGAGAAGGAGCCTAGTAAGGCGGCGAGGGCGAGGAAGCACTGGGGAGAGGCTGGGGAGGAGGTTGAGCCGTGGATTGAACTCAGGGAGGGTGACTTGACGGAGACGCTCAAGGTGGAGGAGGGAATGCCGGAGCAGATTGACATGCTGCTCCTCGATAGTGAGTTTACACACCCTTTATTGATAAAGATGTATACTGACAAAGGTCTAGTTTGGACGCCGCTGGCGCTGCCGACGCTGGAGATTATCAAGCCAAGGCTGAAGAGGGGGGCAATCGTGCTGGCCGATAATACTGGTTGGGCAAAGATGCTGTACAAGGAGTTTTTGGAGTACATTCACGACCCGAAGAATGGGTTCAAGACGACTACGACGGCATATACTGGTGGTCTTGAGATGGCTATTTATCTCCCGTCTGATTGAGATACGTGAGCTTGGTTGAGTAGTGGAAAAGGGTGCTTTGGTCATGAGAATTGGGATTGAGATTGGTCCTTAAATGCCACTATTTATAATACTGGTAATGCCGGCTCTCGGGTGTCTGCACTCTTCTTATCCTTGTTCACTTTCATAGCTGTCATTAAGGTAAAGAGGTGGCCCATATGGTCAGAGTTGGAACAGGCTAGGGGCAACATTCCACCATGCAAGTAGACGTGAGACCGGATAATTCTGGTTCGCACATATGACGACCGGGTTATAGTACGCTACGCAGAAGAATCCTCGTCCCTGTCGAGTTTCATCCTTGTGACGAAAAGCCAGAGTAGAAGCTGCACTGCGAATAATGCCAGGATGACGGGCTGGAGGACTTGAACTCCGCCGGCTTGAGCGAGCGCTCCAACCACGAATGGGAATCTAGGTGAGGTGAGATTCCTGTGTTGGATGGGATGGGGGATGACTTACATGCTCGCTCCGGAAACGGCAAAAGCTGTGCCAAAGCCAACAGATACAATATGCTTTTCGACAGGAAGGATCTTGGTCATCACCCTGATGCTCTGAACCTCGGTCAGTCGTGCGACCAATGTTAGAGAGAGCATGTATACTTACCGCTGGCATCACCATACCGATAGATAATCCCACCAGCGCCGCCATAATAGCACTCACCACAAACTCCTTACCAAGCCAAAATGCTAGTTCAAGGCCAATCGCGATAACGAGATACGCCGAGACCATAATCTTTTCTCCAAAGTAGCTAGTGATCCATCCCAGCGCGAACCGGCCAACAGTGATGCCGATCCAGAAACCAGAGGCGACGAGTGACGAGGCAGAGGGCGTGCCGTTGCGGACGTTGAGCATAAAGGTTACGAGCCAGCCGCCGATTGTGACTTCGGCGCCTACGTAGAGTAGCATGAAGCCGGAGAATAGGAGGGTTACCTGAATTGGTGAGTAGCCTGATAGGTAAGATACCGTGACGGGCGTACCTTGTCTTTGAATACGGAGAATGTGAAGCTGTGGGCTTGGCCAGATGGTGACGTGTTGCGGCTCGTTCCGCAATCAGCCCAGAAAGACCACACTGTAGTTGCGGCGGCGGCAATAGCTAGACCGAGCTTTGAGATGGTTAGCCAATTGCTGATTATGTTTGAGTTGTGGTCTTTACCATGAGATCTAGATGCGTCAGTATGCTGTATCAGTGAGAGGAGAGCAGCTTACAATAGTATGACCACCAATTCCATCCCCTTGAGACAAAGGCATTAACCTGTTTAACAATTAACAAAAAGAAACAACAAAAGGAAGGCATAACTCGACAGTAATCGGAGCGATCGTAGCCCCCACCCCCCAACACCCATGAAGGAACGCCAACATAGTACCCCCATTAGCCAACCCACCAACCCAACTATTCCACGTCCCATTCATAAGCCCGCTCCCAAACCCCGTAAGGACCAGCAGCGGCACAACGAGGCCAAACGGTGGATGCGCACACATGCCCACGTATGAGATTGCGTATGAACCTGTGGCAAAGGCTGCTACGCCGCGACGGCCGAATTTTTGGTGGAGCCTGTTTGAGGTGAATGCTGCGGTGATGCAGCCTAGCATGGGACCGAGGAATATGAGGGATACGATGGAGTAGGGGAGGGAGTAGTAGCTTTCTAGATGGGGGACCATTGCGCCTGGGGTTCCGTCGTTCATGCCGTAGATTGTGAAAGCGAAGTAGCAGGACAGAGTTCGGAAGATGTTTTCTCTGGATCCGTTCCATCTCTGGGCGACGGAGGCAGCTGTTGAAGGAGGAATTGCAGAAACGGCATCGTGAATTGTAGGCTCTGGTTGTGTTTCTGGGAGGTGGGTGGTGGCGTGGACTGGATCAAGAGTCGCGAGGGTCACGGTGGCAGTCTGTGCCATTGTCACGGTTCTCAATGAGGATGCAGAATTATAAGTAAGCTTGTAAAACAACGGACAGCTTCTTTACTTATAGCTCCTCTTCCCCATCGTGTAAGTCGGTGACGGTTTCAAGTCGTCACCTGGACACTTGCAAGGTGGGACTCCGGGCCGGAGTTCCGACCGGGGATTCTCCCACGTTGAGCCAGAGTTGAACCCAACATGATTGTAGTTGCAGATCTTTCCGAGACCATAATGTTTGCTGATTCAGCTGGTTTGTGAGATCTGGGGGAGGCAAGGAGGTAAGATGGATATGGGTGGTTCTTGTGGTGTCGGTCGATGAATTCCGAGCTGTCAAATCTCACTTACATGAGATACACTCCATCTTTAAAGGATGTACAGTAAAAGGTAATTTACCCCGAAACCGGACGTTCCCCACCATTCAAGGGTCTTTAAGCTCGTGAATGCCTTAGATCACGCCACTTACGAAGTAAGCATATCTGCTATTGGGACTCTGCTACCCCTAGTCTATACATCCCCAGAGATCGGCTGCAGTATGGATGATAAGACACCAAAGAATAACAGCTACGACTCCCACGCTACGCTATTTAAGATCACACGCCCCAGGGTCTGTCGCTAAGAAATATTCTCAGGGACCTATCGATGAGAAACGTTCCTCCAAGTGCACAATGAGTCGGGCACCCTGCGCTATCTCCCACACGAGCTCCCTATCATAGGTGCTAATACATGGCTATTGCGGATAGGCTGGGTGTACGAGAGAAGAGTAACGGTTGGCAGACCTCCCGCATGCATGTAGATGATAGACTTGGGAATCTAGGTCGGGCCATGCTTTATATTATATGAAGGGGCTCTGTCTTTGAGACGAACTGTGTATTTATACGTAATAAGTGGAGATAAACAATGTCCTATGGTCTAGAATCCAGCCAGATACACTTATTCCATGCTTTTCAACTCTCATCCATGTCCAGCTGTCAGTGTCTATCGCATCACAGAGAGGCATCTTGATACTGGAGGTGAGAGGCCAGCCTCCACGTGTACCAGAGATGAGCACCCAGCCCGATCAAGTTCAAATGAATGCACATGGCATGCGCGGTCGAGAATTTCTTCTTGAGAACCTGCATCGTGGGACTGGGGCCCTCTAGGTTTGCCGCCTTATCCAAGGTCCCTTGTTTTGTCAGTTATTGGTCCACATCTACACACAAAGACCTGCTCACCTTGATCTACACGATCCAACATCAATTTTTTAGTCCTAGGTCCAAAGACCAAAAGGTTCAACACCGAGACAACACCCGAGATCGTAAATGGGATCCAATCACTCTTTTGCTGGACCAACGACACTGGGCCGTATGGTGGGAACGTGACGGCCGAGAGGAACAGCAGCAGCGCCTGCCCGTGGAAATAAATCGGAAAAATATGCTTCTGAAAGTTGACGTAAGGATTCCGGGGAAGATTCTTAAACGCAACCTTGGTGACGATGAATGTCTGGTACAGCTGAGAGCCCAGCAGTGTGGAGAAGGAGAGGAGGTGGAAAGGCGCCAGGCTGGCGACGACGGTTTGGACAGCAGTGTTGAGGGCCATGGCGAAGATGAGTGTGATTAAAAATTGAGGTGATGAGGTTGGTTAGATTCGACTTGGGGGTTGGGTTTTTATTATTTGTTGTAAGGGATGGGTTGCGTGGCTTAGTGACGCAAGTTATATCCGAAGGCATTCGGAAGTTAACTTGGTCGGAGAATATGAGTCGATATGATGGGCTGGATTTGTAATAGCACAACTAGGAAGGAAAACATTGTCTTCAGACTTATCAGCCTTGATATAGATGTTTTATTAATCAGGGTCTTCTACAGGGGGTCAGGTAAGAAGTTCGGCTGATGGATTGAGAGTGGTTCCTTCAGGTTTCACCGGCTTTGAGCTGGTCAACAGGGCGCGGATTTTTGGCAAGCCACCAAGGCTATCATTTATGAAATACACGTTTTCAAAAATCTTATACCAGCAAAACATGAACAAGATCAAGTCTCCGAGACCTTGTATCTCCAGCCGGATCCGAAGCGAGCCGGGCACATCTCAACGCCGGGGACCGGCGGACCCACCGCAACAACCGGACACGGCCGGAGATCACTATTAATCCTCACCCAGTAGAAATGATCAGGAGATTCGAGTGAAAGGTACGTGTTTAGATGACGACGTTTCTAATCGATGAGCTGCAATGCTCCGGTGATGCTCCCTATGGATCAGTGATGCTTCACTCATGCTTGCACTGCCTCGTCGCGGTGGCTCAAGATGACTTCTCCTTTGTGTACTGCAATTTATCAAGTCCATATCCCTTGATAAACTGCCAATCCTATACACAATTAGCACCATCCTGACCACAAACCCCGTCAAACTCACCATCATGGTCTCCCATCCAAACCAACTCATGACCCATCCCAACAACGCCAACCCACCTCTCCAGATAACAGGCGTAACATCCTCTCGTAGTAAATCACCCACCACATCCCTCGCATAGTCATCCAACTCGACAAACCTCGCTCCCCTAAGATATCCCCGTCGAGCAACCCATTCTCTCAGCGGCGCGTAGATGCTCTTGTCTGGAATTGTGATGCCCTCTGCGTGGTCGAATAGGGCACTTCGGATACTGCCTGTTTTGACTGTAACGACGCGTACGCCTAGAGGTGCTAGCTCTCTCCTCATGGTGCGACTGAGCGCTTCGAGGGCTGCCTTGCTGGCGTTGTATGCCCCAAAAAGAGGGGGACATAGTCCAGCGTTGATGCTCCCGATGTTAACCACCAAACCTTTAGCCTCAAGAAGCAGTGGAAGAAAAGCTTGTGTGACAGCCCATATAGCAAAGACATTAACATCAAACAGCCGTCTAACCTCTGCAACCGGTTCATCAGCAAAAGGCATAACATGAATGACACCAGCGTTGTTGACGAGAACATCGAGCGCACCACCCGTCTCAGACTTGATCCGTCGAGCGGCCGAGTCGATGGACTCGGACGACGTGACATCGAGGACGAGGGTGGTGATGCCGAGCGGGGATAGGGCCGGGTCGATCTCGGAGGCGGTGCGGCCTGAGGCCATGACGTGATGGCCGTGGGAGTGGAACTCGCGGGCGAGGGCGGAGCCGATGCCGCCGGCGGAGCAACCTGTGATGAAGATGGATTTTGCCATTGCTTCGAGTGTTGACAAGAATGATAAGGTGGCCGTTAATGGAAGTTGAGGGGCTGCGTTGTGGGTTGACGTGGCTGGGCCAAATGTTATAGCGTCAACACCTATGAGATCACTATTAAACACAATCAATTGAGAGAATGGCGACTAGGAAACGTAGCATGTTTGTTACAGTAGCTCACTAGACGACTTTCAAACAGGTATACGCGACATACACCAAACATGGGTATACGCTTAAACATCTCATCAAGCAGTGCAAACAAAACACTTCATTCGTAATTCAATCATGTACTCATAAATCCCACGCTCAAACATCTTCAAATCAAGCATCTTCAAACTCAAACTTGACAAGCAACGAACACTTTGTCTCGTGGCCCTTGAGGTCCAGCATCCGGATGAAGCTCCACCCAGGCACGACGTAGAGCAGGCGCACGGCGGCGACGGCAAACATGGGGTTCTTGGTCCAGCTGTCGTCGCTCTTGATGAGCATCCGCAAAAAGACGAGCTCGTTGTCCTCGTACTCCCACTCCAGGGTCTCGTCCCAGACAGGGTCCGTCGGCGGCGGGTTCTCTCCGCGGTGGAGGAATCCAAACCGGTGCTGCTTGTACGGGGATGTCTTGCGCTTGGGTGGGTTGTTCTTGAGGTCGTCTGGGTGGTAGAGTGAGCACGTCAGGTACGGCTTGATGCCGTCCGCCTCCGAGTCGCCGTGCAGGGGAATGTCAGTGGCGCCCGCGACATGAAGTTTGAGTCGTCGAGTCCGTCCCGTGTTGAGCTTGCCGCTTCCACCGGCACGAAGGGCCGCGGGCTTCAGCACGTAACCATCAGTGCCACTAAAGAGAGCCTCGTTGAGCTGGTTGCTGGTACCAAAGTTCTGCAGGTTGAGAGCGCAGATCTGGGCGCCGATGCCCCAATAAGGCACAGGCTTGAGGTTGGTTGACGAGATGCGCGTGCCCTTGGGGAAGACGCGCATGAGGTGATGGGCATTGTGTCGCGAAATTTCGGCGCTCTTATCCGGGAGGTGAGCGGCCAAACCTGACTCGGAGACGTTGATCAGGTGGTGGTGAGGCCCGTTGGCGAGCGTTCCAGTCTCGTACCATGAGTTGTCGATGGGCTTGACGGACTGGGCGTAGACTCCAAGCCCGGCGAGTTCGGGGATAATGATGGAAGGCTCCTCGGTCTCCTTCTTCTTCTTGTACTCCTCCCGGGCGGCCTTTTCCTCCTCCTCATCTTCAGAGTCGCTCGAGCTGGAGTCGCTAGACGAGGGCTCACCTTGGAAGTGGTACTCGACAATGACGGCAATCTTGGCGCCCAGATCGCCCAGTCTGACATGGTCACCCGAGCCAGCCTGTTCTTCGTGGCCAAGATACCTCACAGCCTGGCTCAAGAGACGATCCCCCCACACGTCCTGCATGATGTTGACCAGGCGCATCTGGCCGTAAGCGTCACAGTGATTTTCCAGAGACAGCAACACGGGCGCGGCATGGTAACCAGGTGTGTTTTGCGCCTCGGCGGCCTCTTTGTCGACAGAATCACGAATAGTCTCGCACACCAAGCGGAATGGAATGTTGGATACCAAAGTGTAACCGTGGGTGACCTTGGGCTCGTCTCTGTCGTCGCTGTTATCCCACACATCAATCTCGACACATCGCGCGCCAGTCCGCAGAGCGCTCTCATAGGCGGTCGCGCAAGAGGTGCCATAGAGCTGATGGGCCATCAGATAGGTATTGTGGCTGGAGCTGATAAAGTACTCGGGCAGAGGGTAAGACCTGTCGGTGAGCTCTGGAGGCACCCGGATGTGCGGCTTGCTGACGAATTCGAGGAGGGGCCTGGTGGGCTCGTCCGAGTCGAGGCCGGAATCTCTCTTGGATAAGATCTTTTGCTCGGCGATGAATGACCTCAGGGCATGGCTGACTCTGAGGTCAGTGGTGATGCGACGCACGCTGTGGCCACCACCCGCGACGGTGTCGTTGTCAATCTCCTCACCCCAGTCTTCATCGTTGAGGCGACGGTTCTTGAAGGGGTTCAAGTCGCCGATGCGAGCGGCGATGTCGTTGGTTATGGCGTCCATGGTTTAAGCGGTTTGACGGTCGCTGAAGATGGAGGAGGAAGATGAGGTGAGCTCAGGTGAGGGGCAAGCTTAAGCTCGAGCTGAATATGGAACTAAGGACGGGAGGCTGGGTAAGCCATGAAAAGGTGAATCGAGAAAAGGACGTCGACTTTTAAGAGCCGACTTGTTAAGATATTAGATCTCGAGTGATGCACTGCCACAAGAGTGTAATATAAAGTCTTGTCCTGCGTCAACCTTGGACAGCCGCCAAGGTGAAGCTCCGTCAAACGGCAACTTGGCTCCGAGTTGGCTCGGTCGAGTGAGCTGTTATTTGCTGCCGTCATGCGAGTTTGTGGAGACGCCGCGAGCTTCGCCACAAAAGCTGGAGCTGGCGGTCATCCATGTTGCTGGAGTTCTGGTGTTGTTACGGCTGGGCCAATTGCTTGGTCACGGCCGTGGCATTTCGTCGCAAGAAATACACGGACAACTATCGCATTAGGACGGCGCATGCATGCCATGTCAAAGCACATAAGGCCAAGATGCCCCTTTCAACACTTGTCTCTACTTGGCATCGGATCCGCCGAAATGTTGGAACCGATATAAAGTCGTTCTCGGAATTCTTGTCATGATGGTAGAGCCTCAAATTGTCGAGGTAAAGGTCGCATCTTGTAGATCACAGTGGTGATGGAGCTGACAGGTTCGCTTGAACGACAAAGGCATTGAAGAAGAGATCGAGTATCGTAACAACTCGATAAAAGGCCTATGAAGCCAGCGATTACGCTCAAGAAGTGTAAAGAGGCTTCCAATCACATCAACAAGATTCGTCTGATGAATATCGATGGTCCAGGGTGAGACAGACAGCGCCCGTGCCTGAGGACCGAAAATCACAGCCTAGCGATTCAGGCACCACTCCAAGGCATCAACATTCAGCCCCACCACAAGCCGCGACGCGCAGGTAGAAAAGCGGCCATCTCGAAAAAATCTTTCCTTCTCTTGTTTTCTTTCTTCTTCATGAACAACGCAAAATAACAACCTTCATGTTTCTCTTACTACATTGATGAGAGGTGCAGTCGCAAGACTCGTGCCCAGGACCACCGATTTCGAGGAACACAGAATGGGAGAGAAAAGCGAACAGTCTTGGGTGCGGTGCTTCCCAGCCTTTTTGTGCCAATGGGGAGGATCGCAATGATTGAACGTACATATCTTGACGTAGATCTTGTGATTTAAGAAGTGTTAGCCCTCCGGGAGGCTCGAAGCAGTCGATGAGACTGCTTACTGCCTTGACAAGTGTCGTTTTGCCTCTGGCGATGGCTCGACCTCTGTCCAAGTGAAGTCCCTTCACGTGCGTCTATGCATGCGTGCTGTAACGTTTGCTCGCTACCAGCGCTGCTTGGGTTGTTGCCTTGAGCACTACTGGAGTGCGCCTATCAACGGCAACAAGAGTAAACGTGTAATCATGCTTGGTGATAGACGAATTGTCCACAAGAACTGAGGGAATCGAATTTGCACTCTTCATGATGTGGATTCGAAGATGGTGCCTGAATCGCTAGGCTGTCATTTTTCTCCCTCAGGCAGACGAGACGACGCCTTTACTTCACAATAGATGCCAGCGCTTCACCTCTGTCCGTAGGAGCAAAGGTTCGACCTTGGGCCTTCCTTTTTATCGCACCGCCTGGCATGATGCTTTGTTTTGTCTATTTATCGGATCACACCTCTCACGATGCCTCTGACGTTCAAGTGATCGAGCCCCCCAAAATTGGACTCTTCAACCACGGGCACCGTCGTTGTCTGATCGTGGTGGGCTGGTAGGCTGGTCTGGCATTAGAGGTTGATTCTTCGAAGCGCGCCTTGTCCATCGTGGACGATTGTCATTCTGGTTGAGAGACAGTTGTGATTGATGGGGAACACATGGCTGACATCGGATATTGGAGTTGGATGGATGTGGGAGGAGAGAAGTACTCGGTGGCACGTAAAGTCACTATGCCCATCAGTCAGATAACATGAGGGACGGCTAATGAGATATCCACAGTGAGGCAAAATGTAGCCTGCCTCTGCCCCTGAGCGTGTGCCAGTGTTACTCCAAGAGGGGATGCTCACAACTGTGACATACACAACAAGGCTGACATGGCCATTCACTCAGGTTCACATTCATCAATATCACAATTCAATCAACACATGGAGACAATCAAGTTTCATTCAAACTATTCAACACTATTCTTTCCGACCACGCCTAGGCGACCTCAGGCTCCACAAGCAGAGTTTTCGCCTTGACAAATGAGCAGGAGACTCTGCGTCTCCCGCCGTTATTCAAAAAAGAAAGAAATCAAGCAGCTGGTTTTTGGCTGCTGAAGAAGAGAAGAAAGAGAAGGACGTATTCCCTACTCTTGCGTGGTCTGTTGTGTTTTCTTTCGGATGTCTCTTTTGGGGCTTTCTTGATTATCCGTGTTGCAGGAAAATTGATGGAATAAAAGACTGCTGACGATACTTGCGTGAGGGCGAATAATCACATCGGAGAGTCGGATCGAGAGGACGTCTAAAACAAAAGTCAGAAGGCTGTATACACAAAACTCATCAGGGACACTCACTTATGCCTCGGTGATGCTGCGGGCAGCAGTGCGGATGGCGTCGATGTCTCGCTTGGCCTTCCAGCAGGGCTGGCCGGGGTAGAAGCACCATCGCTTGTCAACCTGCTTGTCGTCGCGCTTGGCGTGGTTCCACTGAGACTGTCCAGGGAAGAAGCCCCAGGGGGTAGGAGGGCCGTAGTTGGGAGTCTGAGGAGCCTCGGCCTCTTCGTCGTCACCGAGAGCCTCAACGACGGCATCGGCAGCGCGCTTGGCCTTCCAGCATGGCTGTCCGGGGTAGAAGCACCAGCGCTTGTCCTTTTGCTCGGCGGCTTCGGCCTTGGCCTTGGCTTCGGGGCTGGCGTTGCGCTTGTTCTTCCAGCACGGCTGGCCTGGGTAAAAGCACCACGGTTCGGCGTCGCGCTTGGCCTTGGGGTCGCTGTCGGCGGGGAAGGCTCTCTCGAGGTTGAGGCTGCGGTAGTATTCTCCGGAGTCGTCCCTGGTGGCGAGGGAGATGACGTTGGCGAGCTCGTGGATCTCGCGCTTGGCCTTGAAGGCGGCGCCGCCGGCCAGATTGCTCAGATCAGCTTCAGCGTTGGCGTCGGCGGATCGAGCCTCGTTGCCAGAGACTTGGAGGGCGTCGGAGAAGGCTTCAGCTGCACGCTTGACCTTCCAGCAGGGCTGGCCAGGATAGAAGCACCAGGGCTTGGCTTCAGCGTCAGCATCGGCGTCACGCTTAGCCTTCTTCCAGCAAGGCTGTCCTGGGTAGAAACACCAAGGGCTGGCCTTGGCCTCAGCGACGGGTTCAGCCTTGGGCTCGGGGAGAGCCTCCCGCTTGGCCTTCTTCCAGCATGGCTGGCCGGGGTAGAAGCACCAAGGCTCAGGCTCGGCGTCAGGGGCAGGCGCGGCCATGGCGGTGGCAGCCAGGACGGCCAGAGTAGCGAGTGTGAACTTCATGTTGGCAAGGAAGTCTTTCTCGATAGCGAATGTCGGGAATGGGAGTGTAACGAGAGGTACTCGTTAGGGATCTTGTATCAGCAACTTGTCTGAAGGTGAGGTTTGTTGTGTTTGTCGTTGTCCTTCTTGTGATGTTGGAACGAGCCTGGAGAAGAAGCATATATCCTGGGGGATTGAGTCTTTCTTTATAGACGAGATGGTCAATATCGGGAAAGGGGTGAGTCAATAGGACCTCAGACTTACCCCCCGGTGGACTGTCTATTCAGTCTATTGACGCTGGCGGGGTCAATAAGCCCGCCTCACCTGCCACTACTGGGGAAATACACGTCAAAGAAACATGGCATGCAGCCCTCATAAAGTCGTTTCTTTGAGAGAAAAGGAGTTGCCAGCCACTAGGGGAACACATCCGACGATATCAAACCTTGGCCGGCAAGGGGAAGCGGTGCGGCTTATTGACAGCTTTTGTTTGGCGTTAGCCGCCCGTTTCGACTAACAGATGACGCTGCGATATACGTTTCTATTCAAGTCTAGACTCTGGCTTGTCGCCTGCCACTCTGGAGCAGCTGCGCGATATGCAACTGTCAACCGACGCATGGGATTTCACAGGCGCCTCGAGGCTCAAACTCATAATTATCATGCGTTGAATATTTCTTTATGGCGAGAGTTTCTTTCACATCACTCGTGTGTTCTGGCTCATTGATGTGGTCAGTGCTAATTGAGGCTCTATTGACACCCAAAAGGGGTAACTTGGCAGCTGGCGGCCGCAACGGTCTGCCAACCGCACGCCGGTGAGCTGAAACCGGAACAGGACTTTTTAGAACTTTTACAGTGGGGATGTTAACAAAAGATGAACGTTTTTGGGGAATTGACACTGTTGGAAGGAGTTGCGCCAGATGACCGCTCATATTCAGCTATGAGTATTCACAACTTGATATTCGTATTCGCCTTGTAAGTATATGTGGGATTTGTGCATTAAAGGTCTGGAAACTGACTGGAATTGCCTTCTGCTGCCTTCCAAGTCGTGTATGTTTGCCCTGGCGCACGGTGTTTGCTTGTGTCAACATGGGTCACCTTCGCTGTCAAACCCATGCCTCTCTTTTGATAGATGAAAACCAACCAAAATGAGCACACAGACTAGATGAACATGAAAACAACCTTAAATCAGCAAGTTTGGGAACGCCACCCAACAACCAGCATCCTGAAGCTGGCACACCGGGCAACGGGCACACGGACAGCTTCTTTCAGGTAGGGACTTGGTTCCGACGCTTGAAAGGGTTCTAGACTTGATCTTGTTCATCTTTGCCTTGAATAGACGGCTTGGTGTGTGCCTTGATTCGTTCTGGTTGGGGGAGGGGGAGGGTTGAGGAGCGATCTGGAGGAGAGCCGCATCAAAGGGGTAGCACACCTACCTGAAGCAGGGGACGGCGATGGGAGTAATTCCTGTTTTCATGGACGTTTAGACTGGCCGATTCAGCCTCAAAAAAAACCTCATTCGATATCAGTGGGCGTCAATAGACGAGCGGGGAAGTGCTGAGGTTTGACCCGGGAGGTACGTGACTGCTATCTCCTATCATGGGTTCTCGGGGATCTGCCGTTGAGCTGAATAGGGTTCACTTTCAAGCATGTGAAGGTACTCCGTACAGGACTTGGAATACCAAATTACGTTGGGGCACTTCATCCACTTTATTCACCTTTGCCAAAGCTCATTCATCGACTACTTGCGCGGATCCCAGTTCTTATCAACCTGATCCAACAACCCCTTCTTGCCCAACACCTTTGACCCCAGAATCTTCTCCAGACTAATCATCTTGAAGCTAGCCTCAGCACTCGTCCCGCCGCCAGGAAGCTGGTTCGCATCATCGTGCACCACAACCAGACCGTGGGGGAAGTCCTTGTTGAGACCTACTCCGACGGCAGTGATGCCGTCCGTATTGCTCACGGGGTCTATCTTGCCGTCGGAGGACTCAACTAGAGTAAAAGTCGTAACGTACTCGTGCGGTTCGGCGCGGCGGTAGACGTTGTAGGCGCTTACGCCTTGGCATGAGACGAGGATGAAGCCTTCGTTGGGCTTGGAGCCGTAGACGAGCGTCACGCCTTCGACGTCGCCGTAAAGAGTTCCATCGCCGACCTTTCCGATAACGACACCCTCATCCTTGGAGTCAGGCTCAGCACCGTATCTCCAAAGAGCAGAGGGCTCCTCTCCAAGGAAGATCCAGCCGTTCTCCTCGTCCGTGACGCATCCCTCGACTTGGCCACCACTACCGCCCTGGAACTCTCGCACCAGCTCCGTCTTGAGTTCTCCCTCGGAGGTGGACGTCAACTCGTACTGGAGATACCGGGCGGACTTTTCGTTAACGAATAGATACTGCTTTCCAGTCTTGGGGGAGCGGTACGTGCAAGAGCCGTAGACGCTGTAGTCTTCGACGACGGGGTGGATGCCTCCAGGGATGCTGGTCAGGGTTCCGTTGGGCAGCATCTCAAACAGACTGTGTTTGTTAGCTATAGAACTTGAGGGTTGGCAATGTTCTTACCATAGAGTGTCATCTTCTCGGCACGCAGCAAACGCAAGATCAACCTTGCGATCTCCCGCCTGGAAGCCGTAGATAATGTCGACGTTGTTGGGCTCACCAGCAGGGAACGACTGGAGCAAGTTGCCAGCCAGATCAAAGACGCCAAGACCGGCCTCCTTGCCCGATTTCATGGTCGTCACAACGCGTGACTTTTCTGGTGACTCAGGCGAGATCCAAATAGCCGGGTCATCGCCGTCTCCAAGGCGCGACTCGGTCTCGTAGGTTGGCTCGACGAGGAGGAACGAGCAGTGCAGACCTCCCCATCCCTTGTCACACTTGCACTCATTGGGACCAACACACTTCCCATGGCCAGAGCACTTATCAACGCACGTGTACTTGTCGCATGTGCTGCCGGTAAATCCAGCAAAGCACTCACACTTTTGCTTCCGATCCTTGAGGCAGTATCCGCTGTTGTCGCATGTACGGCAGATGGGCTCCTTGTCAGGGTTCGTCTTGACCTTTCTAGGGTCATACTTTGTGTTTTCAGAAATTCCGAGCTTCTTGAGGACTTTGTCGAGCGATGTGACTCCAAAGCCGTTGACTTCCTCTGACTCGATGGCGTAGGTGAGAACACCAGCAGGATACTTGGAGGTTGAGGCCTGGTAGATGTTGAGGCCCTGGACTTCAATATCCTCGTATCCAGTCAATGTCAAGGTGCCCTTGAGCTTGAAAGAGCTGTCGTAGACGGCCACCTTGTCCTTCTGAGCGACAAACAGGTAGTCGGATCCCTTCTTGGGGACGTAGGTTGCGACGCCTGTCACATCGTCTTCTGCCTCGCCAAACTTGGTGATTTCGGGTGCCTTTGTCGACTCCTTGAGCGGGAAGACGTAGACATCTTTGTCATCATCAACGGAGATGTACATCTTTGACTCTGATCGGGAAACTGCACAGCCAGATGACTCAAAACCAGTAGGGAATGTTTGCACCTGAACATATTAGCAAAGCTCTCTCGTTCTTCTGTGAAATGCCTACCTCGACCAACTCGACCGACTTCTTGGTCTTTCTGAGTAGCAGCTGCACCGCCTGGCCCTTTCCAAAGAGATAGATGTAATCATTGCCAGCATCACTCTTCCATGAGCAGAGCGCAGACCAATCCCCGAGCACCTTGAAGTCTGCATCCTTGATCTGTTTGAACTCGGGCATCTCAAAAACGCGCACCACCGAGTCCGGCTGCGCAATGGTGACGAGCAGATCCTTGTCGTCGACATCATACACCGTCGTGACGAGCTTGCTGCGACCAGGCGTGCGGGCAGTCACCTCCTTCAGCGGAGACTTTGACTCAAGGTCGTAGACGTGGAATCCTCCCTTGTCGGGCCCGCCGTCGTTTCCGACGAGAAGAGGCTTGCGGGAGGAGTAGTATACAGCGGTCCAGTCCGACTCGACTTCGCTCGTGTATGCTGAGACGTCGACGTTAACTTCCACTGCGGCGTTGACGACACACATCTGTGCGACGACAGCCAAGAGGCCGACCACGCTGGAGGCAACCATGATGGCGATACAGAAGCTCCGACTAGACTTGTCTGAAGAACCACGACGACGGCGCTCCATGGCTCATTATATATCCTCGTGCGACATAAATCCACGAGTTTCCCCTTTTGTCGACCGACACGCGACAAATATCTCGTGGCGAGGAACCGCGTTTCAATTGGCCGATGAAATCGATGATCGGGATTGATAAAGAGGGTATATCGCCGGTGTTTCCTGCCTCATCTGTTTAGGCTCGGCGCGAGACCCGATTTGAGACCGAGCAAGGGCCAGTTTTGAGAAACTCGTGATGTGTCCATGTTGTTCTATTGGACGGTTACACTATAGATGTTACATTTTGTTTCATGAGGGGATTGGCGGCCCTTTGTTTCTCCGCTTTGAGAATGGGACAATGAATGCTTTAATCGAATGATGACCAGGGTAGAAAAGACAAGACAAGGCTTTGTATGGAGTTGAAATGTCCAGCAAGGTAGGATTAATCCCATTATCGCTTGATGCATAATACGCCTGCATGAATAGAGGCATCATTATTCATGCAAACACAATACACTTTATGCACCAGCCTAGCACGTTTCACAATTACCGTTCATTTACTAGAAACAGAAATACCATCCGCACTTTGCAAAAATTCCATATTCAAGCTTTTAGCTCCATCAACCAGGGGTCAAAAGAGCAGTCTCTAGCCTGTTTCCCTTGAAGACCCGTTCTTACCCGATGCATTGGGAGCTGGTCCGAGTCGCCGGGATGACATCGTCCATGGGAACAAGCTTTAGACAGACTCTCTTGGCGCGTCATCTAGGGTTGCCGTGTCGGGTTTCCATGACAGCACAAAATACTACACAGTAGATGGGAACTGGGCCTTTGGTGGAAGGATATGAGGGATATTACACTTAATCAATCGATCGAGATTCTCTGTCTCTTCCCTATTATAGCCAGCTCATTGTCTGAATCTGTTGAGCTGTAGCAACTCCCTAGTTCACGACGGCTCTTCAGCACCATCTCATTTCCAGCCATCACGGCACCCAATACCCGGCCCTCCAAAAAGCCTGGTCTTCCCTAGCCCGTCGTCTATTTCGAGACCCGGCGCGATAGTTCTGCACCGGACTGCATCGTGGCGCCCAGCTGGGCTCCTTTCAGTCCCGGTGACAGGTAACGAGGCGGAACGAAGGAGGGAACGTGCGTTCTTTAACGGTTGAGATCTTGATCTTTTTTATTAAATTGTATTGTACAAGATTGGGTATAGCTGGCTACATTATGTGTCAGAGAAAAAAGGAATAAGAAAAAAAATATGGTCTAGCTTGGTTCATTCTAGAAGCCTCGTGTGGCAAGATGCACCTCGGAGGATGACTTGGATAGGTTCTCGCCGTCGAATGGCCCCTTTGCCGCCCCGATCGAGTCTGCCGATGAGTTTGGTCCTATGCTCACTCCATCGTCGTCCCTGTTCTGCCGGTGGACGATGATCTCTGTTGTCATCATGACCCCGTTGTCACGGCGAGGAGATGATCCCTGTCCATCCGAGTTTCCATCTTCACCACCCATGGCATACGCCTCGTAGGAAACATCGCCCGTTGGCTTGGCGCCGGTATCGCTGATAAACGTGTCGAGGGCGATGCCCGTCTTGTTACCGGTAGTAGTCCCTGCAGTCCTGCTCCGGGGTCCCGAGCTGGCGTCCTTATTACCAGTCGTCATCTCGACGAGACGGTTGAGGATGGTGAATTCGAGTTTGAGCTTTGTGCTGTACACAAACGCCTTATAAGAAGTCTGGTACTCGTACTGGTCGGCGTACTCGAGGCCGAGGATGGTGATGTCGAGGAGGATGATGAGTAGGTTGACAAAGATGAGGTGGTTCATGAGACGCCGGCTGCCGCGCTTGTTGCCCATGGTGCGCTCTAGACGCATGAGCTTGATCGTTTCATAGATGTAGAAGCTCGAGATGATGATTTCCTGGATAAAGAAGATGGTGACCTGGATCTTTTCCATGACCGAGTACGGCTTAACCCACATCTCGGGGCTACTAGAGAAGGACCCAAAGATCATGGGGATAATGGCTCCATGGCAGACGATGGCGTCGACGATGATCATGTAGAGCACCAACTTAAGCCGGAACCTATTCCTCAGAACAAGATGCAATCGTGACCACAACACCAGAGACTGCCCCGTCACCATGGCCACCCAACCCATGGCGATCAGGGCAGCAGCCAGAAAGCCGACAGACGCCGGGGCAAAGTACTTTACCAGGAAGCCTCCGCAGTAAAAGGGGATGCCCCAGGTCGCGCACAGAAAGGACCAAAAGTAGAGGCCCGAGTGCCGCTTAAAGGTGCCAAAGATGATAAAGGTCAGCTCGACGACGTTGTAGAGCGAGATGGCCAGGAAGACGAGGATGATGGTCATGGCCGTGCGGGACGTGCCCTCGGTCCCGGAGCCAAAGCCACCAGCCATGATGATTGTTGGAGAGTTCCGAGTATTCAACTGAGTGTCTTGAGAAGGAAGGAAAAGGTCTGATGTGAGCGGTTAGGTCAAGGAAGATGTAAACGGAGGACGAGCGTGTAAAAGACAGACAGAAGAAGACGCCGGGGAATCATTTCAGTTCTAACCTCTCGTCTCAAAAGAGGTAGGGAACTGTCAAGCATATGTACCGTCCATTAGCACACACACATGTACTTCAACCTTCTCGATCCTGCGGCCAGGGACCAGAAGCCGAAAATCCAGCGTCCGGGTTTTTCCCTCCGGACACGCCAAGCCCTCCCGCTCAAGGCGCCGTGCCATGACGGGACCGCCACAGCGTAATCAAGGTCGAAGATGGGGGAGGACCGGGCGGTCGTCTACGCTCTGGCGGCTGAAAAAGGTCCCTGACGGAAAACCTGGTCTGGGGAATTCGTCTCAGTCTGGGGCGGCTTGATTCGCATCCGTTGAAGACCTTGCGGGGGGAGGCACAGGCACACGACAGCCACCTGCCAAGAAAGGGAACTTGCGAATAAGGACGTGCGAACGAGTCAGATGAATGACTCGCTCCCCTGGCACCTGGCTTTCCTCGAGACTGTCCAGCTGGGTGTCGATCCCTGAAGAAGACGTAACTCATTGTACCAGCTTGACCAAACAAGAGTCCAGCAGCAGCCTCAAGGCTCAAGCTTGAGGCGGGGATCTCGGACTCTGCACCCGTGCTTTAGGCTCGACCAAGTGGATAACCAGCGTCGATCATTCAACCAGGATGCGCTAAGCGATGGGATGCAACGGTGATCTGGGGGAGGGCCCCCCTCTCGGGAGAGGCACTGTGACGAGGACCGTGTGTCTCTTTCGTGTGTGGTCCCTCGATCGACGGCTTCTTCTTTTTTTCTCTGCTTGTCACCAGTGACACATTCCGAGAGCCACGTTTGTTTGGCTGACCCTTTCTTTTTTAAACCTCGTGGCATAATCCCCTGACGATCCAACAAGTCGGATACAGATTTCGAAGCCGTCTAGAACAATGCTGCTGCTGCATGTCTGATGAATCACACTTGCGTCTTTCATGCTTACTTTTTCACCAACCCCAGCTCAAGCCCAAAACGCCTCGCGGCCTCAGTTTGTAGCCCACGCCGTCGTCTACCGCGGCACTCACGATACAGCCTCCGTTGAAAGCCACGACATGCATTGCATGAGGTAAAGAGAATCTACAGCAAGTTAGGGGTGGGCATGGTGTAGTAATTATATCCAGGGCTGGTAGAAGCAAAAGACGGCGTGAAGCCACCGGCGGCCGACACGAATTGCCAGCTGGCACTCATCTGTCTCATCACCCGCCTGAGCCAGTCTGGTGGCTGAAGCAGAGTTTGAACCAGGGTCTGTCTTGTTAACCGCCAGCCTCACAAACAAGAAATTCACTGATGAAGAGCAATTTAAATGGGAAAAGCTCAGCAGCTGAAACTCCATTCCATTTCCGGTAGAGGCGTACCCTAGTCTACCTAGGGATCGGCTCCTTCACTTGTCTGTTCCAGGTGTGCCTGACAGCTGACAATCTCTCATGGTTATCGAGATGAACCGCACGCTTGTTAAGCCTTTTTTTTTTTTTTTTTTTTTTTTTCTCTTCTCCTGTTACAACGTCTGTGAGAGCTGTCAATCTCGGGTCCACTGGTGCTTGAACGGCGTTTCTGACCGTGCCCTTTAGTTCACGATGCCCAGATCTGATCGGCCGACTCTCTGCTGGTGCTTGTCTAAGATTCCTGCCCCTGCCAGTTCAATGCAGGAACTAGACGACAGACCGTCCCTCACGGGAAACATACCGTCCAAGATTGCTGCACCGGGGACCAGGATCCTTGCATCCAACGGTCAATGCGGTCGGTTGCCGAGGACCAGGGGGGCACTCTTCAGCCGGTGAAGATTCCGGTAGGCTAACCATCAGAGACTCGGTCTAGTAACCCTGCTCATCGAGTACAGCTCCCCGAGAGCCTCATTTGACTTAGGGGGAAGTTCACGTGTGAAATCGCGGCAATGACTCGTCAGATGTGTGATTCCCCTCGATTTGGCAACCTCTCGGACGCCTCCAGACATCCACACACAAAGGAGGACTCTTTTCTAGAAGGAGGATTTGCTTCTTTGGATGGCAGAAGTAATTCCTCTCCTCGCTTGCATGTGGGTGATTTGCGGAGAACGGAACCGTCCCGTTGGGATGGCCTGGGGATGTATGCTAGCCATCTTGGGGCTGTGCCACAGGTTCGCATCATCTTGATCAATCTCTTTTCTTCCCTTGAGAGCAGCTGCTATAAACCACTTGACGTTTGACGTACATGTATAGCTTGGTCCCTCTTGGCATGCACGCAAATGAATCGTCTAAAGCGGGCCTCCATGGCCTCTGCTTTAGATTGGGTCACTCACTGCTTCTTCAAGATTAGGTTCTAAATACCATGGCGGATATCCAAGGTCATAGCGATGCGATTAACTGAGCTGAGGTGACAAATATCACTCCCTGTTTGTGCTGTCGATTGGCTTCGGAACTGCAATCATTCGCTGCGTCAATGCAATCCCTGACACAGGACCAAGTGTCTCTTAATCTCGGACCTATCCATCCGGGAGGTCGCTTGTTGAAGATGGTGAGCAGTGAGATACACAATATGGTTATGAGTTGAAGATGCCCATGATACGGACCACTGGTGGTGTTATTCTCTAGACGTTGACGATTGCACGTATTTAGAGATACATTTTTGGTCATGAATACCAAATAAGCCGTGGTGAGGCCCATTGCTGTAATTCCTCCACACGTGCTCTGTATGGTGACTTGATGCGAAGAACGGGCGACGAGATGCCCATCGCCATGGCGAGACATGCAGCCTGGGCTCTGACATCTCAACACCCAGCCGTCTACCAATACCACATCGTGTTTTCACCCTCTCATTGCGCAATGAAATGACATACCCTCACAGCCTCGACGCCTTTCCCCTCAACTTGAGATGCTTAGCCGCATACTCAATAGCAGCCGTGTACCCAAAAACCCCCAACCCACAAATAACAGCCTCAGCCTTGTCACACAGAAAGCTCTGATGCCTAAACGCCTCCCGCGTATGCACATTCGTAATGTGAACCTCGACAAACGGAATGTCCACGCCCGTCAGGGCATCTCTGATGGCGACGCTCGTGTGCGTGTACGCGCCCGCGTTGATGATGATGGCGTCCGTCTCGCCGCGCGCCGCGTGGATGCGGTCGACTATCGCGCCCTCCGAGTTGGCCTGGAAGGTATCGATCGAGGCGGAGAGTTCCTTTGCTTGGGCTTTTGCTTGGGTTTCCACGTCTTGGAGGGTTGTTGAGCCGTAGATGTGAGGCTCTCGTGTACCGAGGAGGTTGAGGTTTGGACCGTTGATAAGAAGAAGACGTCGAGACATGATGGATAGCTTTTTGGTTACTTCAACCCATTGTTCGTAGCTACTTCTCCTGCTCAAATATGGTATTTCAATTGCTGTATTCTTTTCCCCATCTCGGCATTTACACCACCCTCGGAACCTACACGCGGGGCCCCCGCATATCCGGGTAAAGCTTCATCCACCAAGACGCCGATCACCAGGACTTCCCATCGGCAGTCCATCCGAGCTTCATTCCCGCACTGCGGAATTGGTCTGGGGCGGTTGGAGGCGGCATTGAGTCATCGTTTGAACAAAAACGAGCTGTCGTTGAATGCAGGGTCCTAAGGAAACATTGACCTTTCGTCATTCAAAGAAAACGCACATCGCAATGGATGACCAGCAGATGTCCGAGATTTACGCCTTTGCTGTGCAATTGGGCAAAGATGCTGGCGACATGCTCATGGCAGCCGCTCGCGCCCGGATTGATGGTCAACATGGCGGTTCCTATGATGAGAAGGAGAGTTCGGTCGATATTGTTACCAAGACCGACAATGGTATTCACCTGGAGTTTTGTATCTGCGCCCTGTGCGATAGCTGACTCTGTCAAGACGTAGAAAACTTCATTCGGACCTCCATCGCCGAAAAATACCCCGACCATGCGTAAGCCGATCACCTACCAGCAAGCTTCGCCTTCTGACACTCTCATCAGTTTCCTCGGAGAAGAATCATACTCTGCTGGAGCTTCACGAACCTACCTCGTCGACGACCGACCGACATGGGTAGTCGATCCTCTTGACGGCACCGTCAACTTCACACACCTATTTCCCATGTTCTGCGTCTCAATCGCCTTCGTTCTCAACGGAGTCCCCGTAATCGGAATCATAAACGCGCCATTCCTACACCAATTCTTCTCCTCATGTTCTGGAAAGGGCGCCTGGCTCAATGAGACTCAGCGACTTCCGTTACTTCGCAACCCGAGTCCCCCAATGCCACCAAACGCCCCAAGCGGATGCACTTTTTCATGCGAGTGGGGGAAGGATCGTCGAGATATCCCAGATGGCAACATGACCCGAAAAGTCGAGTCGTTTGTAAATATGGCCTCGGAACGGGGTGGTCGAGGAGGCAAGGGAGGCATGGTCCATGGCATGCGAAGCTTGGGGAGGTAAGGCTCCCATCACCTCTGCCGCACAAGCCACCGCTGACTGTTTGTGTAGCGCAACTTTGGACCTTGCTTATACGGCCATGGGTTCCTTTGATATCTGGTGGGAGGGCGGTTGCTGGGAATGGTACGTCAAGTCCAGCTACAAGTCACCATCGGTCCGAGTGCTAACCTTGATAGGGATGTCGCTGCTGGCATTGCGATCCTTGAAGAAGCTGGTGGCCTCGTAACAACAGCAAACCCTCCCGATCAACCCGAGACGGCCGAAATCCCCAAAGCGCACCTTGGAGGCCGATTGTACTTAGCAGTACGGTAAGTTTGAGCTTATCCATCGTCAAGACTCCCGCTGACGCCGTCCAGTCCCGCAGGCCCTTCGGAAACAGAAACTGGTCGTCAAACACAAGAGCGAACCGTGAGAGAGGTTTGGAAGCGCGTGCGAGAGCTAGACTACAGTCGACCCGGTACATAGACAGCCATGGTTCAGAACATAATGATATAAATGACAAGAAATTCCCAGTTATCTATCAAACGCCCCAGATGTCGCGTCCAGAGAGAACCGATTCGCCCCCACCAGCATCTCCCCTACTGACTGTCTAGTCGCTCCATGCGAATGACGAATTCTGTCTGAAGTTGTTTCAGGTACTCTAGAAGTACTTCTTCGGTGCCCGAGTCACGGGCTTGCTTCAAAGCAGCCCAAAGGTTGAGAATCATGTTGCGGCGAGCCAAAAGTCGCGATGACTCCGAGCTGCGCTTGCTCGCTTCTCTCTTGCGTCGGAGATCCTTGGCCACCTCCTCTGCCTTGTCAATGAACCCCTGAGGCAACCCAATCGCGCGAGCCAGATTGATGCCATAGTGCTCATCTCCAACAGCACCCGTCGTTGCTTTGTACAGCATCTTTATGTGAGGCAATCCGTCTGCTGTCGTTGAGGTTGTAGCTGCGAGGTGAAGATTCAATACACCAGGACGCTGTGCGAACGCGCGGGTGAGATCGCTAAAATGGGTCGCAAACCAGACCGAAGCCTTGCTCTGGATCAACGCCTCCGACATGGCAATGGCAATGGCCAAGCCATCCCTGTTGCTCGTTGCACGACCCAGCTCATCAATCACAGCAAGACTCTTGTCGTTGATGTTCCTCAGAATGAAGGCCATTTCTCGCATCTCGACTGAAAAAGTTGAAAGATTGCTTTCAATGTTATCGTCAAGTGAGACTCTGGCAAAGATGCTGTGGACGATGGAAAACGCGGCGTACTTGGCAGGGACAAATGACCCAATCTGTGCCATGATCTGGAGCAACGCGACCGCTCGGATGTAGGTGCTCTTCCCACTCATGTTACATCCGGTGACGATATGGAAGGCATATGATTCTGACGCAAAGTAGTCGTTGGGCACGAAGCCATCGTCCATGGTCTGCCTCGTTAGATTCCTCCTGCTCAACGCCGAGACTAATTACCTTGTCAAGAACAGGATGCCGAGCACCCTTTAATGCCATCGCCGTATCAAGTTCGGGCCTCACGTAGTCTCTCGTCGTGGCGAGTTGTCCAAAGCTCGAAACCATGTCGACAAGAGCAATTGATTCGCAGAGTCGGAAAAGATGCGGCACTTCTTGACGAAGATCGGTTATCAAGGTCTGTATAATGTTGTCGCTTCGCAAAACAACTTCGTGTGCGGCATCTGCAAGTCTCACGTTGAGCTTGATCAACGCCAAGGTTTGGCATTCGATCTTATCCTTCTTTCGCACGACATTGATGAACTCGTCGGGAAGGGGGCGACCCTCGAAATCGGCCGCTCGTAGACGAAACCAATATTTGCGACCGTTGTCATACTTGAGACTGGCACCGAACCCATGGGTTTCTAGCATTGTTAGCAAACCTTCGCGTTAAAAGGGTCATAATACCATTTAGACGATCGAGGTACTTGTGAACCTCCTCAGTCTGCTCCTTGTAAGTCTGCCGCGCGACATCCAACATGCCGTTGATGCCTCCTTTGACAGCAAAGGTCCGTTGATTCCAAAGGTCCAGGGCAGACTTCATGTAAGTAACATCCGCTTCGATTGTGTGTCGAATCTTATCGAGACCACGGTTTGTGAGCTCGGGGTGGCAAAGGTCTCGAATTTTGACAAGCAAGTCGCATGTTGCGGGTTCCAAAGCTATGTAGAGCTCAGAGACCGCCTCGAGGAAACTTTTCACCATCAAGACCTGGTTGATCTGTTCCTCCACTTTCTGAATGGGCATATTCTTTGGGACGACGATTAGCTGCAACATGGTGAGCGTCTTTCCCTGCGAGAACAATCGAAATACCTTTGTCAATATATTCTCAGTATCATGAAAGAGTTTGAGAGCTGCATACTTTTAGCCCAGGAACTCTATAGCATACACGAGCTGAATCACCTTTCCGGATTTCACGAAACATCTCCTCGTTGGTCGTCAGCTCATCTAGAGCTTCGTAGCGGGGAGTGATGTACAAGTCGGCGCGTGTCGGTGGTTGCAGGATGCTGCTTCGGAGCATCCGAGCCCCCATTGGAGTTGTTGTGTGGTTCATCAACCCAAAGAGGGAGTCTTTCGACTTGGGGTTCCGCAGATTCTGCATGATCTCGAGAGACTGAATGGCAGAAATATCAATCATCATGGTGTCTTCGGAGGGGCGATATTGAATACGGAGAGAATGCGGCACAAAGTTAATGGAAAAGTGCTGCTGGATGTACTTCATGGCCTGTGACCTAGTCAGCTATGGTCGCAGGTACCTGTGAGGGAACTAACTGCTGCAAAGGAGCTCAGAGCGTAGAATTTGCCCTGGGTAGCCACCTTTAGAGGTTCAATATCATCCTTGAATGCCAGGTTATTGATGTACTCCAGGCCATCTGACTCGGACCAGGCAGAGCGATCTTGTGCGCCAACTTGAGACTCCTGAACGAGATCGGTCACAAGGGAATAGAGGCTGTTGGGCTTGTTTGGGGGGCAAGCAGTAGACATGAAGAGAATTCGCGATGGAGCAGCCATTTGAAGGGTATGGATGGTCTTGATGTAGGATTGATTATCGCAGATCTGGCTGATGATAGCTTCACCAATGGAGACGTTGACAAAGGCGATACCCACCGAAGGGGAGACGGCGCGAGCCTCACTGATGGCGCAGATGATGCTTTGAGCTTCGCTAAGGCCGAGTATCGAGGATACGTTTGCATTTCGTGACTTTCTCTCCTGAGGAGTACCAGGTCGAACAGTAAGAGGCCGAGACGTACCAGGTCTTGGAGTGGTTCCCGCTGCCGAGTGCTGTGTGGAATGGCTCAGGCTTGACTGCGGTCTCTCGTCGATAGGGAGACTTGGAGTGGATGAGTTCTGAAAGTAGCTCGAGGACGACCAACTGTCGTTTGTTGGTGGTGTTGAACGCAACATGGTATCCATCTCCAAGGTTTTCGCTCGTTGATGTCGCCGGAAGTTTGATGTTGACGCATGCTCACTCAGAGAAAGCTACGTGGCCTCGCCCGAGAATGCGTTGACTTCATTTAAACTGGAGGGGAAGGTCCAGATATGAGGTCCTTCCCGGAATCCCCTCCTTCCACATCTTTGCTGGGTAAAACTGGAAGGCGCAGTCCTGGTCCACAACTAGGTACCTAATCCAGAAGCACCCGACGTCTCAGCCTTTCATCTTGGAATTTCCTCTCTAACATAGAAGCAAACAAACATTCAGCATCACCAGTCCAGATTGTTTAGACATTCATCAGTATCTGGGTTGCGAAAAGACGACAAAGCGACACAGATATCGCACCTGCCGTGTGTAAGCCGCGGATGGATGGAAGCTTCCGGAGTTTATCCGAGTCAGCCGGAAATTCCTCACTCCTCCCCGCCGGCCGACACGTCGGCTCAGGCCTGACACCGGTCAACGCCCAAATCCACACATCGTTGAGCTCCGAACGCGTTGATCGCGTTATCGAACTCATCATGTTCGGCATTCTGGAGGCCGTGTCGGTGCCCCATTCGGGCATCTTCAACAGCTATGAAGATCTCTTCAAGGAACTCAGTGACCGCATGGAGAAGGATGGCTACAAGATCGTCAAGGCGAGATCTCATCGCGGCAAGGTGGGCGGTGCCGACGTCCCAGGGAACGACATTGTCCGATGCGATCTGGTGTGCGATCGAGGCGGCCGTCCCTACCGATGCATGGCGACAAAGCACAAGACGACAACCAAGAAGACGGATTGTCCATGGAAGGCAAAGGCCGTCCACCGTAAAACCATGGGAGGATGGGTCTTGACCATCACCTGCGACCAGCACAACCACGAACCCGGCACACCCGAACCACCGACCCCCGAGCCCGCGAGCGAAGACGAGAACAATATTGTTGAGGACCTGGAAGGTGAGCAGAACATGGATTCAGGTGTGACGCCGCTTCTGACACAATGGCCAGATGACGGTCCTCAACCTGATGCCGAGACTCAGGCTGCGATCCATGTCGCCGGCGTCTCCAACGCTGTCCTCCGCCTGACCGGCGACACCTTCCATCAGTTTAAGAGCGAATATCGCAAAATGTCGCAGCCAGAGCGCATCGGCATCTTGTCGCAGCTCCAGCTCCGCATTGCTGCCATCTATGCGGTTCAGAACGAGGATGTTCAGCGGCAAAAGAGACAAGAAGCCCAAGATAAGCGGCATCGTCAGATCGAGGAAACTAAAAGACAATCCTCGGCGCAGAAGCAGCGGGCTCGACAGCGGCGTCAAGTAGCGGAACAGACCCAGCAGCAGCAGCAGCAGCAGCAGCAGCCGCCTCAGATGCATCCCCAACACGTTCAGCAACAGCCGTTGCCGCAACAAACCTCGCAGGCCCAAGTTCAAGCCCAGCAAGCCCAGCAAGCACAACAGGCCCAGCAGGCAGCCCAAGCGCAGGCGCAGGCTCAAGCCATGATGCAATCGCAGCTGTATCTGCCGCAAAACCCACAGCAGACTCCCATTCCCGTACCTGGAATGGATATGCCGCAGTTCCAGCATTACGCTGGGCCTCCTAAGCGGATGCGTGGTCGGCCATCACAGGGCGGGCAACAAACCTAAGGGAGCTAGATGGGATGGATGACTTTTCGGCGTTTTCGGGGAATTAGGCGCTATGTTTTTCATGATGAGGCACACGGATCAACCTTGAAAGTTGAAAGACGCATTGGCATGGCATGGATGGACATGTCACTAACAGGAATGTGTGGAGACCGCGGCCAAATTTGTTAGCAGATTACAATACCAACCGAGTACGAGTCCTTAGTCGGAACTCTGTGCGCTATGAGTTGCTGCAGCTCCTCACCGCCAAAATTTGTCAAAGATTTTGCCAAACTGCCCCACCATGCCACGGATTCTATCAAGAATCTTGACCTTTACATAGGAATTTCTCTTGCCATGGCGACAATTGTGCCTCCGCCGTCTAAACGGCAGAAGCGGGAGGAGCTTGAGCGCTCCCAGATTCAGCAGGATGTCACAGCGATTGCCGCGGGACCGGCCGGGTCCTTCAAGGCCCGGTTCTTGGATGGAGATGGCAACCAGATGGCCGATGTGATCGAGGTGCCGCTTGCCGACGCTTCTGAGAAGAACCTCTCCCTCCTACTGAATACTTTACTGGCAAGGGTATGTGCGGTTCCGCTGGAGACTTGACGTGTCCCTAACATTATGTGCCCCTCCAGGAAAAGGAAGAATTCCTCCCATACCGATTTCGAATTCACATCCCCGACTCCGACATCATTGTAGACCAATACCCTACCGATCTCCTCCAGCTCCTTCGCAACCATGGCATCGAGAACCCTTTTGAAACTACAGTCACGCTCAGCGCCGAGCCGCAGGCCGTGTTTAAGGTCCAGGCCGTCACGCGCATGTCTCACCGGATACCTGGCCATGGCGAGGCGATTCTGGCTGCGCAATTCAGTCCCAAGAACAGCAACCGACTGGCGACAGGCTCCGGTGATAAGACGGCGCGGATATGGGATACTGATACTGGAACACCCAAGTACACCCTCTCCGGGCATAGTGGGTGGGTGTTGGCGGTTGCCTGGTCTGCGGATGGTGCAAGACTTGCGACTGGAAGCATGGACAAGTGCATCCGTCTCTGGGACCCCGAGACAGGAAAGGCCGTAGGAGGCCCTCTGACAGGCCATCAAAAGTGGGTGACCAACATTGCCTGGGAGCCTTACCATCTCTGGAGAGACGGGACGCCACGGATTGCCAGCGCCAGCAAAGATGCAACGGTTCGAATCTGGGTTGTCAACACCGGCCGGACCGAGCATGTGCTTTCAGGGCACAGGAGCAGTGTGAGCTGCGTCCGCTGGGGAGGAGAGGGCCTCATTTACAGCGCTAGCCATGACAAGACAGTCCGAGTGTGGAATGCTGAGAAGGGAACTCTTGTTCACACCTTGTCGGCTCATGCTCACTGGGTTAACCATCTCGCGCTCTCAACCGACTTTGTTCTCAGGACTGGATTCTACGATCACACTCCTGTGCCAGAGACTGAAGAGGGCAAGCGAGCAAAGGCCAAGGAGAGGTTCGAGAAGGCGGCCAAGTTCCAGGGCAGGATCGCGGAGCGGCTCGTCTCGGCTAGCGATGATTTCACCATGTATCTCTGGGATCCAGCTCAGGGCACCAAGCCTGTGGCGCGCATGCTTGGACACCAGAAGCAGGTGAACCATGTCACCTTTTCCCCGGACGGCTCCCTCATCGCCAGTGCTGGCTGGGACAACCACACCAAGATCTGGAGCGCTCGGTAAGGACCAACCAATGCTCTACCCCATCAGTTTCTGCAGCTCAAGCTAACCAACCGACAGGGACGGCAAGTTCATCAACACGCTCCGCGGACACGTGGCTCCCGTGTACCAGTGCGCGTTTTCAGCAGACTCGAGGCTTCTCGTGACGGCATCCAAGGATACAACGCTAAAGGTGTGGTCGATGGCGTCGTGCAAGCTCGCCGTGGACCTGCCGGGCCACCAGGACGAGGTGTACGCGGTCGACTGGGCGCCGGACGGCAAGAGGGTTGGCAGCGGAGGCAAAGACAAGGCCGTCCGGCTTTGGCGGAATTAGAATCCCGATGTTTGTTTTGTTTTTTTACACCTACAGTCTTGGGCGAGATACCCCTGAAGTGATTTCAGTCCCTCACGAATCTGCCGTACCAATCCGCACGTCCAGCCGTGCATCATGTTTCGGAAGCGGTTCCACTGGCTGACAGGTCCCAAATCAGTTCAGTTCAGTTCCTCAGGGCGCAGCGGCAGAGTGAAGAGAGGCGTGCTTATCTCGAGGATGCGATCCAACCTACCGAGCATACGCGTGGCACCACACGATTGTCCACAATTACTCACGTCGTCGAACAACTGGGCTCCAAATTTCACGCATCGTTAAACCCTTTTCCGTCTGCATCGAGGCACAGTACCTACGTGCGAGGCAAAGACAGATCATGCACGTACGGGAGTTGGCTGGGCTGCCTGCCTCTGGGCTTTTGTGACGGACAGGGTCGAGATGCAGGCAAGCCCCCATGGCCCACAGACGATGAAAGTGCCATGGAGCCTTGTCCTGGTCTCGCAACTGTCAGGCGGCGGGTACTGCCTGTGCTTGAACACCCCGATAGTGCCGATCTACTGTACTATAACGGGACGGTACGGTGCGCTCGTGGAGGCTTGCAGAAGCTCTTCCCAGCCAACGACTTGGGGATGTCGCCATGTGGAACGCTCATAGGTTCGCTTGGGGGGTGATGGGGTGAGGGTTTTTGGAGTCGTAGCACCCCGAGGGAAACCCGGCCAGAGAAAGGTATAGCGGGTCCGGGCTTGAGGAGGGGGTTTCTTGGGCAGTGAGTGAAGCTCACGATAGCTTCGAATTTACTAGAAAGTGGTGTTGTGGGGTAGCATTGGAACCCAGAGCTGGGGACCTTGGAGCCCAAGGGTCGTTCGGGCCGTTAACTTGACACCCATCACGAATACACGGTCTGTTGGAACTGTCTAGAAGGCTCGGTCTGGTCTTGGCCCTGGAGAAGAGCGCGCGCGTCAGCAACGGTAGTTGGGTCGCGCACACAATGTCTCGTCCTCTTTTTATTCGCCTCCATAAGCAAGCAAGGACAGGACGCAGCAACAAGCGTTGCAACAGCCTCATGCTGCACCAACACCGATCAGGAACAGGGCCAGGGCCCAGCTCTGACGCCTCGTCCGCCCTGCCCTGCCCAGCCTCCCCCGTCGGGTCTTCTCGGGCCCGGTCCGGCATTGCGTCTTTACCAATGTTCCATGAAGCAAGATAGAGCACGTCGACGTCGAAAGAGCCAGTAGCTTTTCTTTTGCCCATGCGAGCAGGACACCCACGAGGCTTCTCCACCGATCGTGAGTGGATGAGAACCCCGCCGGAAAGCAGCGGGACTGGACTTTGAGACGACAAGATTACCCTAGAGATGTTGCCCAGGTTTTCGAGATTTGACATCCACAGGTGGAACCGCCGGTTTGTGCGGGGGCGTCGGGGCCAAGACGGCGGGTGAGGTTACTGCACCAGGACGGGGAAGAGGTCATCTGGACGGATCCAGTTGCCAGTCGAGATGGACAAGTTGGAGACGAGTTGAAGCCATCATGGACTAATAGCGTGGACTATACGCTCCAGCTAATGCGGACTCGAATACCTCATGATCAGGCATCTCGCTCGTCATGGCATCCGAAAACGAACAGGCAACGAACGACGCACAATTACCGAACGGCACATGGCAATCTCTCCATCCCATCGCCGAACATGACCCCATTGAGCGACGCTGGTCCGGTCCCGTGGCGGCCGTCCGAGGGAGCCCGGGACTCCGGCCGGCTGTGGGCAAACGGGACTTTTCAGACTGGAAAGCCGAAGAACCCTGCTTCTGGGGCCGAGCATCTCCCACATTGCACATTCCATTCGATACGTACAAAAGAGAATCTCGATTCGGAGGGGGTAAAGCAAGGCAGTCAGATCATTTGGCGCAGAAAGAGTTGGGGAACAATGACTTTGCCCAGGCAGGGGAGGAGGAGGCGGGGAGGGGGGGACCATTTGCTGATGGCTTGCAGATGAGACACATGGCTCAGACATCTTGGTAAGACGGCATGGGGCCGTGTCTCTAATCACGGCATGGATGAGTCGCCTCGAGGTTTTTGTTTGGCTGCTGAGGCTGTCTTGAACAGAGCTGAGGGTTTGCCCGGTGACGGGCTGAGTCGATGCTCTGATAGCTGATGCTCAAAACAGTCATGATGGGAGTGACAACTTCAGTCATGATTACCATGTGACACGGACCTCCCTCTGAAGCCCTTGGCCCATACGGTATTATACCCATCCATGCCATGCCGTTATCCCGGGGCTGGGGTTGATCGGTTCTGGGTTGTTCTAGGCCAAGAAACTTTGAAGCGGCACAGGGAGGAGGGAATTACTCCACCAAGCAGCCTGGGACGAATGATGAGGCAGAGGCCAAGATGATGGATATGGATTGCGAAGCTGCGGGGTGCAGTCAAGGTTCTCAAAGAGCCCCTAGTACGAGATAGGATCCCCTGAAGATCCCCTCTCCAGGGTGATGGATGCGTTGCTGATGTCGTAGTCAGTAGTGCGTGATGATGGATGGAAGTGTGAGCTTGATGGGCAGGTTGTTATCTGATGCCAGTACAAGCCTTCAAGTTCAACCACCGAGGAGCAGCATCTCCAGTCCCTACCAACCAAGAACCAGCCACTTGCAGAAAAGAAACAAAAAAAAGGGAGCGCGAAATATCCCAAGTCAGCAGCAAGCCTTGCAGGTTCCAAGCATGGCAACCCGGGAGTAACCATCAAAAGGGTACGCCACCAACCAGAAAAACAAGAACAAGGTCCACAGAGAGATGTAGCCCATGCAGTTCTGACCCCAATCGCATGGTCCATGCGGATCTGGCCAAGCATCGGGGCCGGCCTGCAACGGATAAAGGAACTACAGGGGAAGTACTGTAGAACGTGTCGGGTACTGTGAAAGTGGTGATGTATTATCCTGGTGTGTGGGCGAACGGCGAGACGGGTAGATGAGACCGAGGAAACGGGCCGTAAGAGACGGCGTGCGATATCAAGGACGGGCCGGTGCATTTCGACAAGGGCATCATGACGAGACTTGATAAAGATGTGTGTACATGCTGTAGATTATCTTGAGTAAATTTAGCTCCTTTCTTTTTTTCACTCATCCAAGGCGTGCTTCTGCGTGGATAATCCTAGACTGGGGGAGCCACCGAGACTCCGTGTTGGAGGATCGAAAGCTGAATGGACAGTCAGAATCGGTCTTGGCACGCAGAGGCGAGGGCGTGCGGCGCTGTTTTGATGACGATGCTGGCTGGCTGGCTGGAGGGTTTTGGAATGCAGCCCACCGCATAATGTTTATTCATGGATACTTGGCTTGCTCTCGAATAGCCGGTCGTCGCCTTGCGGGCCGCTTTCGATGTGATGCATCGCGAGTGGCAAAGGACGTAGATGGACGATTGGATAGACATTGCTCTCGATGTATTTTTTGCTTTTTCACTCTGTTGGCCTTGCTATGTCAACTATCGATCGTCGGTTTACATAGTCAAGCGCCTTGTCACTCCTGGTGGGTGTTTTATCCCCATGTGTTTGGCTAGCTGTTAGTCAAAGAAAAAAAAAAATTGTCCCGGCGTCAGGTGAATGAATGCGGGTGCAACATGGCATGGGTTTTGAAGTGCATGATCGGCGAGACGAGTTTGGAGGGTGTGTCGATTTGGGAGGCAACCGGGAAGAGGAGAAGCAGAAAAAAGGGTAGCATTGAGCTTTTTGGTCTGGAGCTCTCCCGAGCTGTAGGGGAATCCTTGTCGTGATGCTCGGCTTGGTTTTAGGTTGGGAAATAGCTAGTTGGAGCTTTGAAGCTTGGGACGATCTAGGGATGAGGGCTAAGCGCGAGTAATTAGTCTGTGAATAGTGTATTCGAGAAAAGACAGATTATGAACAGTGACGATTATAACTCTCTTTGTTAGACTTTCAGTTGAATTGGCCAGCTCCCCCCAGATCCTGTAAGTGAGGCACATGCTTGGTGGTGATTGCCCTATCCCGGCAGTTCCTAGCGAGCTTCAGTAAAAACCTCAAACTGACAGTGACATCAACCAACCCGAGAGCAACCTCGACATCCACCATCTCGTTATCATGCCCTCGTTTTCAGTCAACCGGAGGCATCTCTTCCGCTTGACTGCTCACGGCACCTAGAAAAAAAAACCTCGCTTCGCCTTCCCCATTCATCAGACTCACCTGGAATCGGCCATCCCATCCACACCTTTAACTGTCCGGACCACAAGCACCGTACCTCTTGAGAGAGCATCTTTCTACTGCCACACCTACCACACCATCGTCACCTATCAGATACTGCACACAGCTTGTTGCATCACAGCGCGGCCCTCGTGCTTTGTTGGTGGCAGTCCCAAGTAGGTGGACATTTACTCTTGTCATCAGCCCCATCTTTGACTCTCTCGTCAATCATCGCATCGCATCGCCATCCCTGCCCTGCTCGACGCGCCCCTCCCCCTCCGCCCTGGGCCCGTGTTTAGCCTACCCGCTAAGACAGAATCCAACCCAACCGACGGGTCCGTCCAAGGAAGAAAACAAAGAATAACGAGACTTTTTGCGTGGGCCACACCCGCCCGCCGTGCATCGGTCGATGCTCCGAGTTTCGTCCTGTTCCTCTTGAGAGAATTGGAGGAACAGGGCCTGACATGGGGTAGAAAGCACTCGAGTAAAAAAAACTCGTCAAAAACTTGCATTTTTATACCGAGTCACTCCCCCCTCGTCAGTTCTCCCTCCCCTCACTCTCCCTCAAGTCCCACCCCCCTTCTCTCCATCCCAACCTTCACGGACCAAAGCCTCCTTGCTAAGTTACTTGTTTCTTGCTTTGGGCTTGGGCTCTCAACGTTTATTTTACCGAAGCCCGGCTTGTTTTCTCAGACGACGTCACGACTTTGTTTCTGTTGAATTGCCTTTGCCTTTACTCTCCTGCCCCTCTACCTCTACTCTATTGCTCACTTATTGACTACCCTCCCCTGCCTGTTACTCATCCGTCCTACAATATCAACGTCTTCGTTTGATATCATCGTTCTGATTCTCCACTTGCGGAGGCATTGGTCAGGTACCAACAGTTTGGAGGCTCAAAATTCCCATCCGGCAAAAACACCAGCAAGCATTACGTCAGTGCTCACACCGGGTGCATCCTCTCTTCTCCCCGACCTGGCAAAATCACAAGCCCTGTTCTGTCGTACAGGTTCTTCCCTGTTCCATGAGCTAGACCTATAAGCCAGCTGTCTGCTCACTCACCATTGACTGTTGATCCTCGCCTCATTGAAAAAAGGAGCAACGAAGCAGCGGCCTCGGAGCTGTCCAAGCTTGGGCGTAGCACTCTCGAACCACCTGACGCCGACCCTGAATCTCACGACACGGCACAACGGAGCTCAGCGCAGCACGGCGACGTCGGAGATTTGCTTTGTTACTTCCAAGGATACAATCTCGTGTGTTTCTTCTTCACTTGACTCCTTTGGCACCAGACTTCTGACGACAATTCAGCCATACAATCCTGTACTCATTCCCGTCACCACCACACTCTTGCCACGGCCATTTACAGCCAATCGCATCTGCGACAAAGAGGCGTTTGCCTGCGACATAGCGACCGTCAGGCCTCAACAAAAAGCAACACGACTGCCGCTCTGACTGCCAATTCTGCCTTCACATGAACTCGTCATACGGGAGCTTTCAACAATCTCAATAGACATCGGATTCTTCCGCCGACTATACTCTGGTTTCTGGCTCAGCCCGAAATACGCACATATCCTCTTTTCGCATCCTACATCTACCTTTAGACGCGCTTCTCACACATCTTCAAAATGACCGTCTTCGTGTGTTCTCTGTACGTTTCCCTCGCTTGTCTTATCGACTCCCCGCTTGACCCCTCCCTTCATCTTGGGCTGCACTAACGCGAACGCGACAATAGCTTCCTCCCCAAAACCATCCATTTCACTCTCCCCGGTACTCCTCCTCCCGGCGCCGATCCCTCAAGACGCTCCAAGCCCGCGAAATCTTCCAATGCTGCTGCTTCGTCGAGTTCGCGCCCGCAACCCCTCGCGCGACAGCCGAGTCTCTTCCAGACCCAGGACGACCTGACCCCTCCTCATACTCCGACTGAAGACCCCGAGTCGCCGAACCTATTCGCCAACGAAGATGGCTTCCGGATACAATTCCCCCACGCCGTAAACTCGCCTGAAGGTCAGGATTCGCGGACTTGGGGCAGCCGATCCAACCAGCCCAAGTCTCGCGCCAATTCTCCTCCCCCCGCAGCCCTCGCCGAACACAGCCGTACGATACAAAAGGCCCGAGAGCTCGGCCGCCAGGGCGTGTTACAGCCCAGGTCGCTTGTCCGGAGTGACAGCCACGATCGAGTCTTTGCGTCAGCCAACTGGATGGTGGTGAATGCGGATCAGGGCAACGGAGGACTGCGAAACGCCGCCGAGGCCGCCTATCGCGATGGCAAGCTTGACGACTATACCTGGGTGGGAACCCTGGGTATGCCGACCGATGCTCTTGAGGGCACTCAGCAAAGGCAGGACATTGAGGATACGCTTGCCAACGAGCACAACATGTTGACCGTGTTCTGCTCTGACAAGGACTTTGACGGCCACTATGCTCACTTTTGCAAGCATATCCTGTGGCCCGTCTTCCACTACCAGATCCCCGACAACCCCAAGAGCAAGGCTTACGAGGATCACTCGTGGAAGTACTATGTCAATGTCAACCAGGCCTTTGCCGACCGCATCGTCAAGAACTGGAAGCGCGGCGACGTCATCTGGATCCACGACTACCACCTGTTGCTTGTCCCCGGCATGATCCGTCAGAAGCTCCCTGATGCCAAGATCGGCTTCTTCCTGCACGTCGCGTTCCCCTCGTCAGAGGTGTTCCGGTGTCTGGCTGTTCGAAAGGAGCTTCTGGAGGGTATGCTCGGTGCTAACCTCATCGGCTTCCAGATCCACGAGTACGGACGTCACTTCCTTCAGACTTGCAGCAGGCTTTTGAGCGCCGAAGCGACACCAGATGGCCTGCAGCTGGAGGATCGGTTTGTTGACGTTATTCACCTGGCGATTGGTATCGACCCCATCAGCCTTCGCGAGCACCTAGAGGACCAAGAAGTGGCCAAGTGGCTACAGATCATGCAGGAACGTTACAAGGGCAAGAAGCTCATCGTGGCTCGTGACAAGCTTGACCACGTCCGTGGTGTCCGCCAGAAGCTGCTGTCTTATGAGCTGTTTCTTAACAAGAACCCCCAGTGGCGCGAAAACACAGTCCTCATCCAGGTCGCCCTGTCATCTAGCGAGAAGAGTGATCTTGAGGCCACCGTCTCCGACATTGTAACCCGAGTCAACTCTTCATGGGCTAATCTCGCATATCAACCGGTGGTTTACCTCAAGCAAGATATTGATTATGCTCAGTATCTTGCCCTGTTGACCATTGCGGATGCGCTCATGATCACCAGCCAGCGTGAGGGCATGAACCTCACATCTCACGAATATCTCTTCTGCCAGGACGGAAAGCTTTTCCCTGAGAAGAAGCACGGCTCCCTGATTCTGTCCGAGTTCACTGGTACTTCATCCCTCTTCAACAAGAACGAGCTGGCCGTGAACCCCTGGGATTACCGACAGTGCGCCGACGCTATCAAGCAAGCTTTGGAGATGAAGGAGCCCGAAAAGGAGAGACGATGGAAAAACCTCTACGACCGCGTGGTGAACCACACTGGCTCTCACTGGTTCAGCGAGTTCCTTACTCGTCTGGATGTGGTGTATGAGGAGCAGCACAAGCGGGACCAGACCTCTGTCCCTCGCCTCTCCATCCAGTCTTTGTCTACCAAATATCTCAAGGCACAGCGTCGACTTTTCATCATCGACTATGAGGGTACCCTGGTGAGCTGGGGTCCTGTGAACCAGATCATTCCCGTCAGCCCTCAGCGAACCCTGGACGTGCTAAACGATCTTCTTCTCGACGAGCGTAATACCATCTACGTCATGTCGGGCCGCCGACCCGAAGAGCTGGATAGAGTCTTCCGCCGAGTCCCCAACCTGGGATTGATTGCCGAGAATGGATGCTTCCTCAAGAGCCACGGAAAGGACAAATGGACTGAGATGGCCGATCTCGAACACATCAAGGACTGGAAGGAGTCGGTGCGACCCATCATGACATACTACCTCGAGAGAACCCCTGGAGCCGAGATTGAGGAGCGTCGCTGCAGTCTCATCTTCCACTACAAGAGTGCTGAGGACTACGAGACGGCCTGTCGCCAGGCATCAGACTGCGCCAGCCATGTCAACGACGCTTGTGAGTCACAGCGTGTCCACGCCATTGCTCTCGACGGTTGTATTGCTGTTGAACCCATCGACTGGACCAAGAGAACCGCCGCCAGGAAGGTGTTTGAAACCCTCAAGGAGGAGATGAGCTCTAATGAGGTTCACAAGACGCCTGTTGACTTCTTGATGGTTGTTGGTGACGGTCGAGAGGACGAAAAGGTGTTCAAGTGGGCAAACAGGCTGCAAGAGGATAAGGCTGTGCAGAATGTCATCACAGTCAGTCTCGGTAACCGCAACACCGAGGCAACCGCCACTCTTACGCAGGGCGTCAGTGGTATGTAACCCAGCTGACCCGGATGTAACCAAGATGACTTGCTGACTCTACTCTAGGTGTTCTTACTTGTCTCCAGAGGCTGGCGGCTCTCGCCTGACTAGAGGCCTATTCTGGAATTCTTGCATGGTATTTGCTTGCATGTCTTTGTGCCGTTGGCGTTGGGTCAGCGGGCGCAGGGATATTTCTACCAGGAGCTGGACAAACAATGGCTCCACAACACCAAGAGATGTGATTCTCTGATAGCTTTTCTCCATTGTTTCTCTTATGTCGTTTTCCTAGTGTTTACTTTTCTTATGTCAAGAAAAAAAGACGTGGTAATGATTCCACGGGGAGACGATGGTTACAACATGGACTTTTTTTTCCTTACTACTTTGCACACTCTCGCGAGTAATGTTTCAACATGACACTCAACTCTGAAAAAGTGCCGTGTTTTTTTCCTGTAGCTTAGTATCATTCGTTATATGTGTTATTCATGAGGTTTGGGGAAGACGGAACGGACAGACAATGGGCAGGTTTCCAAAGAGGTTTGTTTAGAATGGAAGACGGGGGTTCCTGGGATGTAGAATTCATGGCTATGAAAGACATGGAAATGTCAATAAAACATGATGGAAAGGACTTGGCGTTTCTACCTGTCATTGTGTGGTTTGTGTTTCACCATTACTCGTTCGGTTCGATTCGATCCTTCTCACCCGCGGCCGTTTCCGCCCCGGCTCCGCTCCGCTCAGTTTTCCAGAGCAAGGGTAGGTTTCCTAATGCAACGGTCAAAGGAACGTTTCCGTCGAGTCAGCATTTGACCCATGCAGCGCCGTTTTTGTCACGATTATGAAGCTCTTTGTTGCCCACTCATTATGACATCACGGTGAAAAGCTACAGGGGCCTCGGTGAGCGCCAGGTGAGCTACTCGACCAATGAGGGGTCTCTGAAACTGCCGCCGTCAGCACTGCGCCCTGGCATTTACGAGAAACCCTGGGATGGATATGGGAGCAACCCCGCGGCCCGCAAAAAAAAAGGACACAGAGCGACATCGGCGCGGGGAGGGGATTCGGAAGGGCGGCAGAGTCAGTCAGCGAAGCTATTGGAACTCTCTTTGTTCTTTCTTATTTATCCTCCTTATTCCGCGTCGATATTCTTTTGCTGTGAGTCGATATACTTTTCTCGGGGGTATTTGATATTGACCTTTGTGGCTGCAGCTCAATTGACCGTTACAATTTTTGGGTACTCATCGTCCGACACACACAAGATGGCTGCTTTCCCTCCTCCGCCTGTCAACACGATTGACTGGTCCAACGTGGGCTTCAAGGTCCGCGAGGGTACGACATTGGACCTTTTTGACCGTCGAGTCTTTTGTGACTGATTGTACATCTAGTCAACGGTCACATCGAGTCCACCTACTCGAGAGAGACAGGCAAATGGACACCCCTCCGCTTCGTCGCCGACCCCTTCATGCGCATCCATGGCATGGCTCCTGCGCTCAACTACGGACAGCAGGCCTACGAGGGTCTCAAGGCCTTCCGAACTCCCGGCGATGAGGGCATCACCGTCTTCCGCCCTGACCGCAACGCCGTTCGTCTTCAGCACTCGGCCGATGTCGTCTCCATGCCCCATGTCCCCGTCGACATGTTCCTCGAGGCTGTCCGCGCCGCCGTCGCCCTCAACGCCGAGTTTGTGCCTCCCCACGACACGGGCGCTGCCCTCTACATCCGACCCCAGCTCTACGGCTCCAGCGCCCAGCTTGGCCTGTCGGCTCCCGAGGAGTACACCTTTGCCGTCTTTGTCATCCCCACCGGAGTCTACCACGGTGCTCACCCCGTCAAGGCTCTGATCCTTGAGGAGTTTGACCGCGCTGCCCCCAACGGCACTGGAAACGCCAAGGTCGGAGGCAACTATGCGCCCGTGCTGCGCTGGAGCGACAAGGCCCGCGAGGAGGGCTTCGGCATCACGCTGCACCTGGACAGCGTCAAGCACGAGGAGATTGACGAGTTCAGCACCAGCGGCTTCATCGGTGCCCAGGTCAACGGCGACGACGTCACCCTGGTCGTCCCCGACTCCCACTGTGTCATCGACAGTGTCACGAGCGACAGCATCCAGGAGCTCGGCCGCAGCTACGGCTGGAAGGTCGAGAAGCGACCCATCAAGTACGGCGAGCTCAGCTCCTTCAGCGAGGTCTTTGCCGCTGGCACCGCCGCCGCCCTCGTTCCCATCCGGTCCATCACCCGACGCAGGGACGGCAAGTCCGAGACTCTGACTTATATCCCCGACGGCCAGGAGGAGCCCGGCCCTCTGTTTGAAAAGCTGCTGAAGCACCTCAAGGATATCCAGCTGGCCAAGGCCGAGGACAAGTTCAACTGGCGCTTCCCCGTCAGCGCGGCCGACAAGGAGGTTGCTGGTGCTGCTAACGGAGGACGCAACGGGGATGCCACGACGGTGGACCAGATGGACTAGATATCCACGGGAACGGAAAATGAGTCAAGGCGAACGGCTTTTTGTTTATAGTGAGCATGTTGAAAATTCAAGTAACAATGTCATTTTGACCTACATCAAAGACGCACAGACTCACCGTTCCAACCTGGTGTTTGCCAACCCTCGCGATACTGACCCGTCTTGTCTCGTTACCTCCCAAACCCGAGACCATGTTTGCCCTTTCCCCTGCCCTCGCTCGGGATCGGTCACTTACACTGGGTGGGAACCCGCGTTCACCCCCCCTCCCGGTGCTGGTACCTCACAGTGAGCGGCTCGCCGCATGGTGCACACTAGGACGGACAGACCAAGGCAAACACACTGGGCGGGCTGCCGCTTTAGGGTCCCAAGACCCGAGGGGGCGGAGTGTAACGAACGGCACTTTGGGAAAAAAGGAAACGTTTATATACCATGGGTGTCAGACGTGGTGTGTGTGCGAGGGAGGATATTGTTACGAGGACGCGACGACTGAGTCTGTGATTCAGTGCCTTCTCAACACAGAGCTCGACCTAGATAAAGGGGGGATCAGGCAGCCTTGTCTCCATCACCGTTCAACTCTCATCTACCAAATATTTCCTATACACGAAACCTAGATCGACATTCCTCGAAAAAGCTAGCGACATGTGCACCTACTCTTTCCAGCGCATGGTCTGCTCCTGCGCCAAGGGCCCCGAGTGCCCTCAAATGTCTCGCGGACGAGTCATGATCGGCGGCGAGGCCTTCCACTACATCGACCTGTTCTACGCTGTCGACGACCTTGGTTCGGCGTGCGACTACCAGCGGAGACTGTTTGGGCGCAACGCGAGCCCAACGATGCACTGCCCGCGGTACGCCTTCGACGCCAAGCGTATCATCAAGGGGAGCTACCGCAAGACGGATCTGGCGTGCGTCAAGTGCGCCGAGACGTGTGCGCCGCCGAGCTCGAGGTGGCAGGCTCCGGGGAGGAATGAGGTCAAGGATGAGGTCAAGGGGTAGATGTCGGGGAGGGACAGTGCCGGGGCGGCCCCACACAGATCGGGGTGGGTCAGAGATGTTCGGAGCTTGGTGTTGAACTACGTACTATCGTTCAAAGTAGTAGAGCAATCGTTGAAGAATAAGTTGGCAATTTAATCTCTTGTAAAGCTATTTATCTTCTTACTTACCGTTGACACCGTTGTTGGCCATGCCCTTGTGCATACCCTTCTTTGGACCTCCGTTGTTATCACAAACGCTCCGGCCCTTGTTGGAGATGATGCCATTTGCGAGTCTGTTCTTATCGTCCTTCGCCATACCGTTGTGCGTTCCGTTGAAGCGCATATTCGCAATGCCGTCGTACCCCTTGATGCCCGTCGACTTCTCCAGCCGCTCCGCAATGTCGGGGTCGACCTCGCGGAAGATGGCGATCTGCCTCTTGAGAGGCTCCTGCTGCTTACAGAGGGCCATCTTGCCCGTCACGTTGCTGATGAAACGCTCCCTGGCGGGCTCGTCGAACACACGCTGCCACAGGGCACGTGGCGCGTTGAAGTCCTCGGGGCGGATCTCGCTCAGGAAGGTGATGGCTTCGCCGGTGAAGTGGCCGTGTGTCTTATCCATGTCCACAGTTCGTTGGCGGAACTGGATGGGGTCGATCGAGGAGAGGTAGTTGGGGCGGGCGCCTTGGTTGAAGAAGGCCATTTGACCGTCGCGCTGGAAGTTGCCCTGCTTGAAGGTGGTTCGAGGGGCGTTGACCGGCAGCTGCTGATAGTTGACACCAATACGGTGACGGTGTGTATCAGGATAGGAAAAGAGACGAGACTGTAGGACGGGGTCCGCAGACGGCTCGATACCTGGAGGCATGTGCGAAGGGTTAAAGGCGACCTGCTCAATCTCGGCAAAGTAGTTGACGGCGTTCTCGTTGAGCGTGAACTCGCCAACCTTGCGACGAGGGAACTGCTTCTGTGGCCAGACGTGGGTGAGATCAAAGACGTTGATCTTTTGCTTCTCCCACAACTCCTCGGCCTCCTTGGGGGTCATGGTCTGAATCTCGACGGACCACTTGGGGTAGTCGCCTCGCTGGATGGCTTCGTAGAGGTCCTTCTGGGAGTAGTCGGGAGAGTACTTTGTCGATTCTTCCTGGGTAATAAACTTGACGCCCTGCATCGACTTCATGTGGATCTGGCAGTAGACCCAGTCACCATCCTTGTTGACGAGCTTGAGCGTGTGGCCGGAGTAGCCGTGCATAAAGCGGTAGCCGTCCGGGATGCCGCGATCGCCCATGAGGATCATGACCTGGTGGATCGACTCGGGGTTCTGCGAGAGGTAGTCCCAGAACATGAAGGAGTCGTCGGCGTGTGTGAGGTGGGTTGACACATCACGCTTCTGCGTGTGGATAAAGTGAGGGAACTTGGCTGGGTCGCGCAGGAAGAAGACGGGCGTGTTGTTGAAGACGGCGTCCCAGTTACCCTCGTCGGTTCTGAATTTGACCGAGAATCCACGGGGATCTCTTGCTAGATCATGAGAGCCCGATTCGCCGCCGACCGTGGAGAAGCGCGCCGTGACGGGACACTTCTTTCCTTTCTCCGAGAACAGATCCGCAAGGCACAGATCGGGGATAGGATCCGTACACTCAAAGAAACCGTGAGCGCCGCTACCCTTGGCGTGGACGACGCGCTCAGGGATGCGCTCGCGGTCAAAGTGCGAGAGGAGGTCGATGAGGTGAAAGTCCTGGAGCAGGAGTGGCCCGTTCTCGCCGCAGCGCTGGGACTCGTAGGGATGGGGCATGGGGACACCGTTGCTGGTGGTGTAGATGGCCTCGGTGGAGGGCATCTGGCGATCCTTTTCGTAGGAAGAGAACTGGTTTGCCGCGTGGGCGGCGAAGGACATGTCTGTTGCTGCTGGCGCCATGGTGATGATATGTAGCAAAGGATGCGTTGTTTGTTGTAAGTCTTGAGTCATCCTGTGCTTCCCTCTGAAAAGACATTGGCCTCTTATAAGGGATCGAGATGGCCTTCATCCTGTCATGGACATCGCGATGGGCGATGCCATCCCGGTTCGGGGAAGCCGCCTCTCATTGGTCATCGTCGATCTATGACGCAGTGAAGCATCGGCAAACAAGGCGTGAGAGTCTTCCGGATGAGGTCAAGCCGATGGGTGTCGTGGATATTCATGACCATTACGATGGAAATCATTGGCCGATGAAGGATCGGATCTCGAGATGGATGATGCGGTGCTGGGTTGGAGGATCTGAGTGCCCGGGCGTTGTTGGTGGTTGATGGAGTTGTAGTGTCTCTACATTAGGTAGGTACCTAGGTACGCACTGCTCAAGGTACCCCGCCCCAGTGTTATACTTCTAATGCTTCTACTGCCAACTGTGGGTGGTTCTGTGATAAGGTCCTATGATTGCATTACACAGGCTTTGATTGGCCTATCTCTTTTGGTGGATCAGCTTGGAGTAATGATGGGATCCATGGGACATGCAGTCTTGGAGCTTCATCCCAGAAGCTCTTCACACTCACGTGATCCTCTCTTACCTTTGCTGGCAATAACACTAGTGAGCGGGACGCTTGTGGTGGACGGCATCGACAGGGATCTTATTGGACAGGTGTCAAGCCAACTCCCGTGTCATCATTACTGTAGTTGCATTGCATAAATTGACGTTTGCTTGATATTGACGCTGTTTCATTCGTAGACCAGCGGTAGGAAAAAGACAGGAGACTGATTCTGGTGACAATGTTGTCAAGACCGTCTCCTACATTCCCTTCACCCTTGGCCAACGAATTCACAGAGAAGACTATAGCTCTAGACCCTAAAGGGCATCTGCTATCTCTGGCGTGTTGGACCAGTGATGGGCGTGAACCATACACCACTACGAACGGTAGCCGACACTGCAAGTTAGCAGACAGTTACGCGCTCCACTATCCCATGAGCTGTCAGAAACCTCCAGAGCGGTCACGACAGGGGGCACAAGTCAATCACATGGGATGATTGCTATCCCATTAGTACACAAGGACCCCCAGGCCGTCTCGCCCAGTGTTATTGGGATAACTGAATCATGTGGTCAGGATGGTCTCGTTTGTTAAGATGCTATGCTATGAATACTTACTTCGTAAGCAAGACTTGGTAATAATGCAAGTGTCCCTCTGATCAATGGGTACGATTGAGTTGACCCCCCTGTCCCCTGTAGTGACCAGGTCGGAGCTCCTTGCCACCTTAAGGGATGATTGCTATCCCGATCTCCAGGCTGTACCTCGCCCCAGTGTTACTTTTGTAACAGTTAGTGTGTGGGGTGAGAGGTCTTGTTGTTTAGACCTTATGATCGGGCTACTTACTCCTCAGGCGTACGTGGGTGAGAATGATGTATTGCCGACAGAGAGCTTTGATTGATTTATGGCCCTTGGTGGACGAGGTCTTTGTGCACTGATGGGGCGGCAAGAAGAATGTGGGTCTGATAGCTTACGTTGGTGTTACACAGGAGGCCCCTCAGCTGTTGGGTGGGCAAACAGATTCCGCCGTTCAGATTGATGACGCTGCCGATATAACCACACTTTTGAAACATGGTGCTTTGAGTGCCTTCTGCCTGGGCAAAGCTTGGTGTTGATAAAAGTATCTCGGATGGAACTACGCAGATGTGGTTGGCATAGACTCTCCGCCAACGTACGGGCTCTGCAGGCGGTAGAAAAAGCAACCAGGCGATCCACACCACAAGCTTGCCTGCCAAGCCCGACGGAAGGGATCAATAGAACTGCCATCGTTGTTTCTAAGATTAGTCTCTGAGAATGGCACTGGCGCTGGTGGATGGCCCAGAGACCCCTTCAGAGCAACCGGCCATCCGTTCCGTAGATCGCTAGCTGGCCCACTGAGAGTACCCAGGGCACCGTATTAGACATTGGAACTGAGTGCTGGGGACCCCGAAACGTTGGTAGTTTGCCCTTTGATTTCCCTGGCGATGCGAAGCCCATTGGCCCATGTTACGGCACCCAGGACCAGCAGTCAAGCCACCAACCTCCCGGATTATGAATGGGATTGGCCCAGGGCTCCGTCCCGTGTTGTAGGTCTAGTGAACCCAAGAGCCTGGTAGATGGCCCGCATCATGCTAAGCACGTTGTAGACAGTTGAATGTGCGTGATGTAACACTGCCGGAATTGCTTTTAGATGCTCGTCATTGCCCATGGGTCGCTAGACTATCTTGGCAAACCAGGGCCTAGAATTTCCTGCTTCTTTTGCGTGGCGTGAGTCCTCTGGATGAGCTCAGAAGCGGCATTTGGGGTGGTCTGTGGTCCACGTCGCCCCCCCAGCTGCGCAAACGCCGGGCCACTACTAAGAGAAGAGAGTACGGGGCGGGCTCGCCGCTCATGATTTGTGTTGAGAACTGACAAGTTTGGTTCCATGCTTGCCGAAAGAATCTGGAACCAATTTTGGACCTGGCAGCCCGCCACCTGCACAAAGAATACGGTGACTGCAAGGCAGCCTGGTTCAGCCTGGTCGCTGCAGGATGGGTTCCTGAAGAAAGAAGGGGTTATGTGGGATGGAGGCGGGGACTAGAACGAAAAGGAGGAGAGAGAAGCAATCCAACTGAGCGTAGAAGTCATGTCGAAGGTTCCATTAGCCACCTGTCTCAAGCCCGCTTCAGGTGAAGAACAGGTAGAAGCAGGCTGGCTGCGATGAATGCAGGGCACAGACACGTGGGGTCGGTGCGGGAGCATGGGGACAGGGCTGAGGGGAGGTGGAGGGCATGTCATGCTTGGCCGACTGTTTGTTGCCACTGATGCTTCACATCCCTGTCTGGGTTGAGATTATTGAACTTCATTCCGTGCTGATATTGCAGAACACGGGAAGCTGCCAGACTAGCTGTTCAATAATCTCCCACAGCCGTGATTACTTTTCGATACAGCCTCTTTCTATAGATTGGTGTTTTTTGGCATTGGTTTTTTGGTGCGGGTATGTGTCAAGAAATAAATTCTTGGCTATTGCGGGAGAAGACTTCTCGAGAAGGATAGACAACCGATTCAGTCTCTCTCATTGCTTACCTGACTCTATACGGACCCCTGAGCTCAGGAGGAACCGTGGAACAGAATTTGACCAGCGTCATCCTTTCTGTTGTTTCTTTATGTATCATATATCAGTTCTCCTATTCATGCTAGCCAAACATGGCTCATTGGTAGCTTCAGCTTCAGCTCAACCTGGTCCTGACTAGTATCAAAGACTCCATGTCGGTAATGCTGCGCGAGAACGGGGGTACGTATTCGCCCACCCCGGCAATCACCCATCTGCCAGAATGGCGCAGGAGCTTGAAGAATGATGGTGAAGCTGATATCTCATCCCTGCTCCCCAAATCTGTGAAATCTAGAGAGTTTTCGTTGCGTTAGACACACCTTCAGAAACGACTTTTTTTACCTTGAAAAAATCATTGATTCGACCTACGCTCAGCTAATCCATTCAATACTCGATCACAATGAACGACCTCATTACCAACGTTTTTTTCATCCTGGCCATGCTGGTGGGCGTTGTCCGTGGCGTTGATCTCGAAGATTTCGTCAACAACTTGAACACAGACGTCGCACCGTGAGTCTTGGATGACATTCTAGTATAAGTCTTGTCTGCTAAGCGATTCTAAGCTTACTCGCACTCTTTGGTGAAAGAATCACCATGCAATTTATTGCACAGGCCGTGAGCTTTGCGGATTGTTTCACCTTGGGGATGGTACCTTTGGGTATCATCACAATCATGGTCAGCGCTATCCGAGTCGGCGGCCCGACTTTGCTCAAGGCGATCGTGGGCCGCGCAAGAGAGAATATGGCGGTGCCGGAGCTGGAGCTCATGTCCTCCACCTCCGAAGAAGTTTGTGAGTTGTATAACGGCAAGCACATCGTGCGGTGCCTTGGGTCAGGGTCCATCGGGCAGTACATCTGCCTCTTCAGAGAGGGGCTCGACAACAGCGAGGCTGCGACTGAGGATTTCGGAGTCAAGTTCATGACGCTCAGAGAGGCTCTCCAGGATGGGTCCCTCATCCGGACCAAAGGTGTTGGGCTCTTCAACAACAGGATGAATAAGATGAAGGTGACTGACAAGTATCCTAGGTCCCGGTGTCGTAGATGAGATGCGAAGGAAACTTGAGCGGATCTGCGAAAGGTTTTACCGAACCTGTATGTATTGTTCTCGCGCCCGTCATCCATTCTTCCAGTACTGACGCCTCATAGTTAGTCTCAGCAGCCCGGAGGACGACCTGGAGTTAGGCAATCTTTCCAATCCCCGCCCCCTAGTACCCGACACCCGGCCCACGTTGACTGTCATCTATGACATCGAGCCCGAGGCGCCTAATATCGCGCTAAATCTACAAGATACCTACAAACGAACGAGGATCGTGATGGCTGCCTTTCTTGGGGCCCTCGTGCAGATGGCGGCTGTGGGAGTCTTTGTCTACGTGGATAAGGACCCAAAGTTCCAACTCAAGAACGACAAGCCCATACCCAGCTATGCGCTTCCGACTGCGATCACTGGAACCGCGTGTATGGCATTTGGTATATTTCTCTGTGCTCACGTGGTCGAGAAGAGTACTACAGAGGCTTCCTATCGGGCGGGTGACAAGTTCGAGATGTGTGTCTACTGGGTCCAGCGTGGGCAGACGGTCAACGACCAAGTGTTTGAGCCGTTTGTTTTGAGCCACGACAAGACTTGCTCTATTATTTCACAGTCTCGTCGAAACAAGGCAAATGGTACTGTTCTGTCATTCAAAACAGTTGTCGGTGTCCTGTTTGGCATTTCCGGGACTATCATACAGTTCGTCGGTCTCAGGGGTATGCACTCGGTCGCATCACTGGCACAGCTAATTGCTATTGTCGTCATGACTGCCATACGATGCATCGCACGAACCGGTTTAACCAGTTCCTTCCGAACAGTGAAGCCTCGAGTTGGCTATGAGCTGGACTGGCTGGCCAAAAAGCTGGTGGTGACGCCCAGAATCACCACGGAAAGCCCTCTGATGTCCCCATGGATTATCACCATGACTAGGGGAGCTCGCCATCAGGCTCTCGAGCCATTGACTCCGGAAGTGAACCATTTGCTGCCAGTCTCGGAAGCACAAAGTATATTAGCGACGCGGCGAGGGCTGAGCAAACTCACACAGATTCCTCACGAATCGTCCCAGAAGGCGGTAAACCTCGCGACTGCCCTGGGCGAGGCACTCAACATCCTTTTCCCCAAGGGGCCAGGAGTTGGAGGAGCCCGGGGGTTCCGATGGTTTCTCACTGCGCGTATTCACGGACAAAGTGACAACCAGCTGGTGTGGATCGACCTGCCATTCAAGGAGGGCAGGTGGAGCCTCGAAGTCGATGATCTCGTCGCAGTTCTATCACTATGGACATCGGTGAACCCCAGCGAAGATGAGATGTCGGCCGAGCAGATGTGGGAATATATCGCCCCCACTGAAGACCGACGCGAAGCCGGTACGGAACTCTACATACCAGAGGCCTACGGGGACGAGAGACCGGTGATTCAGGACATGAAAACCTGGGCCCCCCAAGACCATGAGACACTGGAGGCGATCAGGGAAGTTTCGGAAGGATGGGGGAAGGTCAACAGATCCTCTTTCTTCACTGGGAGACATGGCTCGCGCATTGATGAATGCGCCACAAACCTATTGTTCTCGTTCGTGTGGTCTATGGCGATGACGCTCGAAGACCCCCTCTTGGGCAAAACAGAAGCTAGGCGGAACGCTACGAGCAACTCCGATGAGGAGAGACCTCTGCTTTGGAATAGTCATCTGGCTCGGCTGGCCAAGGCTTTCGCCAAAGTTAGCGTCAGGTCGGAGCAAGCAACTATGCTGGAGATCATATGGGCTTTGAGCGTGGCAGGCAAGCTGCCATTCCCTCAACCCTTATTCACCTCCATGTCGGCGATGATCGTGAAAGGACGCAGATTAGGGGATGTCAACCTGTGGCTCACCAAGGCTACCAGAGAGGCCAGATTCCTGATTGAAACATACGCGAATGGGACTAGCGGCATCAGCGAATGCAGTGCCGCATGGCTGCTGGACCTGCTTCACAGCATGCAGGATACATCCAACAAGTTTGGCCAAAGCTATGGACCAGCGCCCGACAACGAGCAATCCTGGGATGTCTTTCTCTGGGGACTAATAGAGAAATACACAACAGCCGATTTCCGAGGAAGCATGAAAGAGCTGTATAGTCGTCAAGGTCGAGGGATAAGCTATCTGTTCTGCGAGACCGCAAGTGGGAGGTTGCTGGCACATCTGAAAGTCACACCTCTACACAGGAGGGCAATGATTCGAGACATGACCGGCGTGGGCGTGCCCCCCGAGCAGAATGCCTTTGTTAACGTTCAGGATGTTTGCAACTGGACGCCGCTACATTACGCGGCTGCGAACCGCAATGTCGAGGTTGTCAAACACCTCCTCGATCAGCATGCCGACATTGGTCTTAAAGACCATAGCGGGCTTACAGCAGCGCATCATGCCTGCTTATCGGGGTGCTGGGAAACCCTGGGGATGCTCCTTAAAGAGGGTGCTGGCTTGAAGGACCAAGCCAACAATGGGGCGTCTCTGATGCATCTGGCGGCTGGGAATGGCCACTTACACATCGTGAGAGAGCTCTTGCAGAAGGAAGCCCAAGGTCAGGCAAGGAACAGCGCTGTAGGAGAACTCTCTCCCACCCTCTCGACCCTGAGAGACTTTGACGGCCGCATGCCAGTGCACTGGGCTGCAGCCGAGGAACAGAACCATGTCATGGAGGAGCTCAAGGCAAACATTAACGTCCAGGACTACTATGGCTGGACTCCCTTGCACATAGCTGTGCTGACTGGGAGGGAGAATCTTGTTGAGATATTGCGCATATTACCGGTAAACGTAGAGATCAAGGACGTGAAGGGTCGTACACCTCTCATCCTAGCGTGCCGGAGGACGGATTGGGTCGCTAATGAGGCTATCAAGAGTCTTGTTGCCAACGGGGCGAAGGTGGACCCGGTGGATTTGAAGGGCAGAACCGCACTCCACCACCTAGCCTCCAGAGGGGCTTTCACGGACATTGCTTCCATTCTCATCAAGAGCATGGATATGATGTCTTCTCGATGCCTCCTTAACCAGCCAGATAAGGCTGGCTTTACGCCTCTGCGCCTGGCCGTTTCGAATGGGCACACGGACTTTGTTGAGCAGTTCCTGGAGGCAGGCGCCGACACCCATGACATCCACCACTTGACGCTCCTGGCCTCAGGCCTCAATGGGGCAAATACTGATGATGAGGCCTATCGGTTGACCAAGACGCTGCTTAGACATGGTTGTTCCCTCCGTCCGAGATCGAGAGATGGCGAGCGTCCCATCGACATAGCCAGGCGTAGGAATTTTGCCCGGGTCGCAAGCTATCTCGAAGAGCGGCAGGAGGAGGAGGAGAAGGCAGGGAAGAGCTGGCGCAATTGGCTCTTGATGTAATAACTACGCCAGTCGATAGTCGAGTGCTGATCAAGTAGGGATTCATGCAGGCTACCGCCTGCTGAGGAATGGATATCAAGACTGCATACTTTCTACAAGGGCGCGGGGCATTGAGGGTCAGAGGAACTTGGGTTCTATTAGTTAGGAAACAATGCAAAGAGGTAGACATATATAAATGCGTGAAAAAACTAAACTACCTAAGGTCAACATCGGTAAGATCTCCAGAATCCTTCCAAACCCGGGGCGGTTGACTGTAAAAAGGACCCATCCGCTTCGGCAGCAGCCCATTTTTGGACAGGCCCGTGATGACCTCTCCTCGCCCGTATCTGGCAACCTGGTCCTGCCAGTACGGGATACGGTGTTCTAGATTAAGGACGTGCTTCATTAGCTGCTCCCAGGCCACACCGTCTTGTTGCTGGATCCTGAAGATGGCTTCGAGGCATTTCTTGTACTCGCCGGGATCAGCCAGAGCCAGTTCGATGATGCGGGCAATGATCTCGACCCAATTGCGGAGCAATGCTTCCTCAAACGTCATCTGCATATGGTGGAAGCGAAACCAGATGGGGCTCGGTTTTGGCATGTATTTGGGCCCCCACCGCTCTAGGTTATGGAGGGTATGGGCGATGTCTGGCTCTTTGGGTACTATTAAACAGAAGCCAGAACCTGCAAAACCCCTTGGGTTTAGGACACGTTGGAGCTCTCGCAATGAGCGGGTTGACCAAATCATAGCTATCTTGCGGTCTATGAGCTCTGGATCTCTGTTGTTCTTGGCTGCTGGGTCCTTGGCTGCTGGGTCCATGGCTGCCATCCTTGGCACATGGGAGTCGTACTCGGAGCTGACAACGTCGCCTTGGGGTCCCGGGTACCGGGCCGCCTTTCCATTTTCGCCCACGGGCGTGACTCGCCGGGGCCATCGACATGGAGCCCCCAGCTTGAGGAGCAGCGATTCTTCCAGGAGTATGACCAGGGTGGTGATCTTTTTAAGCAGTAGCTGATTCGCTGCCCTGTTTTCAATACCCCCTTCGACCCAGACGTCGACTCTTGCATCATCAGCCTCAGTCACAAGGATATCATGACTGCTATGATGAAGGGCATCGATGATGGCCTCAAGATCGGGCAGCCCGGCTGCTACATCGGCAAAGTCAAAGTCAGGAGACACGCACCAGTAATGCAATAAATCAGGTCGCGAGCGGTCGGGGTTGTGCTTTCGGAGGAGAAAGGTGGGACCCGCGAAGAAGCTAGTCTTGTTCTCATCACGGCCTCTATCATAGCAGATCTCGTCCTGGTATCCGGTTTTCATGAGTCCGAGGGCAAGACTGAGGTGAGGCTTGAGAGGGCTCTGGGACGATGACATGGCTATTGGTGTAGAGAAAGGTGAGGTGATGAGTGTTGGATAGGTGTCAGATTGTTGGGATATTTGGTGAGGCTCAGAAGAAGATTTTTGAGTGTTGTGAAGGTGAGGTCTCAAGCAGATCGCCCAACCCATATATATACATGTTTCCTTCTTACGGGCGCTCCATCAAAGAGTGCAAATGGTCCAAGCACCTACCACACCTAGTCAAGGAGTCAGCATCAAGTTCATCAAATTATCAAGTTCATCAAAAGACCGTTCAGCTGCTCATCCATCGGATTCCCTTCATCGCTTGACCTTGATCAGCAGAGGGTGTGAGGAACAAGGCTTATGCAGGGAGACTCGGGGGCACGAGGGGGAACATGACAACGAACTGGAGTAGGTAGACCAAGAGAAATTAAAATAGCACATCCAGGACAAAGAATAGACATCGTTTCAAGTAGTTTTAAGATTCAAAGGGCCTGATACTGCATAAAGAAAGGCAGCTAGCTTGGTACTATTAATGTAGGTAGTGTGCCAACCTCTTCGTAAGGGAGGCTGGCGCTAAGCAAACAAAGAATCGAAGGGGGATGTGATACTCACCCATGTTTCTTACCGCCATGGCATCAGCAGTGGCAGTCTCGGAGGCAGTATGAGCCTCGAGCCCCAGTTCGCGGAGGCTGTAATCTCGGCTGAATGACAAAGGGCGAGCTCGTTGCTAGAAGAATCATGAGGTACATTCAAGGCGAGACAACGCTACTTGCAGCCATGAATGAGAAGGTTGAAGTTGAGATGGATCGGATCAAAGCTGAGAGACCTGAGGGGCCAGTCTTGCGCTTCCGCGGGTGAGGTGATGACAGTGATCACGATGTTTTATAGTATTGGGTTTTAATGCTGTCATGTGTTATCATTGTGTCCTTTGCTATTGTGCCCAACGGAGATGCCATGAACACCAGCAACATGACGACAGTAATTGGCTCGCGCCCTAGGTACGCAAATCAAAGAATGGTGGTTTTCGTTCTGGCCTGAGATCGGGGCACTGTTTACATATTCAAATCATGGGTGGCAACATCACCATTAACAAAAGCTGCTAGGCCAAGAGTAAAGGAACTATCTACTGGCGCAGTTATCCCATCAAGGGTCGGACTTCAACTATAACAAAGAACGCAATGCCAACGCAGTGGCCTTTTCTCTCTCTTTTAGTCTTTCTACTCCCTGCAGTAGGGGCAAAGGAACGTGTACTTGGAGGACAACTAAAACTTCCGAGGTTCAGATGGTTCATGTACAGCAAAGGGCGCTATCCCATACATTTGGAGTATTATTAGGTTTATTATATCAGTTATGTACACAAAAGACTTGAATTATTACTGCATGTCTTTCTTTGGTACCGAGGTAGGTAGGTAGGTACAGAGCCTCAAGACTTGTACACGTGACCCCCGCTGGCGGCAAGGCTTCATCCAGGTTCCCCGCCTCCGGAGACGGCGTGGCTTGTTCTCAACCCATCCACAACAGCCTCAACCATCGACGTGAGACATGCCAATATCCGTGCTGAATCACATGCAACAAGCTTTGAACCAGGCGGCTTTGCCTCGACCGCCAAGACTTCCGGCTTGTCAAAGCTGCGCCCAGAAAAAGACAAAGGCGCGTTGTTGGTGCCCTGGCCACACCTTTCCGATGCTAATAACATGTAGTGTGATAATTCTAGACCCAAATGTTCTTTGTGCGCTCGAAATGGTACCGAGTGTGTAATCGGCTCGGGCGATGAAAAAGTCTCAAGGGCGTAAGACGCTTGACTGCGTTCTCGCAAAGAGATACGACTAATCGTCGGCACTATAGGTTCATTGATGAGTTAGAGCAGAAGGAGCAATCTCTTGCTCTCCAGTTGCGCAACCTAGAGTCGGACCCTGTTGATCCTGTGCAAATGCTCAGCCCCGAAGAGACACAGAATGCAAGGTCGGTCGCTGGTTCTTCGCCAGTTGCACGAGGGGGAGCAGGTCTTGGGTTAGTGACACTGAAGCCATCGCCCTTTTCTTCTAATTCCTGACATGCCTTCGCAGCTTCGTCGCACACCTCTTTGCAGATGCAAACTGGAGGAAATCTCACGCCAATCTGCTTCGAACATTGGCAGACGTTCCCGGGGCTGCAGAAGCCTCGATCGCTCCGTGTTCTTTGCCTTCTGCTGTGGAAGCACGGAAGCTTTTTGACAAGTAGCAAGTAAACCTGGCACGCTAGACAGGAAGACACTATTTACTAACTTACGGCCTTGAAACAGCTTGAGCTGGTCGCATATTCAAAACCCATTCCTGCTTCGTCGAGAGGTCTGGGCACTGTATCGCCGTCTATTCACCACCCCCAACGGAACACGGGATGACCTTGACTCGGACCTGTTTCGGGCATTCATGATCTGTGCCATTGCATCGGTGCTTCCATATAGGAACGGCTTTCATCATCAGCACCCCGAAGGATACTATCATGCAGCGTTGCAGCATCTGGGACTAGAGCTCTTGACAAGAGGCGTTGACTCTGTGCAAGATTTGCTGCTCGTGTGCAGATTTGGCATTTACCATCCGATAGGTAAGTCATGACACCATATTATAGACCATAGGCTTTGGAAATTCTGATATTTGCCTAGGAACCTCCATCTGGGACGTTGTTCGGCTTTGTGGACGTCTTTGCATTGAGCTTGGGCTCCATACCGAGGCGGGAGACCACCTTGATCTCTTGGAACAGCAACGAAGGCGACGGGTTTTCTGGCAGTTCTACCTGATTGACAGATACAGCTCGACAACTTTGGATAGGCCATTCTTAATCGATGACCGCGATATAGAGGCCAAATTCCCCATCGAAGCTACCGACGAAGAGATTGAGGCTGCAAGCCCAGACTTGCGAGACCTGGATTCGTTCTGCCGCACACAGAACTCTGCGGCGCCAAGCGAAATGACTATCTTCTTTGTCTCGGTGCGGCTGAGGCAGATATCTTCGCACATCCAGACAGAGTTCTCGCGACTCAAGCGGGAGCATGGGGAGTCTTCTCCCCGGCACTTGATGGCAGGACACGTCCATGTGGTCCTGAACAAGCTCCTTCAAGAGCTCGAGAACTGGCGGAAAAATACACCGATGATCCAAGACCCATCTTGCCTCTACGAGACTCAAGAGTGGTATGACCTGCTGCATGCAAGAGAGCGACTTTCGGTTGTACGGCGGGCGATTGATCTCGTACCAAAGGTGAACGGCTCGCCGTCGAAGCAGATCCTGGCCTTGTTCCTGAAATCTGCACTCCAGACGATAGAGCGATACTGCATCCTCTGCCAGATGAGAGACCTGATGACGCACACCCGCAGCTACTTTCACATGCTCTTCACAGCAGGGCTGTCGGTCATGTATTGCATCTCTGTGCCGAAAAGCATCGACCGAGAGGATCTGCGAGCGTCCTATGAGGGCTTGATCAGGTGCGAGGAAACTTTGGTCAGTATGGCAAGACAACTGCCAGATGCACATAATTATGTCGCCGTTTTCGAGGCCCTTCGGTGTGATATCTCGAGAAAGTTGCGACCCAACATGGACATGACTACTGTTGGTAGTGCGGCTGACGGGTCACTCACGATCGGGGACCTCACGAACCTTCTACCAACAGCAGAACCAGGATCAATGTCAGCGAATCTAGGCAATGTGGCATTCTTGCCATCTCAGTCCCAGGGCTTCAACCAGACGTCAAATGGCGGGGTACAGCTCGCAGATGCAATGGATCAGGTCACAGGTGGAACACAGCCTGACGGTGCCAGCTACCAAGACGGATCCTCGACGGTGGACTTGATGAATTGGGCCCTTCTCAATTACGATTCTTTGTGGAATATGGAGTCTGCGCTGGGAGAATACGTGTACGGGGATCCTACCAACGCTGGGATTTGGGAGGGTTTTGAGTTTTAGAGGTATTTGTTTGTTATCGACAATCAAGGCACTTTTTAAAGATGACTTCAGACGCAATAAGCCATTGACCTGTTTGATACACCGTAAGTAGAGTTTTGGTACTGATATATTTGATGCTTGTTCTGTGAGGATGTTTATCCCGCCGAGACACCTGGTGTTGTAAAGAGCAAATGGCCAAGCGACCGAGATGTGACTGTGACACACAAAATTTACGGAATGTTGGATTAGAACTTCTTGGATATACTGACTAGTACAGTGCCCTCTACATAACAACAATCTTTCTACAGTTGCCAGCTCATGACGTTGTCCTGCTCAAAGCAAACTCCAACAGGTAGGTCGCAGCCGCCATTCCTGTCTGCATCTGCGTCTCTGCAGTAGCAGCTCCGATATGAGGGGTGCTCACAACCCCCAGATCCCACAACGAGTGATACTTTTCGTGACTGGGAGGTTCCTGCTCATGGCAGTCCAGACCGGCACCCCAGATGAGGCCTTCGGCCAAGGCCCGTCTCAAGTCGGCCTCGTTGACGATGCCTCCTCGTGCCGTGTTTATGACTATGGCGGTCCTCTTCATCTTTCGCATCTCGGTGTAGCCGATGAGATCTCTTGTCTGTGACGTGAGAGGCATGTGGACTGTGATAACGTCGGACGCCTCCAACACTTCCTCGACTGATTGCGCTCGCTTGTGGGTGATGTCTGCCCAGGCATCGGTGGGGAGGAATGGGTCATAGGCGATGACATCGGCCTCAAATGCGCCCCTGAAGATGTTGGCGACACACTTTCCAATGTTACCCATGCCTAGGATGCCGATGGTCTTGCGGTGGAGGATCAGACCAGAGCACTTCTCCTTGGGCACGAGAATGCCCAAAGACTGTTTGGCAACTATGGAACCGACCTGGCGTGCGGATGCGGTCGCCAATGTGAGGACTAGCTCCGCCACCGCTCGAGCGTTGACGCCAGGAGTGTTGAAGATCTTGATGCCGCGGGCTGCGCAGGCCTCGGCGTCAATCTTGTCGATGCCAACACCTTGCTTGCCGATGGCGACCAGGTTTGGGCATGACTCAATATCCTTGGCTGTTAACCTGGAGGATCTGACAAGAAGATAGTGGGCATTCTCCCTCCACTGGCCATGCAGCGGATGGTCGACTGTGATGGCGTTGAAGTTCTCCTGGCAGTAGGCAAGGACTTGGGGGTGGAAGTGGTCCAGCAGGTAAAGGGTAGGCTTTCCAGTCGGGAGACTGTCGGGGCGAGAATCTGATACAAGGCCGGGTGCCATGACGGATAAGGCTTGGTGAGGGGATGTCTTGGTGGATGAAGAGGATGGGTATGCGAGACTGGAGACCTGATGAGTTGCATTTTTATGCATTGGGAACCCAGTCCCGTGAGCATGCTTTTCCTCGCCCCAGAGCACCGATGCAGTCATTACAGCCTCCGAACGATTCCCTGACTCTCAACTGGGAAGGATATTGGTCTTCCGGGGCATCTCCGATTATCGGACGGGCCATGTCCGACGAGACACGATGATCACCGGCGGCCCCGCACCGAATCCCCTCGGCTTGTAGGATCGGCTTGTTGTCTGGCCAAGTGAGATCTGAAGGAACTTCTAAATTGGATATCCGAGGCTCACTAGGTTCGAAGTAGTGACTCAAACTCCCGGCTCTTGTCCGTTGTTGGAGAGCTTCTGACTCCTCTGTGATACTATATCAATGCGGGGAAGAAACCACTCCAAAGCCATCTTGGATATCATCACAGAAAAGAAAACTCTTCCACTTGCATCTCTATAGCAGAATTACCCCTTGTCACTTTTTCTTGACTCAAACTCCAAGCACCATGGCCACTTCAATCCCCCACTCAATGCGAGAGAAGCTTCTCCGCAATGAAGTCGCCTACACCATGAGCGTCAAGCTTGTCAAGTCTGTTGAGATCGCAGGCATGGCCAAGACGGCTGGATACGACGGTATACTGATTGACATGGAGCATTCCTCCTTCGACCTTGAGACGACCAGCCAGCTCTGCATTGCCGGGCTGTACGCCGGCATCTCCCCCATCGTGCGAGCGCCGAGCAAGGATCCCTTCTTCGTGTCGAGGATCCTGGACGGCGGCGCCCTGGGGGTCATTGTGCCACATATCCGCTCCGTGCAGGACGCCAAGGACGTGGTTGACGCTGCCAAGTTCCAGCCTCTGGGTCACAGATCCTCGACGAATGGGCTCCCTCACCATCAGTTCCGCTCCATCCCCGCCAAAGTCTCCAACCCCGTCACAAACGCCGCGACTCTTGTAATTCCCATGATCGAGACTCTGGAAGCACTTGAGCTCGTGGACGAGATCGCCGCTCTCGAGGGCGTGGACTCTCTGCTAATCGGAACCAACGATTTGACGGCAGAGATGGGCATCCCGGGAGACTATGAGAACCCCCGCGTCACAGAGGCTTATGAGCGGACCATTGCGGCCTGCAACAAGCATGGCAAGTGGGTTGGAGTTGGTGGTCTCCATGCTCGTCTTGACCTTGTCGAGAAGTTCTGCAAGATGGGAGCTCGATGGGTCATGGCGGCGACTGATGCCCCCCTACTGCTGGGTGCTGCCTCCAAGAGAGGGTCAGAAATGGCTGCTCTAAATGTGTCTATTGCTAAGGCGGTTTCGAATGGCGCAATCAATGGAAAGGCCAACGGTACAGCCAATGGTTCAAGTAACGGCTTGACAAGTGGTTTCACGAATGGTTCTGCTGCTTCAGTCACGAACGGGGTGGCGACAAACTGAGTCAAAGAATGATTCAGACATTATGCAGAGGTGAATAGAGGGAACTATGTTAGAGGTATCTTATGACTAGTGGAATTTAAGGGATTGACTGGAAATGTGCTTCGATTGAGCTCAACGGCGACATTAATGACTTAGAAGTGAGGCTTCTTCTTGCGGTTAGGCGGCATCCATGTTACCCTACACGTGACCTCCGGACACTCTCCGATAAACACTCGAGTCTTCCCCATATCCTCAACCTGTCTAACCTGGACCCATCCCCATTCTCATCCGCCGACTGAACGCACGTCTTCGGACTCGGTCCGTGGTATCTCTTATCTCACATGTTGCTCCCATAGGCGGATATGGCAACTGATCGGCCCGATACCTTTGGCGTCATGAATGAATCCACGACGACAAGCAGAAGCCCGGATTCTTCGCGTCCGACGCCGACCAAGCGGAATCTGGCCTGCGAGCGCTGCTGGAAACGCAAGCAAAAGGTATTCGGCCATCATTTTAACCCCGCCAGCATTAAAAGCTAATTAAACATGCCTAGTGTGATCGATTGCTCCCTGCTTGTACCGCGTGTGCGGACCTTGGCGTCGAGTGTGTGGCCCGTTCCCAGCAGGTCGACTTGACAGCTGAGGATGCAGGTTTGACACATGCCAAGATCAATGGGTTTGATGCCGCGTTTCTATATCTTTGAGTATAGTATAGTAGCTCACGCCTGATAGGTACATTGAATGTCTGCAAGGTCGTATCGCCGAGCTTGAGCGCCATGTTCAGGCGTCAGAGAGTAGGCGAGCTCGAGCCACACGACGTCCTTCCGGAGCAGCACATACTCTCCTACCGCATGATGGGGGAAGCCATCGATCCAATCTTCTCTCTATGCCATCGGTCCACACGACGGGGCCGGCTCAGGGACCGAGTGAGGAGGACTCGTCCGTTCAGGATACCATGAGTGCCATTGGGCTTTTGTCTAACAAGGCCATGGCCGAGCCTAGAGTATACTCTGGTGATGTGCTTAACAAGCTTGCCATGCCAGAAGTCGTCTCGGCGGCTTTGGCTGTGGATGGACACAATCCCTCCAGGGCTTCATCCTCTCAGCCAGCTTTTGTCATGGAAGATCATCTCATCTCTCTGGACCGACATTCTACCAGAGCATATATCAGCCAATTCCTAAAATGGAGTGTCTTCCTGCCACATATCGACGAGGATCGTCTAATGGAGCAATATGAGGCGGTAATAGCCCTCGAAGGCCAGGTTGCACGTGCTGGTGGACTACCTCACTTCAACACGTATCTTGCGATATCCATCGGCATCATGATGTCTGCTGAGGCAACAAGACTTTCAACCCTAGCACTGAGTCTACATGCTGCCGCTGTCAAGTTGTTGCCGCGTATCTTTCGATCACAGGAACCACTCGACGCATTGCATTGTATGCTTCTGCTCGTCGTCTTCTCAATGTTCTGTCCAGCCGGTGGATCTACCTGGCATCTCATGGGGGTGACTATGACGACCTGCATAGCTATTGGGCTCCACAAGGACTCTGTTCCACAGGCTAGACTTGGGAAGGATAGCATCTATCGGGCTGAGTGGTTGTTTTGGAGCATCTACCTTCTAGATCGGCAAGTTCACCGCGTTCAACATGAAATCATCAGCTAATTCTTCAAAGCTCATTGGCCTCGTCGATGGATCGGCCATTTGGCATGCATGATGTTGACATATCTGTTTCGGTAAGGTCTGAGTTGTGATGATGAGCTGTTCTGATTTTGTGATGTTCCAGATCCCCACAGAAGATGATGTTGATGAAGAAGCCCTCCCGGAACTTGTCAAAGCAAAGCTCAACTTCAGCAGGCACTTGATAGTCCATGCTCAACTCATCTCGAATCTACGAAATAACGACAAAACCGAGCTGTTGTTCTCTTACAGCAACCTTTGTTTCTGGAGAGAATTTCCGCCCAACACGGAAAATGCAGCCTCTGAGATTGAGCTGCCCTTTGACTACTTAGATCAACTCGCCTGCCGAGCATTGATACTGATGGTTAACCCCGTGCGTCCCGACGAAAGCAACTCTCAACTTTACCTCGGAACTTGGGCCGACATCGAAGCCGATATTATAAGTTCGTGTAAGCGGTTGATTGAGAAACTATACGTCCGGTCGGGACGGGCCTTGGAAAGAGGCTCGTTTCTCGATGCTTACGATGTGTTGTCAGCGGCAGTGGTCTACGTGTGCCTTGCCCAACGGGCTTCAGGTATGAATCAGCAGGGCCTGACGCAGATATTCGAGGTGGTTAGCAAAGCATCGATTGTGCTCACGCAGTATTCGTCACGGTTCTCTGCTCTGGGAACGTTTCAGCAGTTTCTATTGACGCTTTCAACCAAGATGATGGCAGGCCTGGATCAGGTAAGTGTTGATGGATACTCGGCATGATCCCGGTGTGTTGACCCATTTCAAGTCTCACCAAGTCTATCAGGACACAATACCGACAAGTCTCCCTGGGCATCTGCGCCGGTTCATCCAACGCCACTACTCGGGGGAGGCCCGTGCTTCCTGAGATGCTTTGTGAGCATGACTCGGCCCCGAAGCGCATGGCTGTATCCCGGAAACTTTGGATGTCGTACGGCAGAGTCGTATCTACTGGTGATTTCCCCTCACTTGATCTCCGGAGATGACCGCGGAGGGTCTAGACATCAGGTCAACCACACACCGTCATCCAGTCTAGGACAAGGGCCAGAGTGTTCAATACGGGGTGCTCAGATCCATCTTCGGGCCAAGTCCGTCTCTTGTCATCCTCACTAGCTGATTGGCGGCTTGTGTCCGACCGGCCTCCCGCCACCCCGCACCCCAGACTTAACCTCAATCTGGAAACGCGGGGACGCGGGGGAATCGGTTGTGGGCTGCGGGAAGGGGGGCGGGTATGGGGAAGAGATTGCTGAGTTCGCAACGCAGACTTTCTCCTCTCAACCTGGCTAGGTGATGAGGGGAGAAGATCGGTCTGGTAAGAAAGGTTATAAGACTGGCCTCGTTCTCTTGTTGTCTCCGGGTTTGTTCAGGACATCAACGCCTTGTTTCTTTGTTCGCTACGCCCTCTCGACACTACATACTACTTGTTGAAACAACAACACTCAGAATCCATCTCAAGACAGGGCACGATGACTGGGTCAGTTCGCTCTAAGCACGCATCCATCGACATCAAAGACAATGTCGAGTTCGAGGAGGTCGCCCCTCCACGCGATGCCATCCTCGAGAGGTATGAGTTGATCCGGAACAAGACGCCCGAAGAGTTGAAAGCCATTGAGAAATCTCTTGTTCGAAAACTTGACTGGAAATTCCTGCCCATGGTAACCGCCATGTTGTTGATGAAGTAAGTATCCTTCCCTAGTGAAATAGAGTCAACTGTTGACTGGTATTCAGCTACCTTGACCGCATCAACGTCTCCAACGCCCGACTCGCCGGTATGCAAGAAGACCTACACATGTCGGACACAATGTGGTCTGCCGGCATCTCCATGTTCTACGTCGGATACATCATCTCTCAGATCCCCGCCAACATCATCATGGCCAAGGGCAGTCCTCGTCTTCTTATGCCCTGCTGCATGCTTGCCTGGTCCGCCACGACAATCTGCATGCCCGCCATTACGCGGGGTTGGGGGTTCATCCTCTGCCGGTTCATCGTGGGCGTCACGGAGGGTCCGTTTGTGCCCGCCGTTTCTTTGATGACTTCATCTTGGTACACAAAGCACGAGTCGCCGCTGCGCATGGGCATCTGGCATGCTGGAAACACCATCTCACAAGCCCTCTCTGGCCTCCTTGCGGCTGGGATATTGACAAATATGGACGGGATTGCGGGTCTCAGGGCATGGCGATGGTTTCTTCTCCTTGAAGGTATGCTCTACGCGCAAAGCTGCTGGAGGTTCGGAAAGCTAATTCATCACATCAGGCATTGTGAGCATTCTTGTTGCCATAGTCAGCTTCTGGTTCATCCCCAACTTTCCAGACTCAACTGGAACCTACTTCATCACGGAGGAAGAGGCCGCCATGGCACAGTATCGGCAGGCGGTCTCTGCTGGTGGCCTCTCCGAAGACGATACGGGCGACTACTGGGGAGGCGTATGGATGGCCATGAAAGATCCCTTCTCGCATTTATTTGCCGGCATTCACTTTGCTTTGATAATTGCCCAGTCATACAAGGACTTTTTTCCTTCGGTGAGTCAGAGACAAGGCATCTTTTTTAGGCTCGGAAATACTAATGGTTATCTCAAGATTATCGCTACGCTTGGCTTCCATGACAATGCCACATATCTCATTCAGGCGCCCCCGCCCATTATCGCCTTTCTTGTCACCTTGGCCATCTCGTGGTCTTCTGGTCGAAGGCTGGAGCACGGCTACCACATCATTGTGCCTATTCTCTTTACGCTGGTTGGCTGTGTCGTCATGATCACCACCCTCAACGTCGGAGCTCGGTACTTTAGCATGATTCTCCTTGTCGTGGGTCCGTTTGTTGGTCTCAACGTGAGTATCGACCGGAATAACTCTTGGCAGAACCTCTTGACTGACTGTCGGGACATAGATTCAAATCTCTTGGGAGACGACCGTCGTTCCACGTCCCCGTACTAAGCGTGCTGCTCTCATTGCCTATGCCAACTGCGTCTCGTCTGTTTCTCACTGGTTCACGCCTTACTTCTTTTTGAGGAATCAGGAACCCTACTACCAGACGGGTGGCGGTGCCATCATCGCGGGATGCGGCCTTACTGTTATTCTAGTTCTAGTCACCAAGTGGTACTGCGCCAAGAAGAACAAGGCGCTCAAGGAGGCTGAGGAAGCCGCTGGAGAGCCTGAGGGATGGAGATATGCAAGCTAAGAGTAAAAGCTGAGTCATAACCTTGTCATGATAGTAGTTCTTCTATAGCCATCATATGTTGGTGTGCCCCGGACAAGGGAGATTGCCATGGTTGAGATTCGGCTTGTTCTATGTGGAGGGTTGGGTGTACGTGGTATTACGTGTCTACCCTAGCTAAACAGAAGGGGAGAGGCATTACAATGCGAAGTTTCTGGATCGATGCTATTCCCTACAGCCGTGACAGTATCCGAGTGCGACGCAGCAAGCATTACTTATGGCTGGTCTACTTGGCCTTGGATGAGCATGTTGGGGTGCGCGAAGACGCAGCGCAAGATAGTGTACAATAGACGATCTATGATTATTATTTGTATGATATAAAGCACGTCTTTTACTAAAGGTTGCTCTTGCAGTTGAATGAGTGGATTAGAACACGGGTGCTCGAAGTATTTGGAATGGTCTTGTTTCACCTCATCTTCCTCGCTGGCTAGATTGGCCTTTTATCTAAAGAATGCTGCGATGAAGGAGTAGTAATCAGCGTAGGGAAGGTAAGGGAGATCATCAGCCACAACTGCAGGATATACATTAGGGTCAAATGCTTTGAATGGAATTCTTGTCAAGAACGAAAACTCAAACCCGACAGGCGACTCGCCACATCGCCCCAGCGGCCAGGAGTGGTGCAACTGCGAAGATCTCAAGACGGAGTGCCTGAGTCCATTACCCATCAAGCTGTCAGTGTCGGACGATGTAGGTAATTACCCTGGCGGTCTGGGGAACAGGAAAAGCTGCTAGGAGGTGCAAGAGCGAGAGAAGAGAGGAACGGCAAGGATGGGCTGGACAATGAAGCTAACAAACCCACAGGTAGCACACGTGCCGTGATCCCCCGGAGGAAGTCCGATGGCCTTTGCCACCCCGGTCACAACGTCCGAAACCATGATTCCAGCTCTCGGGCCAGCAGAATCAGCCATTTTTGCATGGGTAGCCCGAGTCATGCATGAGCTGGGGAATTAGCCCCGGACTTGGGGGAACCCCACGGGGATTAATTTTGAGGTTGGGGAACCAAACACATGGGGCGGAGCAGGTCCGAAGTCCGGGGACTAGGAGTCGTGATGCTTTGGGCTTAGGTTCACAAGGTTTTTGTCTTGCGTACTTGAACATTTAAAGATGTCGTCGGTTGAGGCCAGAAAGAGCCAGAGCCGAAGAGTTCTTCCTCCGCAGGGCATATTCGTTCACAATGGAGAAAGATCAGACTGCAGCAATCGAAAAGGCCGACGACAAGTTTGTCGAGCACGCGGCGAACCCGTATCTTAGCTTGTCACCTGAAGATGCAGACTTTATGCGCCAGTATGAAGGTCAGGCTGGTAAAAAGGTCGTTAGAAAGGCAAGTTTATGACTGTTCACTAGAAGGAGGTTTGTTGCTAACGACACAGATCGACTTCCGTCTTATCCCCATCATGGCTGTCCTCTATCTTCTCGCACATATCGACCGAGGCAACATTGGAAATGCAAAGATTGAAGGCATGGATAAAGACTTGGGTTTGACTGGTAACCAGTACAACATTGCGAGCACCATCTTTTTTGTGCCCTACATCATCTTTGGTAAGGCAGGCCTTGGAGAAGCATTCCGACGTCGATCAAGACTGATGCAGACTCAGAGATCCCGTCCAACATCATTCTTAAAAAAGTTCGACCCAGCATTTGGCTTTCGTTCCTCATCATTGCTTGGGGTATCGTCATGACCTGCATGGGTGTCGTCAAGAACTTTCACGGCCTGGTGGCCTGCCGCGTCGTCCTAGGAGTCTTCGAGGTACGTCCTTTGGCTATCTTCTTACGTCCCATATTTGGTCGCCGTAACTGACCTCGACTTCAGGCCGGCTTCTTCCCTGGAGCAGTCTACATCGTCTCGACGTGGTACCCTCGACACGAACTCCAGCAGCGTTTGGCCATCTTCTACACTGCCTCGGCATTCTCGGGCGCTCTCAGTGGCCTCCTAGCCTTTGGTATCGCCCGTATGGATGGTGCTCGGGGCATTGCTGGGTGGCGTTGGATCTTCCTCATTGAGGGTGCCATTACAGTCGCAGCCGGGCTGGTCATGCCGTTGCTGATCATTGACACCCCTGAACGAGCCAAGTGGCTCTCAGACGATGAGAAGCGCTTTATCGACTTGCGGCTGCGCTTATCCGGTGTGCGAGCCAGCACTGAAGAGGGCGACAAGTTCTCGTGGAAGTTGCTGTTCCGCACCATGGTGGACTGGAAGATCCTCCTCGGCATCATCCTGGCGTGGGCCAACTCTGTTCCCAACGCTGCCTTCAAGTTCACCATGCCGCAGATCATCAAGCAGCTCGGCTTCTCCACGGCACAGTCTCAGCTGCTGACGATGCCGCCCTATGTCTGCGGTGGCATCTCGGCGTGGCTGTCCGGCAGGTTCTCTGACAGGTTCTCCTGGCGCATGCCATTCATCGTGGGGCCCATGTCTGTCCTGCTAGTAGCTTTGTCTGTTCTGTTCAAGTACTCTGCAAACGTGGCCGACAGCGTCCCGGCCATGTACACGGGTGTGGTGCTGGCTCAGATTGGTATTTACCCACTTCTTCCTGGCATCAGTGCCTGGACGGGCAACAACCTGGCTCCTTCGTGGAAGAGGTCGATTGGTCTTGCTTGGCTTCTGGCAGCTGGAAATCTTGGCAGTAAGCCATCTCTCTCGCAAGTTTAAGATTCGAACTAACATCACTCTTTAGGTATCATCGGAACAAACATCTTCTTGGACAGAGAGGGTCCCCGATATCCCACCGGATATGGCACTTCTCTGGGGATCATCTGCCTTGGTATGACTACAGCACTGGTCATGGAGTTCTTCCTCTGGAGGTCCAACAAGGTCAAGGCACAGCTTTCCGAGGTCGATATTCGTCAAAAGTACTCGCAGGAGGAGCTTGATTCTATGGGAGAGAAAAGTCCTCTGTACCAGTATACTCTGTAACGGGTTACGCTCTCCACTCTTGCAGATTCCGCGCAAGGGTAGGGTGTGGGGTTTGGAGCTAGTTAGCATTTGCACGTTTCGAAACGAGTAAACAGTCAATACATACTGCGACTTAGTTCTATCAAAGATCTGTCTGCCCGGTAGCTTTTATGCATCAAGAGATTCTCAGCAAGTTGATATATAACTGAAACATGAGAGTAGCTGATATCAATAAGTTATCCTCTCAATGAATTATATGAAGGTTGGTGGTTCGCTTGGCCGACAGTCATTAGAAGTGGCGCTCGACATGTCATTTTACAACAACAAAGAACCACCATGTTGGTATGATGACAAGCCACAAAGTAGTACAAAGACATAAAGAAGTCACTTCAAGTCTACAGGGGTCGAAATGTGCTTATTTTTCTATGTTGTGGTCCTAGAAAAACGCAAGTGCATTCGGGGGGCTTGCTACGGCACCCGGTACCTATCGCCGCAGTTAGCATCATCTTTCATGCAGAACCTTTCTTTGTCGAGACTCACATTCATTGGAGAACTGGACATGAAGAAAGTGTATCGTCCCGAGGAACTACACATCTTGGCCAGTTCCTCCAAGTAAAACAATTCTCCAATGGGCATGCCCCAGCCAGCCAGGAGCCACTCATGTAGATGCCATTCGGTATCCTTGCATGGCCATACCTCCAGAGAGCGCGAGTCACCACAAATGGCAGCAATCTTTCTATCCCATAGGAAGCGCAAGAGCTCTTCGGATGGTTTGAGGCCAATATTGTCGGGCTTCTGAGTCTTGTAGAGATTGTCGAGGTGTTGCCGTTTCTCCTGGCTCATGTTCTCATACTGCTCCAGATACCCAAAGCGAACGACGACAATATCGCCGGGCCTGAAAACGTCGAGATCCATGCCCTGAAACTTGAGGGTTTCGACTAGTTCGGAAAATGGAACCTCGTGAGAAGACATGGCGTCCACTTTTAAGCCCTGTTTCTGAGCCCAAGCATACCAGTCGATGAAGACGGCGCGGCCAGCAATACCCTTGGCTGAGACATCTAGCCATTCAAGTATTAGTAGAGCCTTGATATTGCGGAGTCTCCGCACATACGATGAACACTGTTTGGCTGGTCCGAAGCGGCAAACTGCTCAGCAGTGCGGCCCATGTAATACAACTAATGCCTGAGTTCAGCTTGAATGAGACCAGTCAAGGATAAGAAATACTAACTGCTTCATTTTGATAGGCATAATGCCGGAATCCATCCCACTGTGAGCTGCACTGAGAGTTGAACATCCACTGTAAGGGAGTTAGCCTGCAGTTGCACCTTGTCATCTGCAACCATACCTCGTCGTCATGCGCATGCTTAAGAGGGGCCTTGTTGATCAAGTGCAAGTCTAAAAGTTTGCGAGCAAACTTGGGATACGACGCCCCGGTCATTGACCAACTGTGTTTCTGAGGTTAGCCCCAATCGTCACTAGGTGAGTTGACGCCGGCCAGTCCACCTACTTCAACGACACTCTGGAGCCCGTCTTGATGTTTTCCTTGGCCGCTTCGCGAACGACTTCGTCTGTAAGAAGATTTAGCGTCCCGAGTTGGTCGTCGGGACCCCAAATGCCCCATGCATTGCCATGCGGGCCATTCTTGTCGAAGGGGAGAGAGTCAAAACTAGGGTGCTGTGAAGTCATGTTTGTGTTAAGATAATGAGGTGTCAGGAAGCCTGCAAGCGGCACGATGATATCAACGACCGATGTCGAAGTAATTTGCATTTAGAGCTTCAGTTGGATGTCATGTTTTGCCCACTCCTTCAAACTTGGCAGGGTCTTGTATAGTGCGGAGAAGCTAGGCCGGACAGAGTCCGATGGCGCCCCACCCGGCCGGGGCCGCTCCGAAGAAGCGCCACGTGAAAGGGACCCGACCAAACTGGGAACAATGCGAACGGTCACATTTCCAGCTCAAGTGCAATTGGCATTCTGTGAAGTCAAATAACCTCGGCTCTGAACGGCGACAATCAAAAAGCGCCAAGCTACAAACACCTTCACCCAGCCTAGCGATGCAGAATCGGCGCCCCCGGTATCCAATCCTTCTGCCGCTGACAGACCATGATGTCTGCCGAAGCGGTATCATCCTCGTGCCGTGCACCGACAGTACCGTAGAGGGTGAAGCCGCAGATCTCGAGTACTTCGAGCAGAGACAGGAGCTTGAGGCTCGTCGTTACCGTGTCTTGGCCCGAGGGTGTCCACGGATGGCCCCAGAACTTGATTTTGACGCGCTCCACCGTCGCCTCGTGCCTCTGGATCTCAACGCTAAAGGCCTGGAGAAGCCGGGCGACTAGTTCCGGCGGTGGGGAGCCGATTATCTTGAGCTTGTCATTACTATCGAATGAGACGGCTATCCAGTCGCAAGGCGAAGGTGCAGGTTCTTGCTTCCGGAATACCAGGCTGTCTATTTACTTGTAAGCCCTGATACTTCAAAACTGATCACAGTGCAAACCTCTGCTTGATGAGTTCTTGGTAATGTCAAAGGCGGACTGGAGTACCCAGCCAATGTCGTGCAAGCATTCAATAATACGCAGCAGTAGCCGTCGAGCATCGTCGTCTCCGTTGGATCTATAGCTCCAAGGAGTCCCATGGAGCTTCATTTCTCTCGATTCACCAAAGGGCCGGACCCTGTCGATGCCCCTGGACCAGCTGGTCCTCACCACCTGGTGCACGGCCGATACGTCGGTCTCTTCAAAGTTGATGAGCCTGATACGGTCCGATGGACGGATCTCGACGCATGCGAACTGGGTTTTGAAAGCTGCGGCGTCGTTCTCGACAGATTCCTGGAAGGATGGCGGTGGTGCCTCGTTGGGCGCTGACGGGCCAGCCTCGGACTCGGAGTCGAGGGAGGGCCTAGTTTCAAGGGCTTTGGATTTTTCAGACATTGCGAAATGTAGACCTTGTGTATTTTTCATGATCCGGATGCGTTGAAGGTTATCAAAACCTGAGATCTACATTGGACTCAGGCTGTGCTGATGACAAGGTTGACATCGTGGCAAAGCAGATGGGGCTGTGTTGGGGCGAAGCGCACGTGGGCCAACGATTGAAGAGACACGATGTTTTAAATAAGGCTGCGTACTTGAGCGAATTAATTACGTCCAAATTATTGGATATTTATTATGAAAATTATAATACCGATGTATGCTTGAAGGTATTATATGAAAAGGAGTTATTTATCTACTTAATAAGGTACCTCGGAAATGATACAGCACCTTTTCATTAGAATGCAAGAAGCTTAGCTTACCTAGGTACTCAGCAAGCCTCGTCTCTATCTACAGATGGCTCCAGGGTATTTTGTGTACTGTTCTAGCCGGCACGATCAATGCGACTGTATAGGCAAGAGCCTTGATTGGGTTGCGGAAGCGTGGATGCTTTAACGCGATCGACAAATAAGACGGCCTATCATGAGTCTACGGAACTCCTGGGACTATTGCCAGACGGAGATACGAGGATCAAGGCAGGTGATAGAGCCGCCCCTAAATTTGTTCAATGAAATGCCAAGATTGACCTCAAATAGACCTCAACTTGAAAGATGGAAGGACCAGGCGTTTGCTCTCTGGCAGGGCTCTCAGGGGTCGTCCAAGATGATGGCCTACAAGACTTAGGAACACAGGTCCACTGCGTGAAACAATGAAATTACTAACCATTCTTCTCTCAAAGAGATAGAGTTTTCAGTGAGGCAAGTTATTATTCGCGCTAGAGGTCCAAGTCTCACCGAGTCCTCACACCTCGACGTCATAGTCTTATCCATCTGGGACCCGCTCCGTCGCTTCCGCCGTCTTGTTCCCCCTAGTCTGAAAAGTTTGGCTCCGAGATGCGACCGTATCAGTGAGGTCTCCACTTGAGGCTCAAGTGTGCCTGATAGCGGTCTGTATAGGACTTGGAATTTGGGTTCAGGCGAGCTGGTGAGTTGATGATGCGGCACTGGCTCAGAGACAATGTATCTGAGCTATACAAAGAGTAATATAGTGACACTACAACTCCAATTTACGACACGAAACCCCCAACGCCGTGCCCCTGCTCAACCCACTGCTCTCGGCGGCTTCATGGTGGCATAGTGGACCATATCTGGCAGCTCCACCACAACAGCCAAGCCGGTCCGACAACACAGAGCGTGACGATAAGAGATGAAGATCTTGAGGGACAATAATGTCATCATATTTATTATGGCTGATAAATGCGATCAGCTTTCTTCTTCTCTACATCATATCAACTTTGACTCCACTCACCCCTTCACGGCCAACTCACCATGTCAAACTACCTCCCTTCGTTTTCTGCGCCGACATCAAGGCCAGGGTCTCCCCTAGGCTCTCCCTCAGCTTCACGACCGACCAGCTTCTTTGCCAACTCGAGGGCCAACTCGACGTACGGACCGTCACGGCGAAACTCAACTGCCGTCCCCTCAAGGCGGAACTCGACCGCTGTCCCGTCCAAGGCCAACAGTGCATGGAGCAAAGAACACTCCGACCCCGAAGCAACCGAATCGGATGGAAAGAACGAAAAACCTCGATCTCGAGCCGGTCGTATTGTGGGGGGTAAATATGTCGACAGCAACAACGAGGACATTGATGCAGACTGCGGCCCCATCACCATTGTCGACATTGATATGCCTCTCACGCTGACTGAGGTTCTTCAAGAGAATGGGAAGGAATACATCGTTCTGGGGTTTGCCACGGGTGATAAGGAGAACCCTTTCAACTGGAACCCGTGGTATAAACGATCCATCTCGACCATTCTCAACCTTATGACGCTCTTCATCGGCCTCGCAACCACGGCCTACAGCTCTGGCATAGGAAGCATGGTTTCCGACCTCAACGCCTCCAACATCCAGGGCCAACTCGGCCTCTTCACTTTCAACATCAGCTGTGCGGTAGCACCCATGGTGCTCGCCCCCTTTTGCGAGCTAGTGGGTCGCAAAGTCGTCTACGCAGGATCATTTCTCTGCTTCTCGCTCTTGTTCATCGGATTGGCGCTCGCCAAGAATATCGAGACGATTATCGGACTTCGACTCCTCCTTGGCCTTTTCGGCTGTGTGGGCACAATCCTGGTGGGCGGGACGTTTGACGACATGTATGAGCCTCACCATCGCAGTCGCCCCATGGCCATGTTTAGTTACGTCGCCATCTTTGGGACAGTTGCTGCCCCGATATACGCCGGCTTCATTGACCAGGCCATCGGATGGCGCTGGATCGAGGGGATCCAAGGCCTGGCAAACATCCCCCTGCTCATCGCCATCTTCTTCTTCTTCCCCGAGACCCGTGGCGGCGTCGCCCTCCATAAACGAGCCAAGGCACTGCGAAAGGCCACTGGTGATGAGAGATATGTGTCTGCGGGCGACATCCTGACGCCGAGTCTCCAGTCTATGCTCAAAGCAAGCTCTGTCAAGGCTATCCACATGTTAGTGACGGAGCCTGTGGTATTTGCCTTTGGTCTTTGGATCGCCTTTTGCTGGGCTGTTGTCTTTCTCTTCCTCTCAGTGATCCCAATCACATTCACTGAGAAACATGGCTGGTCCGAGGGCGTAAGCGGTCTTCCATATATATCGCTCTGCGTCGGCACCACGCTTGGCTGGCTGGCACATCATCTACAGATGCGCAAGTTCGATCGTCTCGTCGAGGATCCTAACGTCAAAGTCACACCAGAAGCGCGTCTTTACGGTGCAATGTACGGCGCTGTCTTCCTCCCCATCGGCCTATTCATCTACAGCTTTACGCAGTACGCGTTCCTGTCGTGGGTTGGTCCAGTCATCGGGCTTGCGCCTATTGCATTCGGTATCTACTTTGTCTTTGAGAGCACGTATAGTTACACGGCCGACTGCTACGGCGAGAGTGCTTCATCTGCGATTGCTGGTCAGGGTCTGATGAGGAATACTTTGGGAGCTGTCACGCCGTTGTTTGCGAATGCCTTCTTTCACAATGTTGGGAGCCAGTACGCTGGGCTGATTCTTGCCTTGTTTGGTACTGGATTAAGTCTGATCCCATTTGTCATGTTCAAGTATGGACACAAGCTCAGAGCCCGAAGCAAGTTGGCAATGGAGATGTGATGGCAGTTGATAGCATAAGATGAGCTCGTAGGAAGGCTTGTTAAGTAGAAATAGACGATTCAGAATTGAATAAATAAGCCAAGAAAGATGTACTGGCAACCCGCAAGCCTCTTTAGCGGGTTAAATCTGCCGTGTATGAATGACACCACGCTAGAACATACAGAAAGCCAATGCAGGGTTGCGGTAACAATTACTTATAAATGGGTACCGAGAGTGAATTGATTTGAGTGGTGTGTAACTACCTAAGTAACAAGTCTAATTATAAGTTATCTAGTAGCTCATAGCTAGGTTAAGGCTATAATTACCTGATGATTAGAGAGAATTGTGAGGGCACATATGATAACGTTTGAGTTGTAATAATAAGCATAAGAGTAGACACCGAGGGAACATGGACAGAGGACAGGGAATAATAGAATATCCGAGTCAACAGCTAATATTACATCTAATATTAGTCTTGCAGGATGCCCTAGTCCTGGAACAGCCACCTCCAGCCACCACTCTGCGCTTCGAGATGCGACACATGGATTAGCCAAATGTGGAAATTGATTTTCGTATTCTCTTATTTTTCGTCGCTTGCCTCGAGTCTTGTTTAAAGCGGACGTGTGCTCTTTTCCCTCTTCAGACCCTCGTGAGACTTGGGGTCAGTCACGGAGTCAGTCTCACAACGAGTGATTCATCTAAACGAGTCAAGATGCATTGCTGAGCAGTATCTTTGCACCTCTCTGTTGGTTGTATGGCTGCAGATGCATAATCTAGAGTGTTTCACAGAGGCCAACACCAGACGATGCAACAGGGCTGCATGACGCCGGTAATTGCTCAAAGACATCCCCTTTCTCTTGAAAATGTCAGGCACCAAGTCGTTGGTTCACAGAAGCAAATTTGTGTAGACCTACGACACTGACGCGCAGCCAATGTTGCGGCAGCAAAGCCGGTGAATCAGAAGACCCATCTTGCACGGTCGTGAAGATGAGTGATCGCCAAGCCATGGGCTGGAGGGGCGAAGCATGCGTCAGTTCCGAATGGTCAAACGAATCTAGATGATCCACTGCAGCTTCAGTCTCGGCCAAGATCCTTTGGGAACTGACTCGTGGGGTGCGGCAGTGGTTGATGAGCTGACCAACACAAGGTCGTCACGGAATCTGAGGCGGGAGGGCTTGTTTAGCGCTGACCATGGTGCACGTACGCACGCAGGGGCAAGCCATGCAGGTCCTGTTGAAGGCCTCGCATTGTACATGTACTACTTGACCGGCCGCCGCAAGTATGAGTCGAGGGCGTGTTGCCTCCCCCGGAAAGGTCTGAGCACTGACACAGCTTCACGCTCAAGGATCTGCTGTAGACGACGTATGCACAAAGCCTCAGGGTTCTCCTTTCAATCATATCACCCCAGGTTTGGTGCCGAGTAGTGTCAACGATTCAGCTGAATGAATGATATTAGCGGTTCTTTCTAGCGCCAGGGGGATAGGCCAGTCGGGGAACCTGCAGAACCCACAAGTGATCGACACGCCCAGAGATCCCAGATCCTTGTTGGTGAGAAATACGGCTCGCCATCTGCGGCAAGTCGGCGACTCAAAGCCACCCGCTCTTGTCATTTTTCTAGCCTTTCAACGACTCCGGGGGTAAAGAGGATCGCCGTCGCTATGGCCGACCGGGGTAGCATCCTCCAGCGTGTGCCCTGCAAGAGGCTCTGTGCGAGTAGATGCATGCCGATCCCTGAGGGACTGGATCTGCCGTGCAAGTCATATATCACCCAGAGGATTTGGGGGGGGCCCGTCTCGCTAATCTGTGTTTTTTTACTTTTTTCTTTGTTCAGATGGTGCGAGACTCTCTTTGCTTTTTGGTTTGTCGTCAACGATGGGTTCGACAAAGATCCCGTCTAAGCAGCCGGACCTCTGGGCGGCAGAGCTTGTCACCTTTGCGGCAGCGACAATCTTTTTAGCACTTCGTCTCGTTAGTCGTAGGCTGACGAGGATTCGACTTTGGTGGGATGATTACTTTGCGTTGATGTGTTACGTGGGTTGCTGTCGTCGTTCCTTTTAGAGTGGCTGCTAACCGAACCAAAGACCATGGCCCTGGGCTGGCTCGTGATTGTGCCCATCTGTAGGTCCCTGAGATGAAAGCGAGATGCCAGAATATTGACATGGGGCTAGGGATTCAGAATGGCTTCGGTTTGCATATCTGGGACATCAAGCACCTGACCAAGGAAAAGGCCCTTTTCCAGACGAAACTCCTCCTCTACATCGCCGAGCTGATGTACGCCTCTGCCCTATTTTTCGCCAAAGCCTCCATCTTGAGCTTTTATTGGCGCATGTTTCGCGTCACAAACATCAAGCTCCCGATCCAGATTCTTTTTACGTGTGCCGTCATCTGGATTATCATCCGCGTGAGTAGCCATCAACAGATACAGAAGCAACCGAGCTGACCTTTGTAGACCTTTATGGGAATCTTCCACTGCATCCCCGTTCAAACGTTTTGGGACTCCTCCGTGAAAGGAACCTGCGCCATCGAGGACTCCAAGTTCTTCTTCGGAACTATCCTCGTCCACGTTATACTCGATATTTGCATCCTGATTCTGCCCATTCTGCAGATCCGAAAGTTGCAGCTGCCTGGACTGCAGAAGCTGGGCGTCATGGTCATGTTTCTATTTGGTATTATGTAAGTCGAGGGTCTAGTCGATGGTGGACTTGTCTTGCTAATGGGCACAGTATCTGCGTGGCCGCCATGGTCATTATCGTTGCTTCTACCGAATTTGATAATACCTCGGATGACCTGACGTGGAACCTTTCTACTATTGTTATTTGGGCATCAGTTGAAGTCAATCTTGTTACTGTATCGGGTGCGTCTCCCTCACCCCAACCCCCCTAACTACTAACAATCCTCTAGCCTGTCTTCCAACCGTTCGTCCGGCGTGTATCTACCTCTTCACCTGTACCCACCCCATCTCCTCCATCGGCTCTGGATCAAACAGCTACGGACAAGCCTACGGTCGAAGCCAAACCAAGAAGTCGATCCGCCTTTCAACGCTGCCCAAGGGGAACGAGGACGAGTCGAGCTCGACACACCAACTCGCCGAAACAGAGGCTGGCCGCGGTTCCGTGTCAGACTTTGAGAGCCACGCCCTCGATAGATATCGCGGAAATACATCTACAATAACTGGGCCGGGGCATGATGGTTCTTCGGATGATTTCCCGACTGGCTCTGCTTTTGGTGGTATCATGGTTAAGAACGAGACGACTGTGAGGGTGTCGACGGCTGGTCAGCCGCATTAATAGAACATAAGTGTACTGCAAACGTAGGTAACAAGTAACAGAGTAATAACTTGGCAGCTTCAATATACTTGTTAGAGTACGGCATCTCCAATCTTCCGTTGTTGCCTTGACCTGGACCAAGTGTCCATCGTAACTGCCACATTCAGGTACTCTCAGACACAGCTCGTCCTCATCTTGGGGCATAATGACAATTCAAGGGTCATGCCTGCATAGTGACGCACTGAGCCACACCATTCAGTTCATCCTGAATCTGATAGGGTCTCAATATTGGCTCGTGATGCGGGGTAATATATCTGACACCATGGATTGCCCAAGGATGATCCAAGATCCGAGTGTCAAAGGTCATCACCAGCTGAACTCCACTCTCCGTGCGCAGATCACTGAAACGGGCTGAACCTTTCTGAGTTGTGAAAAGGTTTTATGCAAGGCCGCAGGCTGAGCTTCATTCTCGAAGAAAAGCGACCCCAGATATGTGCGCAAGAACGCTCTGAGCTGGGATTTTGAATCTAGTTGTAGGATAATATTGATCAACTTTTCTACAAAACCTGAAAAACAGAAGTTTGCCGTCTAGTCTAAGTTTTTCTCTCATGCCTCTCCACTGTTTATCTTTCTAGTTACTCGATCAACAAATGTCCGAAGCGTCTTTGGAGCATCATCCATCTCCATCTTGACTTCAATAATGTTAAGCCCCTTTCCCTCTTTCAGTCCAGGATTTTCAAAAACATCTTTCAGTTGACCCCAATTCTCGGCGAGAAATGTCCTCACAGGGTAGGAGGGATCATCCTTGGGTGCACCAAAGTAGCTCGGGGCATCAAGGATTCTCCAGGGCTGAATGTCGTTGTAACTCTCGTTCGGGCCGTGGATGAGTCTCTCAATCGTGTAGCCGCTGTTGTTGAGAACAAAGATGATTACGTCGAGCTTGTTTCTGATGATGTCACTGACTGCCTGTGCCGTCATCTGGAAGCTTCCGTCTCCCTCGAATAGAATGGTCCGGCCAGGGCGTCGTGTTTTGTCCTCAAACATTTCACTCTGTGCGAGGGCTGCTCCCTGGCATGCAGCAAGAGTATATCCAATGGAAAGCCATATAGAGGAGTTGATGAAGACAGTCTCATCTGGAAGGATGAGACTCTGGCTTCCGTGCGTGGCTGTGCCGGTTTCAGCCATGACGATGTCGCCTTCTCTGATAAAGTTGGAGACGCGCAGCCAGAAAGAGTATTGATCTATGGTACTATCCTTCTCTGGTGGGAGCAACATCTTTTGCATGGTCTTAAGCGAGATGCACTTCTCCGGATAGGGTTCTGGGACAGGAAGTTCGCGCGCCTTCAGCTGGCCAACTAGCTTCCTAAGGATAGACTTGACAGGTAGGGCACGGTTCCCTCCATATGGAAGATCCTTGCCGCCCATACGGATGGAGTACTTCTCAAAGGTCACCGTGATATGAGGATCTGGTATGGTGGTTGAACCAAAGGTGTTGGCATCAGAGTCCAAGGGGCCAAAACGAAGAACTAAGTCCCGAGACTTGGCCCATGCTTGCTGAGCTGGTTCTCCCGCCAAACCAAGGCTAGACCCGTGGAAGTTGGGTAGATCTTCGTTGACAAGGCCCTTCCCTCCAAGTGTTGTAAGGGTGGGGAAGCCAGTTAGCCTGACCAGCTGGTTGATTTCGTCTTTCATCCCAAACCTCCCAGCAAACGCGTCGACCAGAATCATTGGCTTCTTGCTGTTTTGGATTCGAGTTGCAAGTCGGTGGACGAGATCATACTCAAGTGATTCATCAATCTTGGGCTGGGAAAGAGTGATTGGGGATGCGGGAGCCATCACTTTGACTTTGACCATATCGCAAGGTATCTGGATGTATACGGGCCTGCTCTGTCGAAGGCACTCCTTAAGAGTTGCATCGATCATCCGAGTGGCGGTTGAAGGATCAGTGAGGTTTGCCTGGGCAACTGTAACCATCTTGTACATGTCCGCAAAGATCTTGAAGTTTCCATCGCCCAATGAATGGTGCAAACAAGCTCCAGCCTCCTGAGCGGCAAGCGAGGGTGTTCCGACAATGTGCACCACTGGAACTTTCTCGGAGTAAGCTCCCGCGATGGCATTAATGGCTGAAAGTTCTCCCACCCCGAAAGAAGTGATGATAGCGCCGATGCCTTTGACTCTTGCGTAACCATCGGCTGCGTAGCCGGCGTTTAGCTCGTTGGCGTTGCCAACCCAGTGGATACCGGTCGACTCGAGATAGTCCAAGACAGTTAGGTTGTAGTCTCCAGGGACGCCATGGACGGAGCCTAGGCCGAGCTGAGCGAGTCGTATCCAGAGATACTCTGCCAGATCAACCTTTGGTGCCATTGTTGGTTGATGTGCTTGGTTGTTGTCTTGAGAATGTTGAGATTGAGGATGATGACTGTCAATGGCGATTTATAATCACAAGAACATGCAATTGCAAAGAGATCATGTGTCACAATTAAAATCACTGTTTACATCACTCATAACGCGGCTCTTGACAAACTCTTTAATACCTTTCATACCAGCCAAGGGCCCAAGTAAAAGCCCCCACTCCCCTTATCAGCAATGAGGCCATCACGTTACCCTTGTCGTATAACCTGATTGATACGCGGCAATCGACGGAATTGAGCGGCAAAAGGGTTCCCACAATTCGCGGAAAGGTCAGCGGGAGTCTGAACAACAAGGCACGAGGCTCTGCGGATCAAGAGATTTGGGCAAGGGCGGACCGAATAGGGGGGCTCTTGGCAGAATCAACACGTCTCGGGACCGGCCGGAAGAGGCAGCTGTCTTTTGTTGAGATCGGTAAGAATCCTTGTGGGTCGAGTCAGTCGAGTCTTTTATCAAGATCGTTGGAGTGTTGGTTGAGTCATGGTGATTTGGTAAAGCTGAGCAATACGGGCAGAGGCTGACTGATCCATTGCGTGATTGCTCTAGCCTCCTTCACATTAATGCACCTGGATACGAAGAGATAAATCAAATAGGAGAATATGTGCAGTCAAGATACATTGGTACATGGCGCTTGTTCAGATGTCCGTCCCTGATGCTCTTCCACGTTCAGAGATGCAAGCTCTTGACAAGATTCTTCAAAATATGAGCATCTACATCTTCCTGTTTTTTGACAACGCTCACTGGCCAATGACTCCGAACTGGTTGCATGTCGTCCAGTTCGTTGACCGCCTCTTGTTCCTCCAGGCTCATGGTGCCTCTCAGCAAAGCAAGTTCCTGCGGTCTCATGCGGCCCCGGATAACCCGGAACAGCGCTTCCGCCAAGTAATGGTTCCGTCGTTGGCTGTATAAGCCCTGCGCAATCAAAATGAGAGTTGATCGCAGGGTTTCAAGCTCAGTAGCTGGTGTTTGGTCCCCGATGGCATCGATGCAGTCGTAGCCGGTGAGCATAAGGGGAATAACAACAAAGAGATCCATGGCTTCGAATCCGTGTCGGAGATAGTAGAGTCGGACGAGAGTCTGGAGGTATTTCTTGGCATAAACAACGATTTGCTGCGGAGAAGGGTACTGGGTTGTCTCAATATCGCATAGCGGCTCGAAGAGGGTAAGCAAGAGGTGATGATAGTAAATGCTATCAAGTATCAACTATACCGATTCGGCCAGCCTGTAGTCAGGTAATTAACTTGAGTCCTAGATACTTACTGAAGTTGAAGGTGGCCGGGAAGAACGATGGTCCTTGGCTGGAGCGGGCCAGGTAGATTACTATACCAGCTCTCTAGTCGCTCACGGAACCCATGAGCTTTGTCAAGAGTTATCCCAGACCCTTCCGAGTAGGCCGCATCGCAAATCTCATTCATCATGATCCGGAAATGGCATCTTGCTCGGAACATGTGAGAAAAGTAGGATGGCGAGGGGCTATTGTTCAGCGGATACTTCATCCATATCTCGCCGTACCATTCCGCATTTCGTGTGGGATCTGGTAATGCCCAATCTGGAGGTTTCTTGAGCAGTGGCGGCAGCATGAAGGAGAAGGCAACGAGGCTAAGAGGATTAACACGTATGCATGCTCTGGAGTTGACGCACTCACGTTTCCCAGATGTATAAAGCCCACGCCGTATATGCCCTACCATTCTGTATTCTTTGACTTCGTAAATCCATCACGTCAAAGATTCGAAGCTCGTGAGCTAATGAAACAGCATGAATCCTGTACGGCTGTCCAATCTCATCCAAACCGCAGAGGTTGTGAAAGACGCTGAAGAGTATACCAGCCTGTATAGTCGTGATGCACGGTTCTGAACATTCTAGCTCCCAGAGGCGCTTGGCTTCTGCAAGAAAGCGGTACGCGAGAGTATTGGGGTTCCAGTACTCGGCACGGTTCGAGAAGCCCGGGTAGCAGACCTGCAATTAGGTCAGATGGGTCATCAACGGTGTTGAGGAGCTCATACACAGGCATAAGCAAGGACAATGTTGACAAGGAGAGATGAGCAAAAGTCTTTTCGTCTAGCAGCCATGTCTTCGAGGAATAAGTCCTTCTGGAACGCCGCCGTGAATTGGTATTCGCAGCGAAATAACACACTGAGGAGATCTCGCATGAGCGCATCATCATTGGACACTGGAGCCCACAACGATGGCTTGACGTTGGAGAGAACAGGCTCCACAACATGTGCTGCGTGAAAAGGTTTCAGGTAGAGACTTTGTTGCTCATCAGAGCCCAGGTCAGTCATAAGTCGGGGTGAAACATGTTCCGAGGTTTGAGGTGCCGAGTAAAGCGAAGCCGCCTCGTAAATCAATGAATCTAGGTATGGGTTGTCTCGGGCGTAATCTGCAGGCATCTCAGATCGATACGGGAACTCATATCGGAGTCTAGTCTCGGGCACTAGGGCCACTTGAAGCAAAAGATCGCCGGCCTTGACCTGGTTCAGAACAGCTTCGACGTCGGTGCCGGATCTGATTCGCTTCAAGATGTCCTGTGCATCACGCTCTGGCAGGGTCTTGAGCATGGTGAGAATCTCCTCGTGGGCTGTTGCTCGGCCCTTCAGGTCGTGATGGTTCCGGTTAATGGCCTGCAGTCGTGATTCTCCAGGTAGCGTTATGTACTGGCATAAAAGGTCCCTATCAAGACAGCGACGACATGTCGGTCTCCCACCAGAACACTAAGATATAGGTTAACCTTTGCAAGAGAGGTCAACGGACAATCAAACCACCTTCGCTTTGTTCCTCCGGCACGCGTTGCAGGCGGCAATCACGGTATTTAACCGCGACCTCGGCGACGGAGTACCCACAGCGGACGACACCGACCTCATAGCCTGGGCCGGCACTAGACGGCGCAAAGGCCTATCTCTACCGGACGGGGTCTGACCAGACATGAGGGATTATCAGGAGCCCCGATGCTGCTCTAGGAGAGCGAGGTCTGTCGTTTGTGGGCGAATGAGACGCGTTGTTGAAAGCAGAAAAATGAGACAGAATGAGGCGCGTTGTTGAAAGGAGAAGAATGAGACAGAATGACGTCATTGGCCTTAACACTATGCGTATCTGGGTTGGGACTTGAGAGAGGCCAGGACTATCAAAGAAAGGTCCATAGATCTCGAGAAAAGACAAGCGCTTCGGCGAAATGCTGCGGATTTTGTATCTAGTAAAATTTCCACGGTAATATTGAATTGGTGTGTGGTATCGGCGGCGTTTGCATCACGAGACCAGTTGAAGTGTTTGAGGCGTTCCACCACCAATTACCTGTCGACAAATCGACCAGAGACGTGTCCGTGGCTGCCTCAATGTTCCCGGCTCCGCGCGTAGAGAGATAAGTGGTTATCGTCAATAGCGGTGGCTAAAAGTTGTCTCAAGCCAGGGCGACCAGTCACTTATCAAAAGACAAGGAAAGTCGCTTACTTGTCAGTCCCGTAGCTCATCCCGGGTGATATATCGGAGCACCATTTGTGAGGACATGAGTCTGCGGTCATGAAGGCTCATCGTGACAATACACTGTCGTATCCTGGTTGCAAAGAAGACGATATTGACTAAGAAACTGTTGGGTGGTGAGCATTTGATTAGACCGTGTTCGTCGTTGACTTTCACCCAAGTCAGAGAACACTTACCCTAGAGGAGACGAGAAAAACTAGCCAAATCAAGGACAAAAAGGGTAACTTTCCAATCAATGAAGATAGGAAACCTGACAACAAAAAGTTCGAAAATCTCTGTTAACAAACCCATGGACTAGACTTGCTTGTATCAACCAATGTGCCTCAACCCTCGAGCTCACTAATCATTTTAGCCCAACCTCCACACCAGCTATGAGATTGTGAACATGTAGTCCTCTGCTCATAATCCTGCCTCATCTAAATAACCGTGCTGGCATTTTTGTAGGAGTATCTTTGGTCTTTTTCTTAGTTCCTCGCCTGGTCTACTTACTCTGACCAAGCGGAAAATACCGTCATGTATTAACAAACTATGTCTTTTGCTCTTGTGGCTGATGGCTCCTTGCCCTCATTGCAGACAATTATAATAATAAAAAGGCCTAAGCTGCTCATGCCCTTGATGATAGAAAAGTTTTAAACGTAAGTTTGCGTGTGTGTGTGTGTGCATGTGTGTGTGAAAGTGTACGACAGCATAGGGGGATTGCAAAGGTTGGCAGCTCTCAGCTCACAGTCCAAGGAAGCTTCCTGTAACTCTCCAAAACGGATCGCTGGGACTAACAGGTCTATTTGGAGGGTTGAAATTGTTCTAAAAATCATAGCGAACGGCCTAAGGGCGTATTCTCAAGGTTCTGAAGCTAAGGCGGCTGAAGTTCCTGGACCCGAGCGAGACACCCTGTGGCCTGCTTGGCAACCCGATCCTGTCTGACTATAAGCGAGACTACTAGACTATGAATCTTTCCATTCTCATCTCATCATTCTAATTTTAGAGTGGCTGGTTTCCGAGGAGCGTAAGAAACGACTAGCTCGTTCTTTACCTAGTCAATCTTGCAACCCTGTCAGGGCCAGGAACTTGAATGAGACTACCCATCACCGGCGCCGATATTAACGCCTAATCAGGCACCCCTGAAAGATCGATCTACGTGGAAGCTAACTTGGGCATTGGTGATAAAGGCTTGCCAAGATGAAAGCTAGAATTAAGAATGAGCAATCAGTTAAATTACTTTTTGAAAATACTCCAACAGGTGGGCATTTCATCCATTCGAGTTATCCACAGCACCAGGCGGAAATGAGGGAGTTGCCTTGCTCTTAATTTTCAGCGACTGGAAGAGTTGAAATCGCCTTTGTCAAGCATATTTTTGCGTCGGTAGTAAGAGGGCGGCAATGGGAACACGGGCCGATGCTAGCATGTGGTTTCTTGTTGCTACCGTTTTACTTGACTCTATTAATGGATACCCTCGTTGGCAACGGCGACAACGTTGGGAAAGTGGATGACGATGGTTGCATCTTGTTACACAGAGTAGCGCAGTAGGCATTATAGATGCTCTGGGCGTTTATTAGCCGCAGTAAAAGGATGCACTTTGGGGCTGAGACTCGAGAGTCCAGCGCTTACGATCCTCACGTACGTATCAAATGGTACTTTGCCCTATCATTTATTGACACGCCGCCCACATCGGCAGAGAACGACTTGGCATTCTTGGGACAACTATCGCACAAGCCGCCAGCTATAAATCCTTTGGCAGTGGGCATGAAGTGTGTCTGAGGCGGTGTAAGGCTGTGTTAGATTCGGGATAAAGACTCCCGCCAAGTCTCAGCCATGTCTACAGATTGAATGAGATTGCCAGACCTCGGTACCTTCTTGGGGCAGACAAAGACACGGGATAGTCGGACCGTCCCCGTCGGCAAGATCAATTCACATGCCCGGACTTGCCTTGAGAGTCGAAAATCTTGTTCATGTTTCTGGATAAAATGAAACTCTCGACGTGCCATTCGTATAGAAATCACCACGATGCGACCTATGAAGGCGGCCGAAATCCACAATGAATTGAATGTTCATGCAAGAACCCCGCCAAGAATTGTCAGAAACCGGGTGCATGCATAAGGGTCTTTTGGTGCAGCTATCGGGCTATCCTTGCCTTTGCCTGTAAGCCTTGCTTGGGGCAGGATGCAGGCTGACTGTAGCAGTGAATGTGGCAGCAGCAGGCTGTGCTTAGTTGAATGCCGTCAGTCTCACCGTCGAGATTTGATGTAACCGAGCTTATTCGCTAACATTTACGGGCGGGTGTTGGCGGTGTGAGATGAAGGCTGAGTGTTTATGCAAATGCACAAAGCTTGAAACAATTGCCCATGGTGAAACGTCGACAACTCATAAAAAGGACGGCCTCAGCCTTTTGACCGTCAATGCATGCATAAAAGCTCCCACTATAAAGGTGCTCGAGCATCTGGGCGTTGATGCAGGGCTTGAGCGGGGTGCAGTGCGTGCAGCACATGGGGTCAGCTGAGCCCCCGCGGTGCAAAAGTACGGCCGGGTGTTCTCGATGACAGGGTCTGGACGGTTTGAGGAGACACTGTGGATGAGCTCAGAGGCTCGAGATCAATGACACAAAGGTCAGTTGACTAGTGGACAATAGTCGGGGGATGTGCAGGATCAACAGGAGCTCCGAAACAAACCGCTGGTGGAGTGAGTGTACCCGCTCGCTGATCGATTGATTAACCCGCGGGTCTTTGCTCTGCAGGTGACAGGCAGGGTGCTCGCTGCAAAAAGAGTGAGTGCGAGAGGGACAAGATAAGACGAGACAATCAGTCAGCTGGCTATCTTGGCGTTGGTTGACAATGGCATGGCTTGGATGGCCGACACAGCCGAGCAACAGCTGAGGGTTAATAGCTCGTGAACCCTGTGAGGTTGGGAACCCAACCTAGACGAGAGAGAGCAAGGGTAGGTCGGGTTGGTATATGGGTGATCGCCGACTGACCCTCTTTGTTCCCCTCTCTGGTGACCTGACGTCAGATTCCAGGAACTCAGTTCTCGCTGACGTTTTCCGTCCCTGTCCATCATCAGCATTCAGTCATCGTAAAGAGCGGGCTCTGACCAGGCTAGCAGAGGGGGGACCGAGTTCTAGGCCCGCTCGTATTGTCGTTCGCGGCCTCCCAGCTAGCCACCACCAAACCACTGATCGGATCTAGGGAGCCGCCCGCCCCCCTCCCCAGCCACAGGTAGAGTTTGGAACTAGGGGAGCTATTCTCCGTCTGCGGGTTTGCCGTAGCAACTGCACACCAGTCTCACATGATTGCGCGTTCTCTGCCCCAGTCCATTACCCGTCCTCTTTGAACCGATAGCCGGGGGTGTCTGTGGACAAAGGCCGCATGTCCGGTCCTCGATTGGACTGTCGCAGAGAGGGGACTGACAGGGGTCAGCCAGAGCCAAGCAATGGCTAGTGGGGATCCATTCCTCGTTTGGGCGTGCGTGGCTTGGAGACAGGGCAACCCGGGGTTGTCTAGTCGACGCACGCGCAGGGAATACGAGCGGCTAGGACCCATCGCCTGATGGATATAAACCGAGGCTGTGAAGAGGCTAGAACATCTCCAACCAACCTCTTCATCACTACAAAAAAGGCGATTGGCCTCCGGTTCCTGCAAGATCTTCTCTCAAAGTGCGTCCTCACCAGTCCTCCCCTCTTGAACTGACGTCTATCAAACGCAAGCCACTGCGTGACATTGCTGACCCTTGATCTAACCCTCCCTCCCCCGCTGTACCATCGTTCCACGACACGACGCAACCAACCGCAACGCCCCCAATGTTCTCCAAAGCTCTGTCCGTGGCTGCCCTAGCCCTTGCCGCACCTGCTCTGGTGTCGGCCCAGACTTCGACCACCTGCAACCCTCTCCTGGCCAGTGAGTTACACAGCCAATCTGATTGAGTTCTCTTTTGCTGACATTCCCCAGCCTGTCCTGCCGACCCTGCCTTTGGTAAGGACACAGTCCACTGCGACTTTACCAAGGGAGAGTGCCCTGCCTTTACCAACATTGGTGGCACTGCTATTGAGTACGGCGAGAAGGGTGGTGTCTTTACAATTCCCGGCCTCGGTGTCGCTCCCACAATCGCCACCGGCAAGTACATCTTCTTTGGCCGTGTTGATGTTGAGGTCCAAGCCGCTCCTGGCGTGGGCATCATCACCAGCGCTGTGCTTCAGTCTGATAACCTTGACGAGGTATGCTCTTACTCTCTTCTCATGCACACAATTCATACTAACGTCTACAGATTGATTGGGAGTGGATCGGTGGTGACAACGCCCAAGTTCAATCCAACTACTTCAGCAAGGGCGACATTAGCACATACGATCGTGGCGCCTTCCACCCCGTAGCCAACCCCACGGGTCAGTTCCACGTCTACTCTATCGAGTGGACACCCGCCTTTGTCAACTGGATCATCGACGGCACAGTTGTGCGCACCCTCACCTACGCCGACGCCAAGGGCGGCTCAGCCTTCCCTCAGACCCCCATGCAGGTCAAGCTGGGCACCTGGGTGGCCGGCCGTCCCGACGCAGCGGAGGGTACCATCATCTGGGCCGGCGGTATGGCCGACTTCTCCAAGGGTCCCTTCACCGGTTACTACAAGAGCATCTCCATCGTCGACTACGCCGGTGGTGATGCTCCCACGACCAAGAGCGTGAAGGAGTACATCTACGGTGACCAGTCTGGCAGCTACCAGAGCATCCGAACTGCTTAAATGGAAAAAGAATGAAAGTTAATGAAAGAGATGGGATGATTTTAATGAAACTGGTAATGAAAGAGGGGGATGATTAATGAAGCTGGCATCGCATTTGACATTTGGCATTAGACTATGAACATCAATCAATATATATGACCCAATTCATCAATGAACTTGATCTCTTTGGCGTGTGACATGAACATAAAATGGTTTTGCATAAAGACGGCATGGTGATACGACCCTGGGCGGCTCACAGATCGGCGGGCAATCGTTGTGGGCGGAGGTCTCAGTTATCTCAGCTCTATCTCAGGTCACTGAGACCTTGTCCCAAGCATGGCTGGAACACACTTCCGCCTTCCGAGTCCAAGATAGATTTTTGGACTTTAATTGCTTATCCACTCCTCCAAGTCATAATTGAGACACTGCGAAATGCCGGTTCTTCTTGATCGTCTACCGCACACTTGGTCCATTGGAAATGTGAAACAACAATGGCACCTCCAGTGAGGTTGCTATACTGGTAAGATAAACGTTTAGGATACCTTTTCGATGGAAACATGGCTAAGACGAGTTCAAGAGTTCAATGAGAGTTGATAAGTCTTGTGGTTGACAGGAAACCCTCGCTCGCCTCTAAGCCGAATCGTCTCCTCCAACGTCCGCCCTCATAACCGCCGCCCGCGTCTTTTTCACTTCGCCTCCTCTAGTATCATCAAACCAATACCTATGCACAACCTCAAAACCCGACTTTTCATACGATTTCATGGCAGGCATGTTGCCATTATCCAGGATAAGGGCCAGCGTCACTTTGGCCCCGTTGTTTTCCTTCAACGCGAGCTGTTTGGCAAATTCGATGATTTTGTACGAGTGGCCTTTCCGTCTCTCTGACGGGAGGACGTACATGGCGTTTAGAACGTAGGTAGAATCGACACCAGGAGCGGGAGGACCGAAATTGACGGTGTCCGGTTGGAGATGCATCTTGTCCTCGTAGGATTTTGCGGCGGTCTTGGCTTCGAGGGGTCCGACCAAGGTGAGAGCTGCGAGCCATGGCGAGTTGAGGATGAGTGAGATGTAATCTGTAGTCTCAGCTCCGTCGTCGGGCTCCGAGACAATGATGGTGTTGAGGGCCACGGGGTTGTTCAACCGGGACGCCCAAATCTCCTCTGAAAAGGCGACTTCACGGGCATAGCTTGAGCCGAAGCTTTCAGGTGAGAGTTGAAGAGAAAGGAGACGAAACTCCTTGTAGCGAGCGATGAGTTGCCCCCATTGTTCTGGGTCGGGCAACGACTTGGGCAAGGCGACGGCTCTGGTGTTCATTTTGACGAGTGAGTGAGCAAATGAGATTGAAGGTGAGAAACTGAGGATTTTGAAGTAGATGAAGGGACGCAAGCTGAACAGAGAGAAATAACGCGATGGATTTCGTATGAGAGGGTGTGGTGAGACGTTGGTGCCTATGCAGTTGTGAGTCACTTCGAGCTGCCCAAAAGAGCAATGATCAAGCGCGCCATGGGTGTTGGTCTTAGTCAGACGCTTAGCGACTGTCAATGTGATTTGGTCAGAGCGAAATATTTCTTGATTTATCACTTATGGATAGTCTCTTTGATGTGTAAGTAGTAGTATCCCTCATGGTAACAAGCTGGACTGAGCAAGTGTTGCTAGTTGAGGTTGAGTCGCGAAGATAGAAATAGATGATACATTTAAGCAGTTCCCATCGGAAGCCAGCTTATTGGGGACCAGGAACAAACGATACTGCAATGAAAACACCAATCATGGGGAATTAACGAATATTTACCTCAATGTGAGGTTAATAAATCAACAAAGATGTCCAGCACCGCGCTCAACTACTGAGAAGGTGCCTCAGTCTTCAGCGCTCCCTGTCCAATCTCTATCAGCTCTTCGTTCATAAAAGTGTCCTTCTCGAAGCCATTGATAGCCTTATCCAACAGGGCTGCTGCCATTTCATCCCGCTGAATAGTCGGGAGACCTATGAGAACTCGAGCAACGCCTTGAACACCCTTGACTAGGAGGCTAGTGTTTGCTGTGTTGATCAGTCCGGGCTTAAACACGCAGGCCTTTAGAGCGCCGTTGGACTTTTGTGCACGCTCGAGGACATCTGCCTCAACTTGACCCTGCTATGCGTTAGGTGCATCAAGCTGGGACTTTCGCGATATGACATACCCTCATCACGCAGTAGTCGCCCATGACCCATGGCTTCTTGGCCGGGTCTCGTTCTGCGTTGGAGCCGCTGACGTAGACGAAGCGAAACGGCTCAGTCTTGTCCTTGCGTGGGAGATTCGAAAAGGCGTCGACAGCTGCTAGGGGGTAGTCATGGCAGATCTTGCGCACTTCATCTTGGGGAAACGTCTTGGATTTGGTTGGCGTGACGGCAATGAGCCTACGACGACGTCAGCTTCCGAGTTCCACTACTTTGCGGAGGCCAAACGCACCAGATACAAGCATCCGCATCGGCTATTTCAGTCTTGACACTCTCCGGATAGCTGATAAAGTCATCGCAGGCAACCGACTTCAACTTGGAGGCGTCGGCTTGCGATCCCGAGCCTTCCGGAATGGCGGTTTGACGTCGCGCTAGTGCGATGACAGACGTGATTTTTGGATGGGACAGCGCTTGACGGACGACTTCCGTACCCAGGAAGCCAGTTGCGCCGGCTACGACGAGCTTCATGATGGTGGTTTTGGCTGGTATTCGTGTTGTGCGGGGTTGAGATGGAATGCCTGGGATAAGAATGCTGACGTCGCCCTCTACGGAGTACAGCGATATTTAAAACCAATCTTCCGATAAGCCACTTACGAATATGGTTCAGTTGCGCGTAAGCTTGCAAAAAACAAGGATTAATCTTGAAACATAACTATGGTGCGCCCTGGTAGCACTGGTGAAACATTGCTGCTCTAGATAAACAAGAAGACGGAGTTTAGTTGCAAACTCCGAGATGAGAAAATGAGAATCCTATACGATACCAAGAATTAGACCGGCCAAATTTATGAAATAGGCGTCAGCTTGAGGTAGTCGTACTTGGCGTTGTCAAAGGGACTTGCGCAGCCAACCTCATTATCCTTCTCGATAAACACAGCCGGAAGGTTAAAGTAGCACGTCGGCACCTGACCCCAGGCTAAGTTGCTCAGATCAATCTCCTTGTTGTCTCCTCCGTGAAGCCCACAGTCAATGATGGCGCGGTAGAACGGCTCTCGGTCACCAAGCCCGTACGAGGCCATCTTATCGTAGATATCGGCGGCGGCCTCAACCCACTCGTTCTCGCGGTTCCGGTTCGGGTTGTTCTTCATAATGTAGAAGAAGTACTCTTCTCCGTCCTTGAGCTCGAGCCACTGTCGACCAGGAGCAAAGCCGCAGTCCTCACGGGTACGCACATTGTCACGCTTGTCAGCAACGAGGTGGTACTTGGCTGCCTTCATGACGTCGTTGGCAACCTTTTTCTGAATATTGTTTGTGATGGACTCGATGGTTACGCGGCCTGCTTCTTCGTCGTCATCGACTAGGAACCAGCCGCCGTTGAAGAACTTGGCAATCTTGGTCTCGTATGTGTCCCACTTGGGGGCTGGAAGGGAGTTGTACTCTTCTTCGCTGCGGCCGCCGCCCGTGGCAATGCGGAGGGTATCTTCGAGGGATGTTGTGGCTGCCTCAAAGGTGTTGGCGAGGGCGCTTGAGATGGTGCCTTGGTCAACCTCGTCCCCGTTTAGGGAGAGGGCGGAGAAGATGCCAGCCAAGATACCGAAGCCAGCAGAGATACCAGAGCCCTGGTCTTGTTAGTTACTTGCTGTGAATTTTGAAGGATAAACATACAGCACCAGGTACAAGGCCTCCAACTGCGTTTCCAATGGTGGCAGCAGCGGCAATCCAACCCCGGACCTGACTCGGGTTATCCTCAGACCCGTCAAAGTTCTGAACCATCTGAGGAATCCTCAAGCCGTTGATGAGAGTCTCCTGAGTGAACTGGCGGTTCAGCTCGCGGAACTTTTCGTGCATGCCCTTGACGGCCTGGAAGATCCAGGAAAAGAGTTCTTGCCCAGGGGCGTCGTGCCGAACTGGTCAAACTGATCGTCGCAACTCGGGCCGCCCATGGGGTTGCAGTCTTTGCCAAGGGCCGAGCAGCCGGCGGCTCCAGATTTTCCTGACGTGCCGCCCTGGACTTGGTCTTCCATGTTCTTGACCCATGAGTTTTCGTGCTCTGTTGGGCGTCAGCGCCGTACTTGCTATTGCGCGTAAGGCTACGAGATGCTGAATACTTACCCCAGTGGGACTTGATGAAGAGCTCGAGAGATACACCCGCGGCCGTCTTTTCCCAGAGGTCATCGGCACCTTCTGGGGTTCTCAGATCCCAGCCCTTGCAGAGCGTCTCTTTGCTACCCAAGACATCGTCTCGCTTGGAGACAAGCGGCGAGGCACTTGTCGACGCCGCGAGGGCCAAAAGAGCGGAAGTAGACTTCATTGTCGAGGTCTGGTTCCGAGAAAGGATGAAGCTGGGTATCGAATAGGTAGTCCGATGTCAAAGGGTTCAGGTATGGATTGCCTTCTGGCTGATACGGAAGCATCTGCACGGACGAGGCTGCACTTATATACAATTGCAACCACAACTCCACGGACGGTCGGCATATCGGTAGCTCATAATAGCTTCAATACTAAGCATAGATCTTGGTAGCTTACGCCTTGGCCATTTGGCGAGATGAACCCGGCCGTTCGCTGACGATGTACCCATAAAGGATCTAATTCCCTACGGGTGCGCAGGCTGATCGGGGAATTAAGGACTTTGGTGACAGGCGGAAGGATTCAGAAGGATTCGCTTCCCCATGTTTGTTGAAACCACAGCCCTATGGGGAAGGTCAGTGGTTCGGTCAATAGCTAGGACGGTGCTTTGATAGAAAATGGAGTTGAATTCGCGTGGTTGATGTTTTAGCTAAGAACTTTGACCTCCTTTAACTCCTGAGATGTTCTTGGGCGACTCTGGTATGGATCCAGGAACGAAGTCAGCCCTGATTCTGATCATAATCAACTTGAAACTTCGTGGGTACTCGCACATTGTGATAGACGGGTACCCTTCCCGATGGTACCGTGATAGATTTATTCTATAGATGCCTAGAAACTCATGCTAGCCTTCCCGCCTATCCCCAGCCAAGGCCCTCTCATTTCGCAATAGGGCTGGATCGGCATCAACTCGGCCACGGCAATCGCGTGGCCCCCTTCAGGTGAGGTGGCGAGCCCCCTATCATCGAACAAGTCCGCAGGGCCGTCGGGACTGGCTGAATGCTGATTGCCATAAGAGGACACGTAGGATTCTTAATCTTGGTTGCAAGGTTGTTGGAGACATTTCATTAGTATAATCATGTTACTTTTCCGGTTCTGGTGTCTCGAAGACGCGTCTCGGGACCGAGGAGGCCGAGCAATAACGCATCAACTTGGCTTATAAATCCACTTTTATCTTGGCATAAGCGTAAATATTAGGTAGAAAGAGCCCCTTCTAGTCAGCTCCTGCTCTACTTTGGATCTTTCTCTTCACCTAGTACTGGGCGTCTGCACATCGTGTAATGGCAATATGTCGGCAAGATCTACTCCATCAGGGCACCTTTATCGAGGGGCACCTAAGTAGGACGTCTCAGGAATCCCGGTTTCAGAATCCCACCTTCGTCTCCCAGGTTGGCGACTAAGCTGAGCATATCAAACACCTTGTCCCGTGCATCCTTGCGCCGAAACCCCTGGGTCTCGTAGAGAGTATTAATTAGTCCAAAGTCCGGTGTGTAGCCTTTTTGCTGAGAATATTTGTTTTCTCGCCATGGGGGTTGCACACGTGCTGTGTGATGCTCGTAACTCTGTGCATATCAATGGCCTGCAGAGCCTGTCACGATGAGGATCTCAAAGTTGTTTGAGGGCAGATTGTAGGTTTTTAGTTATGCCTGTGCGTAGGCCATCGAAAATGATGGCGTCTAGACTGTCCTCGCCTCCCTAGGTGTAGGGCACAACATCGAGTCTCCTCTGCCATGACTCAACCACGTTCCCTGAGCCGCACCGCACTGCCTCGTCACCTGAACCTAGGTCGATAATGAGAAAACGGAGCTCATCAGAGCAACTGATTAACTGAGGAATAGCTGGAATCTTGATGGATTGAGTTGCAATTAGTTTCAGGAATATCTGTGCAACAGTTTTGCAGAAAGCCAACAATATACCACAGACTAGCGTACAATCATTCTAATTTCCACATGTACCTCAGAGCTTGATTGTATCCCGAAGAAGAAGCTCAGCTGTAGCATTTCTCGCCAAGAAGCTCCCCTCGTATCTCAAAACATCCAAGTTCACCCAGGGATCAGAGATGGAATGCCTTGGGAAGCTGATGTGGCCCTTTCCCAACCAAATTTCATTGCACTTCATCCCCAGACCACAGGGGATGAATTCTTGAACCGAAGGGGGTTGTCCGACATATGGCGAGGGGATACTGCGAAGGTTGAGCATCCATCTGTCTGGTTGAGGCGCGCTGGTAACCAGCTGCTCTGGGACGAATTCAAACTCGACCATTTTTCGTCCCATAGGTCGCTCCGTGCCGCCGCTGACGAGCCGGCTACCAGTGAATTGCTCAATAACAGTCTTTCCATGGACCTTGGGGAAGCCGAGGAGCTCGCGGCCAGCAAATATGGCGGCATCGTTGTCGAGAATGAAGAGAAGATTAAAATGGAACTTTTCGCCCTTGTAGGTCACCTCGACCTGGTGAGCATATTCGGTGTAGGCTCCGACAGGGCTCATTCCGTAGCTGAGGAATAGAGACGTCATGAGCGGCTCTTCCTCCAATTCGAGAACATCAGGGACGAGAGGGGCGACTTGAGATGCGGCGACTCGATAGGTAATGCCGACTGCAGTGGTGTTGGTGAAGATCCCCTTTGCCCTTGAATATGCTGGAGCAAAGGTTGGCAACGATTCGCCGTTCAAATTCAAGGTCCCGAAAGGCATGGTTGCTGTGTGTTTGTCTTTATGTAGTTGTAAATGTGAGAAAAGATGTGTGAGAAGGATGAGTGGTCGGTTCAGAGTGTGCCGGTGCCAGTGTCAATGGATGAAATTTATTGACTATCCAAGATCTAACAACGGGATTGTTCGCTTTCTTAAATACTGATTTACTACAGCTCAGCGAAGTCTCTCAGGCAAGCCCCCAGACTCTAAGTTGATGTTGTTTCTTACGTTGACCGCATAGGCCTCGTCTTATTAAACTCGTGATTTGCTGACGTTGCCTGCATGAGCCGGTGGGCTGATCGAGCAGTCCCAGTTTAATCAACCCACCGTGCGCAACCTCGTGGATATGAGTTCCCCAGTTCACATGAAAAGAACCGAGGCACGAATGATGCTCCGGTCCGAGACTATTCCCGAGGCCGTTGAAAGCTGGGTTACGTGGTGGCCTCCCTCATCACACCATCAACCACTCCCGCTAGATGTTTCGCTTTTGCCAAGATCAAAGAACACGCAGGGGATACAACCAAACTATTGAAATCCACTGCACGCCCAAGTTTCTCTCCAATCAATTCTCCCATGGCCTGCGAATCTTCATCAGATAAAACACCACAGCGGAGGCGGAGGCAAAATGCCCTGGCTCAGCGCAACTATCGTATGTTTCATTAGCTGCTTTATCTCGTGCACACGACTGACCCTTGAGGATATAGGCGCCCGGCAGAGAGAGAGAAGACGGATTCTGGAACGTTTGGCTGTCTCTCGTATCCTCTTGCCGTCTTCCCTGGAAGTCTCATGCACGCATGATTATGGGGTAGCATGTTCGCAGCCGGCCTCACAGCGGAACCCAGGACCAACCCAGTTGACAAGAAGGGCCATCTCTTCTACCTCGGCCGACACGGGCTTCCATCCTCTAGACATCGCACCAGGATTTACCGCCTCCGACTTCTTCTCTTGCATCGGCTCTTACCCCGAGAAAGAGCGTCGTACCTTTTTCTTGTTAATGACCAAAGAGTTGTTCGGTATTCGGGATATTATCAAATACGGCCTCATCTTCTTAGGATACCCTGTGAGCTCTTCGCTCTATAACAACGCCCTGCTTGTCCCGATGAGTCAATGGCTACAAGACCTTCAGCAAAGTCTGGGCGACTTTGATTTTGGAGCAGCTATCAAAGCTGGAATTAGCGTCCTTGGAAAGTTAAACATACCTTCGGGACATAATTCCAGGATTCACGAGATAGTTGCATCTCCTCTTCGGGGTCAGGTCGCAGATTATATCCTTCTATGTCGAGTGTCATTCGTGTCCGCAGTTTTCATGAATGCACTCCACCTGGGAATCCCATGGTACGACCTCATATCTTTTGACTCCAAATCACCTTTTTCTCGTCTACGGGAGCAACTCATACAGAGGAATGGCTTGGACGACGACACGGGCGTAGAAATTGCCTATCAGGCTGCACAAATACGACAGACATTTGGGGATTATCTAAAGGGTATACAGCCCGACCTTGTGCCCACAGACGCACAGCTCACTATCCCTCATCATCCAACATTAGATACAATCCCGTGGCCAGGTTTTCGTTCTAAAGTTATTGCTGCGGTACATTCAGATCCCCCATCAATTGATAGGGAGGATTTCTGCCTTGACTTGCTCAATGACGGTCTTCGATGCTGGGGCTTTGCAGACGGTAATTCATTTCCCACGGCAGCACCTTGGGATGCCCAGAACTGGGAAGCTGCCCCGTGGTTCCTTGAGAAGTGGGAGCATCTGACTGACGGGAGGGATGGGGATGAGTGGAAAATAAGTGCCCGGTGGTGGTCTATGGGCGCTAGGAGGAATGTATGAACTAGAAAGCCACCTCAAATTGGTTCTTGTAATCCGCATTTAGAGACAGTAAATCACAGATTCGAGTTATAGACTTGTCAGATTCAGAGTGACTTTCTCGTCATTCTTGCAAGGATCCTCATCTACAAATCTCATCAATATCGACCCAGCATCGCCGAGGCGTGAATGAACCTCGGCACATTAGCTAGTGCAAATTGATCATGCCTACGTCACGCGCCCTATGCACATAACGTCCCCCGCAGCTAACGTCACCTGCAGCACGGAGCCGCATTGATGTTTCGGAGTCGGTATTCATTGCAACTCCATGTTTGAAGAATCGAAAGATTCCTTCGGTCCGATTGCAGTATTCGACCCAGACAGGTTGCCGACAGTTCCGACCAGAAGCCTGATACAATATACTACGTTGGTTCCATACCGGGAGAACAAAGAAACCTAGCCCTTGAAGAAATCCTGCGAGGTATATTTAAGAGTAACTGCCTGGTCGTTGTCTCCTCCTCACAAAACATATCTCTTTTATCACATACGACACGTTCATCATGCAGGCATTCCAATACGGCGGTCCAGATTCGCCATTTCAACTTCGAAATGTTCCTATTCCTGAGCCGGGACAAGGCCAGGCCCTGATCTCTGTTAAGGCCGCCGGTCTTTGTCACACCGACGCCCACTATGTTGACGGACACGGCATTGAAATGCTGCCTTCCCTTCCCATCACGCTTGGACACGAAGTAGCCGGGACTGTTGTCAAGGTTGGATCAGAGCCGTCCCCTGTCCAGGTCGGCGATCGCGTGGTTGTGGCCCTGGTAGCTCATCCTGTCGAGAAGGCAACCCGAGCGACAACAATTGGGCTCGGCTACGATGGGGGCTATGGCGAATTCGCGATAGCTCATTACGAGCACCTTGTAAAGATTCCAGACGGTGTGTCATTCCCTCAAGCGGCCGTGGCCACGGATTCAATCTCGACGGCGTATCACGCTGCAGTGGTGACCGCTGGAGTTACAAAGTCGTCAACGGTCGCAATCATTGGAGTCGGCGGCCTTGGGCTCAATGCAGTCGCGATTTCGGTACTGCAAGGCGCCAAGGTCTATGGAATCGATATCAACGAGGACAAATACGAAGATGCGAAGCGCTTGGGCGCGGTCGCGTGCGCCCCAACCCTCGGTAGTTTCCCCGACGTTGCTTTTGACGCTGTCATCGACTTTGTTGGACTCACGCCAACCATTTCTGCTGCTGTCTCGTCGGTTAAAAAAGGCGGAACAGTTGTAATGGTTGGACTCAATGGCGGTAATGTTGAAGTTTCATCCATGTTGTTGGTAACAAAGAGTATCAGTTTGAAGGGTTCATTTGGAGCGGCAAAGGAAGAGCTGTTGGAGGTGTTGAATCTGATTGCCTCTGGCAAATTGACACCGAAGCTGACGGAAATACCGTTCAAGGATGTGCCGAAGGGGTTGGAGGATATAAAAAAGAATAAGGTGGAGGGCCGATTGTTTGTCCGCCCCAGTGCGGAGTAGGGGTCAGTGGAATTGCCAGGTTGAGAAACGAGGCTATTCCTACCTTTTTCAAGTTGTCTGAATTGTCTTTCAATATTATAATACAGTAAAAATGAAGTTGCGTCTCACGAGGAAAATGAAAGAATACTGAGACAGAGTGTGGCAACCACTCCCAGCGCGAACCAATTAAATACTACAATCTCCCAGATAACCCTGGTTGAAATGCATGCAGAGCCCGGAAGAAAGCGTCCGGCCTCAGTCTGCTGTCTGCCAGAACCCCTGCAGCAGCCTCTCTGCCTGCTGAATACGCGCTGCAGCTAGCTTGCTTGGGGGATGGCGCGGCGATAGCTTCATGCACCCTGGACTCAGCCGCAGGCAGGCATGGGAGTTAATACACTTTGGGACTGAGCATACATATAAAGGAGAGGCTTGGCTCGCGCTGAAACATGCAGTCCGTGTGACCTTCAATATTTGCAACATTTCGGCCGCTGTGCCGCAACGCCTTTATCATGATAGAATCATCATCCCCGTTTATCGCATCGTCGATTCCCCTGCTTCACAATGCAGTCAAATCACTAATCTTCAAATGCGCCGAAATTCTCATGGCTTTGTTTATTTGGAAACTCTTCTCCCTCTTTGCCGCCCGCTCTCATCAATTCACGGCCTATCTCATGTTTGCCGAAGACTATATACAACGCTGGCTATTCCTGTCTTCCCGCGGCTTCTCGCGCGCCACTCTTATCGTCCTCGGCTTCAGCATTCTTAACGTTGCTGCGTCTCTTTACGGGACTTTGCTCTGGGCACTTGATTCTCCAGGTTACGTCTTTCGACAATCCAACATCACAGCCGCCGAATATCAGGGCTTACGCAACAAGAATCCCCCTTACATTGTTCAGTTGCATCTTGATCCCGACAACCTTGAAGAAATGGAAGCGACCCTTTCACAAACCATAGGATCAGAGCTTTTCCAACCTGGGCTTAACTACACCTTGACTGGCGACGTCCGACGGGGAACTCCCGAGATCACAGCACCGACGCGACAAGGCGATGTTGGGGCGCGAATCTGGCTCGACGACAAGGGTTTTTCGGTTTCGCCAGATAGTTACGCCATGTTACCTGGTTCCGACACTATAGACGGCCAAACGTTCCCCAATTGCATATACTTTGGTGGAGGCGCCGCGGCCTGGAACTGCACCTTCAACAGCACCTTCTCAACGTCGATCATAGACACAATTGTTGGGCAACCCGAGGTACACTGGGACGACACGTCGGACCTGAAGCTGGATTCGAGATACGTCAAACCGAACAGGGTCGACAACATCTGGGCTTCCTTTGGAGCCGGCGGCGGATCTGCGGTTATGATGCAGGTCTTTACTGTTACCAAAGGGACGCGGCGACATACCTTTGTTGAGTCTGTGCTTCGAGTCACAATGTTGACGAATCCCGGAATTCCATTTGCTGTCAAGGATGTTGACAATCTGGTACGGCGGACGTGGAGTACCAACGAGACCGAAAGAAAGGACCCTCTCATCGACAAGATTGTGGGCGGCATGATGAGAGCGCAGGATGAAGACCTCAGTTTCCAATTTGGAGCCAACTCGGCCGTCAATTCCAACCTCACGGTTCTTCAGTCCAGCTGGGCTTACTTAACTGCCGTCAACGGCGGGAATGACATCTTCTCCCTTGTCAGCATCACTGCAACCAACATCACTCTGATAAGATCCGAAACCATTGGTAAACCACCATCGCCACTGGAGAAATGCGATCAAGGATCGTTTCAGAATGAGGCTTTTGGCGGAAAGGTTACCCAGACTGATTGTGCGGCATCCAAAAACGACAATGAAAGCAACAAGTTCTTTGGCCAGGTCGACACTGCTGCTGTTCTGATAGCATATGGACTTGGCAATGGCCGCTCCAACGTCAGCTCAGAGTCCCTGGATCAGGACGTACTGTCCTGGACCGAGAACATGTCGGCCACACTGGAAAGCCTCCTCGTCGCAAGAGCCTACATGGTCAGCATTGACCCGGCCCTGGTCACAATCAGCGTTCAAAAACTGATGGTTGCCATGTCTGGCCTACAACTCCTTCTCAGCATCCTCGCCGCGGTCCTCGCTGGCGCGGCATGGCTCGGGTTATCTTTCCTTGCCGACGCGTACTGGTCCAACACCTTCTTAGCAAGCGTGATGCATACCACTTTGGAGCGGAGCGGCAAGAGGTCTGGTTACGTGCGCAATCCGCAAAATGTCGAATTGCTGTCAGGGAGGGATGGTGATGTTATCGCAGTGGCTGGTAGGGCAGTTGTTCTCCAAGATCGACCTTCAGATGGGTTCTTGGCTCAACAACAATGGATGGCGGGTAACCAACCCGTTACCTACTATTCTCAAATACCCAGCTACGGAGACACGAACTTTCCGCTTGAGCAGAGAGGGCCCAATCAACCGGTGGCCTATTATTCTCAAATACCTAGTTACGCAGACACGAACTTGCCGCCTGAACAGAGAAAAGAATAAGCAGAATAAAACATTCAAGTGGTAACAGGCTCAATTGACAGACTTTTAAGAACCCTGTATATGATTTTGAAGATATTCGTAAATGACTACCTCACCCACACCCAAAGACATACATCTCATGCATGACCGTAGACTCATCGCTGAAGAGTCAACAGACCAGGCTTATAAGGCAAAAGATTGTAGTCTCCGCCCGAAGCAGGATCGCGTCCCTGATACAGAAACTGCAAGTTGCAGGCATCAATCGTCATTGTCTGGTCAGGATCACTGCGGATCAGCTCGCCGTGACTGATATCGTTGGTCCACCGCGCGCCGCTGTTGGCCTTGCCCGCAAAAGGACTGCTCTCACTTGTTGCCTGGGGTTTCCACGAGCCTCCGAGGTTGTCGGTCGTGAATGAGCGGAAGTAGCGGCCGTTCGCTCCAATGGCCTCGACGATCATAAGGTACTGATTCTGGCCTTTGACCTTGTACACTTGAACGGCTTCGAAGAGGTTGTTCCTCGTGTCGCTCATGACTACCTGGTATGATGAGCCAAAATTGCCAGGGAAGTTTCCGATGGGCATGCTGGCACGGTAGATTTTGCCATTGTCGCCGGCGAAGAATAGGTACATGTTCTTGCTATCGCCAATAACGGCCTGATCGATAGGTCCGGTACCGCCGTCAGACCACGTCCCAGTGAAGAGTGGTTGGACCGACGACCAGCTATTGACGTTGGCGGGATCCTTGGATGTGCGATACGAGAAGGTAGTTGGACCCCACTGGTAAGCCAGCACCCAGACGTCCTTGGGTCGAAAGTAAAAGAGCGAGGGTGCGACAGCATTGAAGCTCATCGAGTTCTGCTTGGCGGAGCCCATGTTGGACCAGTCCGAGAAGAGGTCAAAACCGATCGAGCCCCATTTCGTTCCCGTGTCGTGAGTGCTCGCATAGACGAGGTGTCGTCCGTTATATGGCGCGTGGGTAAAGTCCTTGAGCGCGACCAAGCCTGACTTTGGGTTGGCCAGCACACCAGTCGAGGTCCAGCGATAGGTAGATGGGAGAGTGCACTGAGCAGCGACACTGAGGACCCAAGACAGGGACAAGATGGCTTTGGCGAATGTGTGCATTTTGTTGAAGAGAAGCCTCGTATAGAAGGAGAGATCTAGCCAGAGTGTGTGGATGTCAACAGGAAAGACGAGGAAAAAGCAGTGCAGGCTGCTCGTACTTATATGTGAGATGTAGAAGATTTGGTTATAGCCATTTCTCGTATTGATTTACACGAGACAGGTTGTTCTCCCCTTGAACATTCGACATCCGGTAGGCATCAGACAGCATATCATGCATGATACAGGGATGCTTTCCGGCACTAAACCTAGGAGGGATGTTCCTGTTCGGCACCTAGATTCCGAGCAACGCATTTTTAGAAAGCACGAGGGCATAAGTGCAACCATCCTGAAACAAACAGAAATATTCCGGCGGAGAAATACCATACCGTGGCCAGTCAATGGTGCTACGACCTAACAAACCTTGGATCATACGGGAAAGTACTGAAGCTAAGGCCCTGATCATGAACGGGGTTCAAAATGAATCATGATTCAAATTTTCCTGTTAAATGAATGAGGGGACACGCTTTCCTCGATCCGGCACCGCTCCCAGCAGGGCATATAAGAATTGACCGTCCTAGTTGCATCTCTGACCCCAAGGATCGTCATCCACATATATCACGCTAGCCGGGGGCTACCGCGGCCTTCGGCTTGCCCATAGAGGCAAGAGGGATATTAATTATATCGATTTTTATAATTTATTTTAAATTAGGTAAGAAGAGGTGATTAGAAGCTATTTATAGTCTTAATTCTAGTTAGAAATAATATTTAAAGATAAGGAAATAAAAGAAATTACTCGCTTAATTAATAATAATAGCCTCCTCGATAATAAGGAGCTTTTTTATTAATTAGTAATAAAAGATAAAATTATTATTAATTACTATAGGGTTTTTATTATATTATACTTTCTTAGTATTATCGGTAATAAAAGACTAACTTAGCGAGGCCGCTATTATTATTATTTATATATTAATATATACCTTACGAGAGAATATATATTATAGCTACTTAGAGGGGATAATAATATATTTAAGTACTTATTTTATATATTATATATCTTATTTTAGGCCCTTTATTAATAATTATAGATTAATATTATTATTTATAATAATAAGTATATATCTCTTAAGTAAAAATTAATAATTATATTATAGATATTTATATATAAGGAGTTATAGAGAAATATTACTTTTTATTTTTATATTAATTAAGGAATAATTTTAAATATATTTTATAAACTTATTAAACCTCTTTAGTAATTATATATTTACTTTATTATATAATTAATAAGTTATTTCTTTAATTTATTAATTTTTATAGAGCTTTCCTTAATAATAAAAATATTTAATAATATTATTAAGGCTATAAATAGATATTATATACTTATTTTTATTTTTTATTAATAATAAAAAAAATATTAATTAAGGAAAAATAATATCTTATAAAATATCCTTATAGTAATTAACTTTAAAGGGTTCTTTATATATATATTTATAGGCGCTAAGAGATTTATTAATAACTCTTTACTTATATATATAATAAAAATTATAAACCTATAAATCCCCTTAGTATAATTCTATATTATTAATATAAGCTTTAGCTTTAAAAAAGATATTTTAATTTTATTCTTAGAAATAAGATATTATTTATAAGACTAAGAAGTAATTACTTAATAGCTATAATACCTAAAAGAAATATATAATCTTTATTATACTTAGCTTTATATAATTATTAAATAAATCTTTAGCTAGGTTAAAAAGAAATTTAAAATTATAAGATATAGCGCCGCTAAATACTTTATTAGAGACTAATATTAGATTATACTTATAGTTATAAGTCTATAAAATTTTCTCTTAATAAATAGCCTAGAGCCTAGCGAGTATAATCTTAATTTTTTAATATACTTAAATAACTTCCTTTTTACCTAGGAAGTAATAAAAGTAACTAAGAGGTATATAAATAACTTTATATTAGCATAGATTTTACTTAGGCTATATAATATTATTATTAAAGCAACTTAGTAATAATATAGTATTATATTAAAAAAAAAAAAAAATAATATAAGGCTAGAAATTAATAGCGCTATAAGAATAGCTAAGGTAAAGAAAGTAATAAGTATAAAGAAAGCGGCGAAAGTAATAGAAGTAATAAGATTAAGGAAAATAAATAAAGAGAGGGCTAATAATATAGCTAAAGGCGGTAAGAGGTAATTTAAAGCTATAAAAGTAAACTTATAATAGCTTAACTATAGTTAATAATAAGGTATTTAAATTAAGGTTAATTTACTAAGGAAAAGCTATCTTAATAAATTAAATACTATTAAGCCTTATCTTCTAAATATAATAATTATATAGTCTTATTTTATTAGGCTAAATTAGCTCTTAACTTAAGCTTCTTTTACCTCCTTTAAACCTAATATATTCTATATTATTATATTCCTTACTTCTTTAAATAATAAGATTACCTTTATAGTATAAGGCATACCTTTTAATTTTTTAATAATTTCTAAGTAATTAATAATTATCTTCTCTAGGTCCTTTAACCTAGCTACTTATAATATAATAAATAAGCTCCTCTAAGAATTATTATAAAATAATTCTTTTAACTCCGCCGCTATAATTAATCTCTTACTCCTTTTCTTTTTCTTTTTTATTATCACTAAGAAAAGAATCTAATACTTAGATATTATATTATGCTATCGCCGCTATAGCTATAATAAAAAAGGAATTAATCCTCTCCCTAGCGTTAAAAGTCTTAGAGCTAGCGATAATAAAAATCCTTCCTTATATAGAGTATTAGGGATTAAAAAGTTAGGGATTAGAGAGTTAGGAAGCTAAAGAGAATCTAAAAGTTAACTCTATAATAGATTATTTATTTTATTATCGCTCTCCTCGCCCTCTTCCTCCTCTTTTTTAACTTCCTTAACTCTCTTATTATTATTATTAATTATTATAATATCCTTATCTTTGCCCTTTATTTTACCTCTTAGGTCTTAGCTTACTTAGATTATATTATTATCCGCTATAATAATAAGCCGGCCTATTAGTAAATTATCTATAAATATCTCCTCTTATAAGTCTATTATAATATATAGACTAATAAGAAATCTTTTTATTATAGCCTTATAGCTATACTATAGGTATCTTTTTTTTATCTTCTCTTTATTATCCTAGCTAAGATTAATATATCTAGTCTTTTTATAATATTCTCCTCTTAATAGATTATAAGCTTTATAAAAAATATACTAAAAGTCCTTTAGGTTTTATAGCTTATTCTTTATTATATTATAAGACTAATTTTAATTTACTTATTTTATCTTAAAGCCTAAGATAAAGCTTATTAATATATCTTAATATACCCCTTTTTTATTAATATTTAGATTATTATTTTAGCGGGCTTTAAAGAGTCTTTTAAAGAAATATAAAGTCTATTTATTAGTTTATTATTAACCCTAGCTAGCTTAAGACCCTAATATAATTAATTAACTACTAGGATTATTAAGGTATATAGGCAGCGGCTATAATACTTCTTATATAGCTAGCGGTAATTAAGATTACTTCTTAGATTTCTAATAGGCTTATATAAATAATATCTCTTTGAATTAGGTATATTTTTATCACGGCCTCAAGAAAGGTCGCCAGCACGTGACATAAGCGGGCCCCAGACTAACCAATCAAGGGTGGATCACTTAGATCGCACCGTGATCTCAATAATCTAGATCAACAGGATCACTAAGTGATCCTCATGATCCAGCGTATCACCAAAGTATATAGACACATTCATTGCACTTTCTTATGTATTAGCTACCTCAGCTATCAATACAACTTAGTTACACTCAATACCTTAAGCACATTACCAGACGTGACTATACCCCCTTGTTCAAGATAACGCTAATAACCCTCTGCCAATATAAACCCAGCACGACCGGTTTATCCCTTGGGAAAGATACGATCGTCATAATTTTCTATAGGAGATATAGAGATAACTCTCTTCTTCTTAAAAATTATATCTAAAGGCATTTAAATTTAGCTTCAAAGTTAATATATTTATTTACTTAGTATTATACCCATAATAACTTTACTATTGAGTTGGGGAAAATGAGTGCTAAGCCGTTTTGGGCCGTTGGGCAATTTCTTGTACGTAGAAAAAGGTCAGAGGCCGCGGCCTCTGATCATCATCATCATCTTCATCGATCATGACGAGAAAGGGGAGCTTCAGGCTTTCTTCCTCGGCGTAATCATTATTGCTATCAATTGATCATTTGCCCTTACTATTTTCTATGTTATTGAGATCACGAGACAGTGTGTGAGATCCCTCTTTTGAAAGGTCACGAAAGGAATTCGCGAAGATCTGGCTGTGTGGTGTGGTGTGTTCTGTTTCTCCAACAAATCTGGTGCCCCCACACAGGATTTTTGATACTCTTGCTTTTCTGACGATTGGTATATACCAGAGTTGGTTAAAACCGATTGATCAGACAAGAGAGCGCACTCCTACGCTGCCAATCAATGGACTATAAACACAACCACCTCCACGAGATCAAGAAACGCGAGATATTGAAGAATTGCGACGAAAAAGACGAAGCGGGCGATTAGGAGGACCCTGAAAATCGCCCAGCCGTTATCGAAATTAACCACGGCTCGATTCCGCCTTTCCCCTGACCGCCAAAAGATTGGAATCATTTGATCAGATTACCCCGGACAATCGAAGTCAACATGGACCCTTCCCGTGCCCCACACAAAGCAAATGCCGGTTGCAGAAGGGACCCACCTACTACGGATACGGAAAAGGAAGACATCGTGAACCCATGGCTAGCGCAGAAGGGACCTCCCTTCACCGGAGCTAGCAGGCCACCTCCACCGGAACTGCTCATGAAGACGCTTACGACGCGACAATGGAAGGCCCTCATCATCGGAATGCTTGCCTGGTGGCTTACGAGAAGCGAAATACTCACTGCTCTCATCCTGATCCTGACGGCATTCGAGGAAACCCCCAGGACGGGATCCCCCGACCCTCTCAAAGGCGCGAATTGCAAGGAAAAACATTGCAACGACTCGGAATCATCTGATCAAACAACGACAACCACAGATATCGTACCGATGGCTCAGAACGACAAAAGCCTTGATACCGTGCCAAAGAGCGACACTGGCCAAAGCACGGAGGCCAAGAACGACACCGAGGCGACGGTCAACAAGGCCCTCTTCAACCTGTTCCAGGAACTCATGACCAAAGGATCAAATGGTCCTTCGTTTGCGATCCCGCTCCACCCACTCCCTGCCTTCAAAGGGAAAGATGTGACTGAGTACCTGCGAAACTTCAACCAGCAAGCAGAACTCATGAATATTTCTGAAGACAAAAAAGCCGGGACTCTTTGAATCATACACCGACCCCGAGATGAAGAGAGAAGTCCGGCAAGCTATGGAAGGCTTCGACTGGAAAGAGGCCCAAGAGAAACTGAAGGAGTCCTTTGCGAACGATGACTCCGATCAAACCGAAACGGTCGAAGAGAAGCTTGAAATACTCAATGAGGTCCGACTGAAGGTTGACTTTCACGCCATTATTAAATGGTTGAATGAACATCAGTATCTCTTCAAACAGACCGATAAGAATTGGATGGACTCCCCGCACGCAGTCCCGAGCCATCTACAAAGCACTGCCTGAGGAGGTCATTGATGGGATCTGCGAAAGGCACAACAAAGGCGTCAGGGAACTCACCATCATGAACTACCATGACCTTACGGATATGATCAAACGGTACTGCGAGAACAAGATCGAGATCAGGAAGACCCACCGCTCTAGAAACGAAGATGATACTCTGCAAGGTCACCTGGGCCCCGACCCCTCCAAGGAACTCCAGCCCCCTCCACGAAAAGCACCAAGACCCCTAGGATCCTGAGAAAGGAGCCCGACGAAGTGACCAACTCGAAGATCGACGACCTTACCGCGCAATTGACCCAGCTCTCGATCAATCTGGCGAAAGGGCAGGAGACACAGCTACAGCTCGCTCAGATCATCCAGAGGGAGAACGACAGGCAGGCTGCCACGGGGACGAGCCAACCCTTCAGGACAAACGCCGTATCAATTGATCAACCTCAGAACCACGAGAATCTCTACACATACGCGGCCTACGGATCGGGGCGAGGTGGCTACCAAAAACAACATGGCGTGTTGGTATTGCGCAGGAAGAAACCATTTTCCCGACACCTGTGCTGACCTGGCCTATGATAAAAGCGCCGGTATCGCGAGTTACGACCCTCAAGGTGGAGCGGCCCTCCTCGGAAGGGGTGATGCAATGCTGCCGCCGAATCTTGTGTACCAATTCAAGAAGTTCGGAGTCCGAAAGCTCGTCCACAACTGGTTGATGCGCTTCCCGGAATCAGATTTACACCCACTGGTGAGGCGGCTTGAACAACATAACAAAGCCGGGCTCAGGTTCACACCAACCCAGCCCGAGAGAACAACATCATTGACGATTTCATACGGAAGAACCCCGAGGCCTTGGATCTCTACCGCCCGAAGTATAAGTCCCCAGAAGGGTTTGATCGATTGCCTAAGGAAATTACGCGTGGGGACCGAGATATCCTGGACAGCCAGAACCCGCCGCCTGGAACCTCCACTAATGTGATCTTGGTCAACGAAGACCCCACACCATTTGATCAAGCAGGGGCGCCTCAGACGCTTACCACTACGACTGTCGCCGTCAACGCCAATGCAAGGAAGAGGGTCCATGTCGAAGATATCACTGAAGTGCAAGAAGCTGCTCAGCCGATCAGGAAGTCGACTCCAATTGAGAAACCAGCCGCTACAGGCAAAGAGAAGAGCCAGAGGTTTCAAACGCTTGAGGAAAAGCAGGCTTCAATCATACAGGAGCTGAGAGATGACTTTCGAACGAAGAAGATCTCGATTCCAGCTGATAAGCTATTCACATTGCTGCCCCAACTAGGCAGAGAGGTAGCGGAAGATTGCCAAGACATTGCTAACAGCGTGGAACAGATCACCTACATCGAACCCGCGCCGTATACCACCGGAGAAGGGCGGGGACCATCTGATCAAAAAGGCCAACGGCGCCAATGCGGTCCAAGTTGGTGAACAAGACTGGGGAGAGGCCTACTGGACAGCGATCAGCGAGAGAGCCGGCGTGAACGTAATTCTCATCGACGAAGTAAGCCAAACCGACCGAACCGATGATAATACGAAGGACCTTCAGCCCGGAGACTATATCGTCACAACCGACGCGGGCACAACGGACGAAGAGACAAAGACGGTGGAGGTTCGTCAGAACAAGACGGAGACCTCAGGGAAGACCACGCCCACAGCCAAGGAAAGAGAACCGACTGATCAGATGGTTAATAACATCGAACTGATGGACGAGGGCCAAAGCAAAGAGAGTCGCCCAGTCCCAGGAACTACCTCGCATTCTTGTGAGACTCGATAATCCGGAGGGCAAGGTCATCGAAGCCATGGTGGATACAGGCTCCGAAGGGAACATCATTTCGCAGGAGCTTGCAAAAAAGCCTGCGGCCTCAAAGTTGCTCCAGCCCGTGCCTCAACCACGTCTTTCTCCCAGGACCAAATCACCATGCTAGGCCAGACTACTGTTCGACTGTACCTCGGCAATGTATGGATCCAGCAGAGGATGTACGTGGCGCCCTCAAAGGGAATCTCAATTCCCTTCATCCTCGGCATGCCATTCGTCCGCTCGGCGAGAGTATCATTTGATCATTCGACAAGAGACGGTTCTATGCTCCTCCGATGCCAACTAGGCAACACCCGTGTCGTCACCCCGGCTGCAGGGTCCATCAAGTGGGAGGCCCCAACTTACGGCGTGGACAACAGCGTGCCGCTAAAATAAACGTCAACCTTCTCTCCAAACCTGAGGTTGACTGGGAGAGTGGTTTGGAACGGACGACGTCCCGACGTCACTACGGTGGTTGAGTCGGGAGTCGGGGGGAGGAGGTGATCGGTATTGTCAAAGCAGAGACGATCAGGCAATATCATGTGGCCCTTGAGGATGCAAACCATTTGATCAGAAAATGGGCAAGAAAGAAGTATGAAATACGGAAAGGAAAAGACCCGCCTGACCGGAGCAAGTTGGAAGAAATCTTGGTCAATACTCTCTACAAAAAAGAAAGGCGTCAAGATCCACCGAGAGATGACGTTCCGTCAGATGGATCTACCCCAGAAGGTGACCCAGAATGGAAAGCCAAAAAAAGTGGGAGAAGGCAAAGGAGAAGTTGCAAGAGGATTCGAAATACCGAGATTGGATCACGCCAAAATTCTCAGACATCAAACGAGGAACCCGGATCTACAAAGAGCGACTCCAAGGACTAATTGATCAAGTGGATGGCACCCTCACGCGCGAAGAATTGGATGTATTCCTCGAGATCATGTACAACAGAGAAGCGGCACTTGCATGGGAATTTTCAGAGTGCGGAAAACTTGACCCACTCGTCGCACCGCCGCAGGTCATCAGGGTGGTTGAGCACAAGGCCTGGCAAGCAAAAAGGCATACCTATCCCCAAAGGGTGCGAGAAGGAGGTTATCAAACTCCTGAGAACCCGGATGGAGAGAGGAATCCTCGAAGAAGGTCATGGCCCCTATAGGAACCCATTCTTCCTTGTTCAGAAAAAAGGACGGTCAGTTTCGATTGATCAATTCGGCTACATTGATGAACAAACACACAATACGGGACAGCCTTATCCCTCCAGGCTGCGATGAGTTCTCTGCAGACTTTGCCATGTGCAGGATGCTGTCACTCCTGGATTTCTTTTCAGGATATGATCAGATGGAACTAGCGGAGGTCAGCAGAGACTTGACTAGTTTCATGACGCCAATTGGATTACTAAGAATGTGCACGCTGCCGCAAGGAGCCACAAACTCAGTCGCCCAGTTCACCCGAAACATCCTCCGAATCTTGAGAGACCTGATCCCTGACGTCTGTCGGTCCTTCCTAGACGATATCTGCGTCAGGGGACCTACAACGGACTACGGTGGGGAGGAGGCAGCCCCAGGAATACGCCGCTTTGTTCTGGAGCACTTGATCAACCTCGATAAAGTGCTAGTGAACATTGAGCTATCAGGCTGCACGGTTGCAGGCCAGAAGTCTCAGTTTTGCAGAAAAACGGCAGTGGTTACTGGCTACCTCTGTGGGACCTACGGGAGGAAGCCAGAAGAGAGGAAGGTTGTGAAAATTTTGGAGTGGGAAGACTGCTTCGACGTAGGGGAGGTAAGGTCCTTCCTTGGCATTGTGGGATACTATCGCCAATGGATCAAATGGTTCGCATGGATTGCGAAGGCTTTGACGGATCTGCTGAAGAAAGACGCCGAGTTTGTCTGGGGAGCAGACCAAAAAGAGGCCATGGAGACATTGAAGAAGAGGATCACGGCACCGCCGATCCTTATCACTCTTAACTACTCCGAGGAAGCTGGGGAGGTGATCCTCATGGTCGACGCAAGCCTTTTAGGCTGGGGATGCGTTTTAATGCAGGTGATCGATGGGAAAAGGAAACCAATTCGATTCGAATCCGGATTATGGAACCCAGCCGAAACTAAGTACGACGCGACAAAGAGAGAGTGCAGGGCGGTCCTCTATGCCTTCCGCCGCCTTAGGGGCATGATCTATGGCATTCCCTTTGTCCTTGAGACTGATTCGCAAGTATTGGTCCACCAAATCAACGGCAAAGCAGACGACGTGCCCGGTTCCCTCGTCTTGAGATGGATCAGTTACCTTCTTCTCTTTGATTTTACAGTCAGACACGTACCCGGAAAGAAGAACCGCGTGGCTGACGGATTGTCACGAAAGCATGCGGGACCATCTGATCAACTGGACGCGCAAGTTGAAGGAGATATTGAAGACTTCGTTGACCTCCACCTCAACATAGTTCACGTCAACGGGGAACCTGACGTCCTGGATGGCGTCTACTCTCAAGAGCATAGGGATATAGCCAAATACCTGTGCACCTTTGAGAAGCCTGAGGGGCTGACTCGTTCACAACTACAATGGTTCAAAAGAAAGGCTCTTTTCTTTCTTTGTTCAAGGACGACGACTTTGGAAGCGAGCAAAACGGGACTACGATTCACCTCTGCTGGTGGTAGATGACCCGGAGATGCAGAAGAAGTTGATCAAATCGTATCACTTCGACAGCGGTCACAAGGGCAGGGAAGTGACCTACAACCTTGCGAAGAGGAGATATTTCTGGAATGGCATGTGGAACCAGGTCTCCGAAGCAGTACGGTGCTGCCCCACCTGTCAAGCCCACGCTCCTTGGAGGCCATTAGAGGCCGTCCAGCACACTAAACCATTTGATCCCATGATCAAGGTTCATTTCGACTGCCAGTATATGCCACTAGACCAAGGGTTTAAGTACCTCGCGGAGGCAAGATGCGATATGACAGGATGGGTGGAAGCGATCCCTCTGAAGAAGATCACGGCCAAAGCACTGAGGCGCTTTGCGGCCAACCTTGTCTACCGATTTGGCATGATTTCTGTGGCAGTAGTGGATGGTGGGCCCGAATTCAAGAAGGAATTTCCACCCTTGCTCGAGGAATTGGGAATACGGCAGATCGTCACGTCTCCGTATAACCCCAAAGCTAATGGCATCAATGAGAGAGGGCACTACTCTATTTCGATGGCTTTAAGGAAGATGGAAAGAAAAGGGAAGCCAAGATGGTACGACAACCTAGAGAGAGCGCTTTTCGCCGACAGAACAGCTGCGAAAGCACCACACGGACACTCTCCTTTCTATCTCATCCACGGATGGGAGCCAGCGTACCCCCTGGAGGTTGATCTTCCCACTTGGCGATTGATCAATTGGGATGAAGTGTCTACGGCAGACGACCTCATCCTTGCGAGGGTCAGAATCCTTGAAAGAAAAGGTGAAGACGTAGAAGCAGCGCGGCAAAAGATTGGTGCATTCAGGGCGAAAGTTGCGAAGAAGCAGAACGAGAAGAACGTCCACAGGTTGAGAAAGACCCCTCTGAAGGTTGGGGATTTGGTATTGAGATTCGACGTTCCCCGATCAAATGATATGTCGACAAAAAATGAAGATGGCACGCAAGTGGTATGGCCCATTTCGTATCTTTAAACATTATGACGGGGCGAATCACTACAAGCTCGAGACACTTGATGGTTACGAGATCACAAAATCTATCCATGGGGATCACCTGAAGAAATTCGTGAAGGACGAAAATGGCTGGTGGGAAGGGGAGTCAGATGAAGAGGAAGTCCTCAAGAAGCTCAAAGAGGAGAAAGAAAGTTCAGAGGGAAGCGGAGACAAAGAGAACATGCGGGTAACGAGAAGCAAGAAAGCAGCGAATGATCAAATGGTTGATCAAGCAAGCGATGATGGAAGTGAGGAGGAAGATAGTGGGGAGGAGGATCTTGGCGAAAAAAGTGAGATGCCATACCCGAGGAGAAACACTCCAGTACGCATAGAAGTGCAACTTCCAGGCCTCACTGCTGAGCAAGCTGCTCAGTATGAAAGCCTCTGAAATGAAACGAAGAGGAAAGAGGGGTGGCACTAGAAACCTGTGAGGATCCTTAGGTTTCTAGTGGGGAAGGACGAGACGGAGGAGAAAGTTTTAGTACCACAACACAACCACCGGAATTTTCAACAAATCCGGGCATTCATTTTACGAGAGACACACAGATCATTTGATCAGACACCAGAGACACCGCCCAAGACACAGAGGACGCTGTCCAGGACAGGCGGGACACTGCAAGAGACAACCGCGACACAGTCCACGACAATTCAGACGCAACACTCGAATTTATTGTTCATTGAGAAATAAGCTCGACACAAAGCCCGCAGAAGACAACCAAAACTAGACAAAGGACTCGATAGGGAGATTAGGAACAGATGGAGGCAAATGATCAATTGAAAGCAACTATGGACACAAAGCCAGACCCTACCATTGGTCAAGCAAAAACGACAACTCCTTACCACGCTCAAAATTCATCCCTCAGCGGGAAAGCTCCTAGGACCCAAAATCCAACCCCTTCCAGAACCCAGAAGGGTCAGCCTTCTCATCAAGAGCCAGTTGGCGCATCCCCTGGAGAAGCTGACGGTCCTGCTCTTGATTCCCATCCTCGGAAGGGTACAGGCAGGAAATGCGAGGACAAGACACCCGATTCAATTGATCAATTCCAACCTCATCGGACGAATCCTTTGGAGTATCCTTCCCCTGCAGAGGCCAGTCCAAAGGACCCTCAGTGGCGGATTTTGGCTGGTACCCAGGCAGAAACTCCCACTCGCAAGGCTTCTGGTGCCAAACGCAGTTGGCACACTTCCCGCCCATGAAACCCTTGATCGAGACGCAAGATGAGAAGGGGTAAAGGATATGCTCCTTGTTCCAGCTGATGTTGGTCAAGTAGGACTGGCAGCAGTGTCGACAGAAGATGGGGTTGCGGAACCCGAGGAGGGCGATCCCAAGAGCTTTCCGGTGCTCTGGGCGAGTGATCAATTGCTTGAAGAACCATCCACGGGGATGGGCAAAGTCGGCAGGGATGTAGATGGTCTGGAGGGAACGATTCGGTATCAGCGAAATGAGCTCTCTCATGACAGCATCGGGAGCGCCGCAGCGCTCAAAGAAACGTTTCGCGATGGCCTTTGGGTTCTCACGGCCCGTGTCGTCAAAAGCGAGCTCGACATACAGAGGGAAGCCATCTCGGTCAAGGGCGAAGCGAGAACAGATCCAGACCCTGAGGCACTCGTGGACCTGTTTGATCATTTGGTCAGAAAGGCTATCGAGAGCAGAGAGGATACGGGAACTAGCCCTGGGGAGGTTGGCCGTCTGGGCCTCTGCAGGAGTCACCTTGAAACCGCCACGGTCACTCCACTGAGAGGAGGTGCCCCTCTGGAAGTCAGTGTGAGAGAGCTGAGGCCGAGCGAGAGTCCGAATGTTGGGAAGGACGTTCCGTCGCTTGTTGGCGAGGATCTCGTGAGGAGTCTGTGCAGACATGGTGAATCGATTGATCAAAAGCGCAGGCAAGAGTGGTGAAGTTGAAAGAGAGGAGAATGAGAAAATGAGGAGCACACAAGAGTTATATGCGTGTAAGGTCAAAATGTGTGAAGTAAGAGGAGCGGCGTGTTCAGGTGACCTCTGAGTGGAAGGCTGTGATTCACAGTCGCCCTCTGCACACAACAAAAAGAGCTGGACAGCCTCACAAGAGGAGAACAACACACCAGCCTTCTTTCACACCTCGCACACAAACCGACCCTTCATTCACTTTCCTCGAGACACAAAGACACATCCCGCTCCTTGTTCACAATCACCCGCGCCGACCATTTGATCAGAACACAAAAGCCTCCTTTCCGCCTGTTCAAGAGCACGCATCTACTCCCCCTGACAAAACAACATTCTTTATCCAACAACAGCGAGATCAGCGCAGACCAGTGACCGACCTTGGGATTAGCCCTTCGCACCCCGGAACCGACGAGCTTAAAAGACCGATCGACCGCCTTTCCATTTGATCATACGAAGCGCAACTACACGAGAACCATACACTGCGCATACCACACACGAATCAACGAAAAGACCTTCCCACAGCGACAACTCTACACCCTCGAGTACACTTTTGAACCTTCAAGATGCCTCCACTCACGCAACCAACCGTCTTCTTCGCCCCCGTTGACCACTCGCGGTTCATGAAGAAAGGGAAGATGGCCTACCTAGTGGCTCGGGTCAATCACTTTGGAGGAGCAGGAAGCTTCCTCGAGAAGAATGAGACCAGCCCCTGATACGATCGAGAAGTTGTATGAATCTGAGCAGCCGCCCTTCTTTCAGCCACGACAGGAATGGGACCACTGGGACTCTGCCACCTTCGAATACCCCAGTACAACAGACGATCGCCAATTGATCAAATCAAAGCTCGGAAAGGATGAGCTCCAGAGGAACTACTTCAATAATCCCACCTACAATGTGTCATGGGGGGGAACATGCGCTAGCTCTGTGGCGCTTACACCAGGACCTGGAGAAGGACGGAGAGATGCTCCTGAATGACTCGATCTCAGCGGTACTGCGAATGCTTGGGAATGGCCTCGAAAAGGTCGTTACAGTTGCACGATACGAAATCGACATCCAAGCGAAGAAGCCAGAATACAACTCCGACTGGGAGGAGCCTTCGCCATTCCTCCCCGATGACTACGAGAGAGTGCCAACAAACCATGACATGGGTTTTGGAGGGATTCGGAGGTGGCGTGAAGCCTGCAGAGGGAAAAAGATTCTTTGTGGGATTTTTCAGGTTCAGGTACAACAAGCACTTCACCACATTCATATGGGACAGGGTCAGGGGGCGACTTCTATCACTTCGATACTGTATCAACTGATCAGAAGCTCCGTGCAAAGCTCGCCTCCATCGCCTGGCGAGAACACCTTGCAAGCGCCGGTCAACCATACCACTTCAACTTCCATTCTATTCCCTTGACTCCACAGAGAGGGGGATGGGAATGCGGTCTCCTCAGCACGTTCTGCCTCTTTCAAACCCTTAGAGGGCTCGTGGGAGTGACTTCAAGCGAGTTGGCCACGATTTGTCCCCCCCCCACAGCCTTGAACATTGACGGGAACGAGGTAGTACCCTCGCAACCATTTGATCTATTGGTCCGTGACTGGCTACCGGACTCGTGGACTAAAGGGGGAAAGCCCAGAGACATCCTATACAATGACAACTTGGATGGGATTCAGGGCATCTACCAGACTATGATCTTTGACGAGCTGGGGATCAAGGACGGTTACTTCTGGCGCAAGAGCACCCGCAGCAAGGTCTTTGTAAAGCGGCAATCCCTCTACGCGGATGTGATCAATTACAGTCCGGTCGAGTTCGCTCAGACGGTGTCCCGAGACCAGCTTTACACCGACTGGGGAGGATATGTGCCGGCAGATGTGAGGGATATCAGCCACATTAGCAACTGGCAATCCCACCGACTGATCTCAATTCCCCCGGGCCGGTCTAGGCAATACGGTGGAAATTCCCCAAGGGCCAGGGCCATTTGCAGTCCTCAACTCCGGAGTCGCATTTCCTGACCTCCCTGCGCAACTGATCAAATGGTATACCGACCGAGGCGTGGAGATCACGGACAATTTCCCTATCTACCAAGAGGGGGTAGTCGTCCCGACTGACGACGATGAGCCCGACCCAAAGACGAAGAAGCCGATGAAGAAGTCGGTCGGCCCAAGACCCAGGGTTCAGAAGCAAGCCGACAAATCCTCGACTCCTGCACCTCCTGATCAGAAGGATCAGCCTTGGACCCCAAGCAAGCCCCTCAGTAATCTATCCCTGGGGACTCCGAAGCGGCCACGACCTTCGTCGAACAGTGGCTCCGAGTACCAGCAGACCGGGAGCCCCTCCTCATCTGAGGGTGTGGAAGACACGACTACGGGACAGAAGCCACCAGGTCCGTCTGATCAAATGATAATTGACTACGGATGGGGTCAAACTAGAGACGGGCGTCCCTTTGTTGTCGAAGAAGGACCTTACGTCCGCGGAGCCGAAGATTTCATTTGCTCAGACTACGAGACCGATGAGGAAGCTGCATCAAAGCGGAAGGCGATTGGGGCGGGGACAAAGATCATGTCAGTCAACCCAGGGGAAAAGAGTTGGCTCGGTATGGTGCGTGGCCGGCCTACGCAACGATTGCTGACCGGCAATTACGCTACTCACCTCCCTGGCGGGATGGTGAGACCCTCGCAGTGGGACGAGATTCTGGCCACTGCCGCCCAGCCTTGGACACCTGCTGCGGTGTCAAAAAGAGAGCCGAGACGAGAGGATGAAGAAACGGCAGAAGAGCAGGGACACTTGATCAATTGATCTGGAATGGTCATGTGGCGGGCGCGGCGCTGGGTGAGGCGCAATGGGAACAACACGTGAAGTAGGGGGGGATAAGTTTGACGAGGCTTTTGGGACCGTGAGGACAGGTGTCAAAGCCTCGTGGGGAGCTGTGAGTTGGGGAAAATGAGTGCTAAGCCGTTTTGGGCCGTTGGGCAATTTCTTGTACGTAGAAAAAGGTCAGAGGCCGCGGCCTCTGATCATCATCATCATCTTCATCGATCATGACGAGAAAGGGGAGCTTCAGGCTTTCTTCCTCGGCGTAATCATTATTGCTATCAATTGATCATTTGCCCTTACTATTTTCTATGTTATTGAGATCACGAGACAGTGTGTGAGATCCCTCTTTTGAAAGGTCACGAAAGGAATTCGCGAAGATCTGGCTGTGTGGTGTGGTGTGTTCTGTTTCTCCAACAAACTATAACCATATAATAGGTAGGGAAAGCGGTCAGGGCTATCGCCTATTAAGGAATAGCTATAAACATAACGGGGTTTTAGGTACAAGACGGTAACTACGCTAATTTTATGCGATAGGATATCACTCTCCGAAACATAATTCATTTTGAACCCCGTTCATGATCAGGGCCTAAAGGGACCTCTAGCGTCTCCACCCTGCCGTGTCAATTTGTTGGGTCGAATACTGTAGCCAAATCTCGGATCTTCAGCCTCAATTGGCTTGGCGGATCTTTGATCATAGTCTGGGGATTTCTAGGATGAAATCGACTTGGCGCTGATCAGTGCCTGTTTCATCAATTTACGAGGTAGTTTTCGGATTCTTTGAGTTGTTGGTTGTGTTTTGCCACCAGCCATGTTGGTTGTTTTATATTCCAGCAGCGAGCATCCCTGCCATGTCCGGAGCTATGCCCTTAACTCCTCTGACGCTTAACTCCTATGCCCGTGAAAGAGATATACGTTGTTGGGTATTCAAAGATTCCATCTATATAGGGCTCAAACACTTCATTTTGGACGAATGGGATACTTGGAACTCCATCTTCGCTCTTGCACGTTTTTCGCAACATCAATTGCTCGTTGCCCATCAAAATACAACACTCAAAATGTCCATGGTTTCACACGAGCCCTTTCAACTAGTCGGCCGCTATGCCGACCGCAATCGGTGGGAGAACCTCAACGGGCCTGGAGATTCGCGTGTAACTAGCATACAAATCATCAAAGGCGAGGCCCTCGAGGGTGCATGGGGTGACAAAGTCGTCCTCATCACCGGGGTCTCTGCTGGAATTGGCATCAAGACCATTGAAGCAATCGCGTCAACTGGCGCCACTGTCTTTGGAACGGCTCGCAATATCGACAAGGCCAAACAGGCACTTGGTCATTTACTTGAAAACCACGGAGACCGAATCCACCTGCTTCACATGGACCAAGCCAACCTCGCCACAGTTCGTGCATGCGCTGATACCGTTCGCGAGAAGAGCGGAGGCAAGCTCAACGTCATCATCAACAACGCGGCCGTTATGAATACTCCATACGAAAAGACCAAGGACGGATTCGAGTTACAGTTTCAGACAAACTACCTCTCCCACTTTCTGCTCTTCTACCTACTCAAGGGCCCCCTCTTGACGAGCTCGTCGCCTAACTTCCACTCACGAGTTGTAACCGTCTCATCAGCTGCTCATCGCTATGGACCTTGTCGACTTGACAACATCAACTTTGATAACAGCGAATACAACGGCTGGATGGCTTACGCCTCGAGCAAGGTGGCCAACATTTACATGACGAACCAAATTGAGCGTCTGTACGGTGCCCAAGGCCTTCACGCCTACACACTTCACCCAGGCGCTTTCATCAGCCCGAACCTGCAAAAGTTCTCCAAGGCTGAGACAGAGGCGCTCAGCCAGGGAGACGAAAGGCTGAAGAAGTACATGATGTCTCAGGATCAGGCTTGCGCAACAACTATTTATGGCGCTGTCTCTGCTGAGTTGGAAGGTCAAGGGGGTTTGTATCTAGAGGGAGCTTCCAAGTCGGGCCTGTGTCCTCCCGATTCGGATGCTGTTGAGTATGGATACGCAAGTTGGTCTCAGGACAAGGCCAAGGAGGAAGAGCTATGGGAAAAGAGTAAGAAATGGACTGGTGTGTAGTGAATGAATGAATTCAATGTATAATAGGATATGCTACAACGAAGCAGAATTCCCGCCCTTGTTCCGTGTTGTCGCAAGACCTAATACCACACAACGTCATGACCTAGAGCATAAAATGACCTCTCATCTTACATACCGATTGCGGTAGCAGAGAAACACAGCACCGGCATCATAGTGAACGAATAAAGGTTCTCATCGACCACCAAGCTCCGCCTCCTTTTTATACACAGCGCAACGCCCCAGTCGAGCGAGTTCAACCACAAAACTCTGGAGTACCTGAACTTGGTCAAGTCGTTGAGGCGTGTAGTGGCGCGCGGGCATGAGGCGAAAGATGTCAGCGGCTGAAGCAAGCAGTTCCAAGTCTTTCTGAGCTTGGCCATCGAGGGGATTCATAAGGATGTTGAGGAAGAGCGTGATTATCGCGACCGTGGGATAGAATTGTACGATCCTAGGAGCAAACCTGTTAGTAAATATGTTGTAGAGGGGTGAAACAAAGGCCTCTGTGAAGATGGACATCAATCTTCGGGGAGGGCCTCTATTCCAATCAGAATATGGAGAAGGACTATACCAGAAGGTTTCAGTTGCCACGCAGGAAGTCGTTGCCTTGAGATAGACAATAGTAGAACGACTTGCTTCCAGGCAGAGAGCAAGACTAGAGTCTAGAGCTGCGGCACTCGATCCTTCCGTGTGCACCTGCATGGGGCTCATCGTGGTGCATCTTCCACTAGCATGATGAATAGTGATGAGCAGGTAGAAGTACTCCAGGTGGACAAGTATAGTATGCATTCTATGCGCCAGGTCGGTGTCTTGGAGTAACGGAAGTGACGATCGAGACATGGACAGTGAGGGACGGATATGCGACGGCATGGAAGAACGCCATTCCTCGAGTTGTTCATCAAGCTCACGGATGTCGCGTAACAGTTCGGCATCTGGCTTCCGGCTCGCGTGAACCGAGTAAAGCTGGTGGTTCGCCTTGCCTTTGAGGCGACTCAAGCCTATGTCTCCAAAGAGATATGGGAAGAGACCCTCGCCTGTACCATCAGCGAAGAAATGGGTCATGCCTCTGTCTGGTGGTGTAAGATCGCAGTACGAGTCCGTTAGAAATGGTGGCTGGCCACTTCTTAGAGCAATCTCTTTGTCAAGGAGGTAACAGATCCAGAAGAGCGCTCTCAGATGGCATCTTTCGCGCTCTTCCCGGGAAGCTTCGCCATGATCGGGGAGGTTGGGAACGTCGACGTGACCCCCTAGCGTTATGACCATTTTGCAGGCAACCCCGTTGAGGATAGCAGCCGTCGGCATTCGGCCCAGGTGCGCTTCGTGTAGTTGCTAGACGGGGCAAGTTTAGGCACATACCAATGATGGTCTCAGTCATCACTTACCAGCATCAGAACAGCCTGCACACCCAAGAGGTTCGTATCCAGCAATACCTCAGTGAGTAACCGTTGTGCTTCTATTGAGCATGCTTCAGGATCGATATCCGGAAAGTCTTCCGGTCCCCTGAAACAATCAATAATAGAGAGAAAAGCAAGAAAACAGCACCTGGCGCTCAGGTGTTCAAGGGATGCCGTAACGTTCAGACCCTCATAGGCAAGGACAATGGTCTCGCTGAACAAGGTGCCATCAATGAACGGAAAGGCAAACTTGAATGTAGAATTCAAGTATGCGGCAATGACTTGATGGGTTGTGTGTCGAGACGGAAGTAGGGAAGCCCCTGAATAGCCTTGGGAGAGTGTGACGGGGCTATGAAGAGTTGATGGTCGGTGGAGTGTTTCTGACTTGAAGTTGTCTCCAGCCTTGGAAAGGATCCACCTGCGACCTTCCTCGGAGAACTGCGGTATGCCTTTGTCAAGACTTATTTGTCCAAGGTGGCAACCACCATAGTAGAGCTGTCCGAAAGGCTTGGTGACTGTCCGAGGGGCACGAGTTTTGGGGGGTGTCAACGCTTGAGGTTCAGGTGTGATGGATGGTTGTTCATGGCTCGTTGTGAGGATGTCTCGATAAGGCACGTTGCCCTGCCATGTAGTGTCGTTTTGTATAATGGGAAAGATGGTGGCGTCGAGACTATTTAGCTGCTCGTTGGGGACAAGGGGTTGGGGGCCGTTGCTGGGCAGGGTGCCAGTAGGCATGGGAACAGTTCGAGATTGGACATTACGGCTTGATGAAACATATCAGAATGCAATATTTCAATAGTGCACGGGGTGTAGGTATAGTTACCTGGCAAGTATCCGTGTCTTTCCTCTCCTGGCCCTGGAGAAGGTGCAGAGAAGGTTATGATGCTCGCACCAGTCACAGGGAGTCCTCGGTGACGTGCGGTCACACTGGATCTGGTACAGGAAGGGTTAGCGAGCGGACCGAGCTACGGGGACATTTTACAGTAGCTCAATGCGCATCAGACGGAAGAGCCGAGATATACAAAGATTAAACGAGTGGGGTATATCAAGGTCAGTCTGCATAACGGATATCGGGCCTCATACCTTTCTTTTGTGGCACCCATCACAGGCCCATTTTCCAGCCATGTTGACTGACAGGGGTCGATCGATCGATCGCTAACAATGTGGAGTAGAAAGATGACCTCCCAGATGTCTGAAATGAAAAGGCGGCCTCCTCAGGAAGAGAGACAGGCGGCTGGACTCTGGAAACAGAAGATATCGGGTGACATGTAAAAGAGCAAAGTGGAAGGGGGGAGGCGGATATGTCCAAGGAGATGGGCCCGCGTACACGACAAGATGAACCCGGCACTTTGGTTTCTTCAATCTCCGCTGACTTATCACCATAAGCCAATGAGGTGGAATGAGCAAGGGTTCAAGCTTAAAATGGCGTGCACTAGCTAACCATCTTGGCGATGAATACGGGAGGGGTGGCATGGACGCCCCCTTGCCGATATGTCCGCTGACAAAGCGGATCCTCGCGGGAAGTTCAAGATATCGAACTAAGCCCTTGATTCGCTCTCGGGAGCTCTACCGATGACTCAGCGGCTGGCCGTTTCTGCTGGTTGGTCGGTCGTGATGTTGACGAGTTGCTGCGGTTGCTGGGCTTCGTATACTTTGTAAGCCAGGCCTGATACATTCTAATAATAAGCAAATGCGATTGCGCGGACTTGTTATGATTGATAATTGGACTTTGGAGCTTGGTATAAGATGATGCGGCTCGCGTGGAACTTTTCTGTTCGTCAGCTCTCGTTCAATTTAGCCAACTTCAACCCTCGCTCCCAAAAGTACTGCCTTGTGAATTATCCGCTCTGTTATTGGTTGGTCTAGTTTTCGTATAGTTTTCGCTCTTTCTTTGCTTGAGTACCCTCGTTGATTTCGATTCCGATCTTAAGCTAAGGGAAGTCCGAATATGCCCAACCTCGGTCACGTCTCTCCTCGTCCTCGATCGATACATAGCACAAACGTCACGCTCTTGAACGCCATTCATACCTCATACTCCCATTCGAAACCCTACCAACTCGATGCTAGAACTAGCGTCGTTGCCAACGCTTGGCATACCTCGAGCCAAGCTACGCCGATCGTTGACACCTTGCTAGGCGAGAAAGTATGGGAACATGCTCGACGTCGGCTTGAGAACAATTGTGTTCTATTGCAGTATGTGTTGGATATTATGGTATGAATTCAGGTATTGATGACAAGGGCAGGTCTCTTCATCCTTCAACTCCCTCGTTGTTTCTCCCATTTCTCGATACACTGCCCTTTGCTATTCCGTCCTCGATTCTTACCTCACTTCGCGCCCTGCAACCATTTCTTCACTGTGTCACACCCCACAACCCGTCAACTTCACGACATGCCGCACTCGCCCTCACTCTGGATGTGAGCTTGGAAGGGCGAGTGTCAAATGCTTCCCTATCGATGCCCACCGATGGCATTGATATCACCAGTGGTCTCTTGGGAATTGCCCAGGAAGTCGGTTATCGTGCTTTTGATGTCTTTTACTACCTCCTCACATCGGTATCTACGCAAGCCGAGAGAGAATTTCTGAGTCTAAAACCGGCATCACAATACTCTATCCTGGCTGCATCTGGAACGTACCGACCACCCGCACACCTTGCTGCAGCTGATGATGGCGCAGCGGCAGACGACTTCCGGCAGGCAATCAGAGAGATTGGGATCAAAGGCTCTACCCACCGCAAGCTCATTGCCACCCTCGCAGGTCTACTCACACTCGGAAACACGCTCGACCCGAATGCCCCTCGCAATGATGTTGTCGAGGCCTGCGAGGAGGCCAGTATCATGTTGGGGGTTGAGCCTGAGGTACTCGTCGGTCTCTCTCATTCCGATCGCCACGCATTCATGAGCAAGGTCTACGAAGCACTTGTCAACTGGGTCATTGTCAAAGGCAATGAGGCCATCACATCTCAAATCGGCCATCCCCGGCTTGGTACTGAGAGCCCCATGGCTGGTGGGGTAGGCGACAGCGAAAGTACTCGGATTATTGTCGTCGACATGCCCGACTCATCCTTTGGAAGGGCTGTTGCTCTGCAAACGAACTTCGATGAGTCTTTTGGCATCAATGCCGAAGCTATTGAAGACGGTATTGCAACTCCTTCTGTTGATCCTTTGGTGTGGAAAGACGCCTGCCAAGCCATGGCCGGAAGTCCATGGTACCAAAAGATCGTTGTTGACAAGCAGACGGCAGAGGATACGTGTGAAGAGGGACAACATTCCTTCTTGGACAAGCTCATTCTTCTCGCAGAGGATGATAGCTTTCTCAAGATTATTCTCCCTTCCAAGACGAGCACGGAGCCCAGACGACATGTACTAGATTTGCGGGATGTTCTCGACTCTAGCAGAATCTGGTATCATCTCTGCCTCTACCCTGGATCGGATACCACACCCGGCTCAGTGGCATCACCTCTGTTGACCGCTCCATGGTCTCCAAGCGACGTATCCATGCAGCTGGTATCATGGCGCCTACGAGACTGGACTAATCGATCCTTTGTCAATCCGGCATACACAGTTGATTTCGACATGGACGAGTTCCTCCAGCGCTACTCGGCCATTCACGGTTATCTTTCCAGCAAGGATGACATCAACAATTGGGCGCTTGAGAGGGGATGGCACAACAGCAGCCTTGCTATCGGCCAAGATCGTGTGTGGATGAGTGAGGAGGCTTGGTGGCAAGCCGAAGGAATGCTCGACATGAAGCTGGCCCTCATTCGACAACAGGGGAGCCAGAGTCAGCTTGGCTTCAGGAGCGAGCCTTTCCCTTCTCCAAGACCTGGAAGTGTCTTTTCTGGTCTCAGTCTCAACCAGAGCGGATATGGAAGTAGGGATCACCTCTTGCTTGGAACATACCCAGATCGTGAAGACACCACTCCCGTCACCGGAGCTCAGCTTGGAACGAAAGAATCTCTCATCGATATGGTGACCACCGATTCGCCCAAGGAGCATACAATTCTTGTGTCAAAAGATCCGGAGCTTGCGAAAACGACACGCATCGAAACGAAGAAAGTCGATTTGAGCCGTCGCCTCTGGGTAGGCTTCGTCTGGGGACTCACCTTCTGGATCCCATCACCTCTTCTTACACATCTCGGCCGCATGCGTCGACCGGATGTTCGACAGGCATGGCGTGAGAAATTGGCCCTGTTCTCTATCATCATATTCCTCAATGCGTTGATCCTCTTCTGGATGATTGGTCTCGGCAAGCTCCTCTGTCCAAATTCGGACAAGGCCTGGAACCGCAAGGAAGTTGCTACGCATCAGGGAGAGGACGATTTCTGGGTCAGCATCCATGGCAAGGTCTATGACATCTCGGATTTTTGGAAACGCCAACATAGCGATACCGCTATCGAGACCACCACAGCTAACATGCAGCCCCTTGCTGGACTTGACATGGATGAATACTTTGTGCCTCCGTTGAACATGGCTTGCAAGGGGCTTGGTATCGCGGAAACAACTCGGCTGCGGGCAAATACCACTGCTGAATACACAACAGCTGTGCACACCTCTGGCTACTACTGCCTCGACTCGACAAGTGCCCTATCCAAGGATGATTGGTACTGGACCAACTTTGAGCCCGGCATCAAGGAGTATTACCATGGCGAGCTGGTCTACTCCGACAGCAAGTTCAAGGCGGAAGCCGAGGAGGGTCGTATGTGGGCGAAATACGGCAACAAGATCTACGATCTGACAGACTACTTTTACACCCAAGGCCTTTACAAGAACGACAAGAAATACGAGTTTTTGAATGAGAAGGTTTCGAAGCTTTGGAAGGACAACCCTGGAAAGAATATCAAGGAGGAGCTTGATATCATGCTTGCGGACACAGTCAACAAGACCAAGCACGATAATGTTGTTGCGAGTTGGCGTTGCATCCAGGCCATCAGCTACAAAGGCATCTCGGATTTTCGAGAGAGCGCCAAGTGTCAGGTCAACAACTGGCTTCTTCTGGCTTTCACCGTCATGGTGTGTGCGATCATCCTGGTCAAATTCCTGGCAGCACTCCGATTCGGTTCCAAACGACGCCCGTCGATGCAGGACAAGTTTGTCATCTGTCAGATTCCCGCGTACACTGAAGACGAGGAGTCTCTACGGAGGGCCATCGATTCTTTGACGTGTCTCAAGTACGACAACAAACGCAAGCTGATATGCGTCATTTGCGACGGCATTGCTGTGGGCCAGGGGAACGATCGCCCGACTTCGAAACTGATTCTCGAGATTCTGGGCAGCGACCCGAAACTTGATCCAGCAGCCCGAGCATTCAAGTCGATCGGATCAGGCAGCGATCAGCTGAACTACGGCAAGGTTTATTCTGGTCTGTATGAATGCGAGGGGAATATTGTTCCATACATTGTCATCGCCAAAGTCGGCAAGGAATCCGAACAAACACGACCCAAGCCCGGAAACCGCGGAAAACGAGACTCCCAGATGCTTCTGTTGAGCTTTCTGAACAGGGTGTACCATGAGTCACCCATGAACCCGCTGGAACTCGACATGTTTCACCACATCAACGATGTTATTGGTGTTGATCCGCGGTTGTATGAGTTTCTCCTCATGGTCGACGCCGACACGGCTGTTCATGAAGATGCGTTGAATCATCTTGTTGCCGCTTGTGCGAACAATACAAAGATTGCTGGCATTTGCGGAGAAACGAGGTTGGAAAATGACGAAAAGAGCTGGTGGACCATGATTCAGATCTATGAGTATTTCATATCTCATCATTTGGCCAAGGCTTTTGAGTCGCTGTTTGGATCCGTCACTTGCTTGCCTGGATGGTATGTTTCTAATCTCTCATACCATGAGCCTTTGCTGACGATTTTAGCTTTACGATGTACCGTTTGCGAACATTTGACGGGAAGAAGCCTCTCATCGTTTCAGACGCTGTCCTTCGAGACTATTCCGTCTGCGACGTCGAAACCCTCCATCTCAAGAACCTCCTCTCCCTCGGCGAAGACCGTTACTTGACAACGCTCATGATCAAGCATTTCCCCCGCATGTGGCTCAAATTTCTCCCCGAAGCCCAGTGCCAAACTGTCGCCCCCGAGTCATGGAAAGTATTGCTCTCTCAACGAAGAAGATGGATCAACTCGACCATCCACAACTTGGTTGAGCTCATGCGTCTGGAAAACATGTGCGGCGTGTGCTGCTTCAGTATGCGCGTCGTTGTCTTTGCCGACTTGTTCGGAACCATCATCTTTCCGGCTACATGTGTGTATCTGGTGTATCTCATATACCGCGTCGCCACCAACACGGGACAATTTCCCATGATCTCCATCATCCTCTTGGCGGCCACTTACGGTCTCCAGGCGTTACTGTTCCTTCTCAAAAGGCAGTGGCAGCACATTGGCTGGATGATCATCTACCTGATGGCATTGCCGGTGTATTCCTTCTTCCTCCCTCTTTACTCTTTCTGGAACCAAGACAATTTCTCCTGGGGAAATACTCGTGTTGTCATTGGTGAAAAGGGCGATAAGCAAGTTGTTGCTGTTGATGATGATGAAGGTTTTGATCCTGCTTCTATTCCGCTGCAGAGATGGAGTGATTACGCCGTGGTCAACAATCTTCCGAATCGATACTATCAAGACACTCCACGAAATTCCGTTTATGGCACTGAGCCAGACGCCTCGTTTATCCGGAACTCCTACTTCCCTGCCCAGTCTACGGTGATGCAGGGCAACCAGTCCGCTATCGGCATTGATGGCTACGGCCAACATGGGTCTTGGAATCGACGTTCGACGATGACCTTGGGAATGACATCCCATTCACCACAAACCGAGAGGCCAAAAACCTCATTTGGCTTTAATGAACCTGGAAGGGAGAGAGATACTCTCAGGACACAAAGCGGACTGGGCTTGACAACCACTCGAACCCTGAGCCGGCTTGGTGGAGACGAGCCGGGACTGAGCAACGAGGTTATCTCAGCCTCGATCAAGTGGACTCTCAAGGAGGCAGATCTCGACACCATCACGAAACGCCAAGTTCGTGCCATTGTTGAGCGACGCCTGGACACGGAGCTGAGTGGTGAGCAATTGGCCTTCTTCAGCCAGGAGCTTGACCGTCAGCTGCAGGAGATGGAGTCAGGTGTATGAAATCATGCAGTCAGTCATATCTGATTTTTCGTTTAAGGTTGTTAAAATTTATAGAAAATCACTAATAGACGTTGCCTTCAAAATGTGGCCGAGGTTGGAAACTGCAGGTTTTGTTTAATGCAGGTGCTCGAGGTTTGAACAGGGTGCTTCAAAGAAGCAACAGTTTTAAGTTTCAAGCTTAAATAATGCAAAAGGAAATCTTGAGACTGTAAAAAATATGATTCCACATGCTGTAGAAGCTCCTTTTGCACCCAGTAAACACACCAATACGGACAAGCGAGTGCTCATCCACCTCAACCTAAATTCCAAGATGAGCTACTGGCCATGACCATCACCAAGCATAAAACGAACTATTTACCCGCTACACGAGCCAACCGGTAGTCTGTAGATCGCTCTTATCAGACTTGTGGCTTGAAAGCTCGGTTCAGTGAGGCCGCCAGTCAAGTACCCTAGTCACAGCAAAGCCCCCTTGACACGTCATCAGCCATCAAGCCTCCTCTTGCTGGTTCAGAAGCTCCATGGTCGGACTTATATTGCCCCATTATCCGCCAGTATTGAATTACTTCAGTCCACCCCTTTGCGCTCGGTTGTTGAAGCATCAGCAAACCGCAGCTTCCAGGATTCAATGGAGGCGCCCACTGTTACGATTGCGACCTCATCTGGGCCCTCATCTTTACCTGGGGCCTTACCTCTGCCTCTACCAGTTTGCTCACTCTGCCATCGTCGCAAAGTTGGATGTGATCGCCAATACCCATGTAGCAACTGTGTAAAGGTTCGTTTGACATTCCGCCCTACTTTCAATCATACCACACGGCGTAGTATAGAAGAAACTGATTGAAAACATTCAGGTCGGCGCTTTCTGCAGACCAAGGTCACCCCCTCCCCCTCGCAAGAAGAGGGGTCCAAATCCCGACTTGCTGGCGCGGCTCACCCACTGTGAGAAGCTCCTCGAGGAATATGAAGCAGTTAGCAAGCAAGAAATTCCTTCTTCTTCGTCTCCTCGAGAGCCAAGTGTTGGCCCCAAACCAATAGTGCCAGGCAAGCTTGTGCCGGGAGATGGAGTGGTTAACTTTACCGACAGCCCGAGGTGGGCTGCTCTTCACGAAGAGGTAGTTAAGACTTGAGATGCCACGAAGTGAAATGCTACTAACAAACTTGATGAATAGCTTGGAGCAATGCGCGAGTTGGTCGACGTGGATCCCAACAAACTATCACCTCCACCGCCAGACAACGGCTTGGATGACGAAGGTCTATCGCCAGATTCCGATACCGAGGATGAGTTTCGTTTTCTGCCCAGTCAAATTTTTCATCTTTGGAAAGTATTTCTAAATCGAGTTCACCCAGTCACCAAGATTCTCCACGCGCCATCCACTCAACTCCACGTGGTTGAAGCGGCCTGCACCTCTGGCAGCGGCCTGTCAGACACGACACAAGCCCTACTCTTCTCTATCTACAACGCCGCTTTATTCACCTTTTCAAACGATGAGTGCTTAGAGTTTGTGGGGCGACCTAAAAGACAGGTTTCTCAGTCTTGTGCCAAGGCTCTACGAGTTCGCCTCCGCCGGGCCAACTTTCTCAGATCGGCCAGCTTGACAACACTTCAGGCTCTGGTACTTTATCTGGTAAGTTTGCGGCAAGACTTATGTAATACCTCTCAGGTGTTAATCAAGTTTTTGGTAGTTTTCTATTCAAGGTCATCATGACACCCATGCCACTTGGATATTCAGCGGTATTTGTGTCCGTATCGCACAAAAGATGGGGCTCCACCGAGATGGTGAAGCTCTTGGACTACCGCCTTTTGAGGCAGAAATCAGACGCCGGCTATGGTGGCGGATCTACATGCTAGATGCCCGGTGTGGTCTCAAATCAGGCCTAGGACCATCCATGATGCCCTCACTTGGCGACTGCAAGATGCCGACAAACCTGAACGACTCGGAGCTAAATCCTGACTCAAAGACATATTTCCGGGACCGAGATGGACCCAGTGAGATGGCTGTATCCTTCTTGATTTACAGCATGGGCAAGTTTCTTGCAGAAAGACCGAACGTCGAGGCCAGTGTAATCCAACATGAAATCGACATCACCAGTGCTTTCCCTCAAGCACCAGATCGACTCACGGAGCTACAGGGCCTGGCCAAGGAAGTCGAAGGCAGGCTCAACCATATTATGGACCGGTTCGCAGACCCTTCGGATCCAAACGTCTACCAACTGGTAGGCCACATCAAAGCCCAGATACTCAGCAGAGTACATATCATGGCCTCCATGCCTCCAGGGCAGGTGGGCAATATGAGCTCTCAGCCTTTGAAACCGGCCGAAAAGCTGTTCCTAGTCGCTGTCAGAGTGTTTGAGCAATCGATTGGCCAGTATGAGGCATCTGAACGGATCGGCTTTCTCTGGTATATGAAGATGCACTTTCAGCTGGATCTCTTCGCTTTCATGGTCTCTCGGCTATCTCGGCAGCCAGCGGGCGACAAAGTTGAAAAGGCCTGGGAGCTAGTCTCCAAAGTATATCACTATCACGAGGAGTTGTTTGATGCCTCAGAAAAGTCGAATCTGGCGCTAGCAACTGCTATCACGTCGGCGTGGGAAACAAGGCATGGGCCTATTTTCGCCAGATTGGTCCATGATGTTCAAGCGCCAGCCTATATACAAAGACTTGGCACAATGGTCGCTGTCGATTCCGCTGCGCTAACCATGGCATCTGTGACCCTGTCTGAGGCGGTTGGGGACAACCCCACTGACCTGGCGCCGCCGTTGGACGATTTCTCTTTGGCGTTCCTTGACCCTTCAGGTCCGGGTTTTCAGTTTCCTGGAATGGTTTGAAGGTGTAGTTTAGGTCGAAAATAGCTAATTAGAAAATGTTTAATACAATATCAGTAATTCATTCGGCCAAAACGGGTGGCTGAAAGTTTTGGGATATGCAAAGAAATACAGTAAATACCCAGGTCCTCCCTGTTAACACGTATGAAATGGCCGTTCCTCTATAATTAGTTACAAATGAGACCCTTCCCCCTAAATCAGAGACTTTGATAAAATCCTAATACTGTTACCCACAGCCGGCGACTCCCGTGAGCATACTTTAAGTCCCTCTCCCTTGGGGGACATTTAGAGACCCCACCCAGCCTACGAGAGCATCATGACTCTCCGAGGGACATGTCCCTCACCAAATGCTCAATCCCTCAAGCCTCATCAATGGCGATATGACGTGAGGACCTCAGCCTCATCCGCAGGCGCCCTACCATCCTCCATCTCATGATCCATGTTCTTATAGTTGGGGTTCTGGACAACCTGGCTCGGATGTCGCACGTTGAACACGACACAAACGAAAAACATCAACATGGTGTCCAAACAGTAAAGGTAAGCTTCCGAGGTCTGCAGCACGCTGGTCTGTCCGGCGGCAAACTCGGCCACCCTGAAGATAGATCGGATCATGATGAGTAGCGAGACAAAGTAGAGGACCAGAATGTACTGGCTCCAAGGGAGAGGTGTTTCCTCGCTTGTCTTCGTAGGCTGACGGAGGATTCGGTAGTGAAAGATAGAAATGACAATGATGAAGCCAGCGAAGAAGGCAATCTGGATTCCTAGGCCGATGAGAACGACGTTCTGGCCCAGGTCGACACCGTCCTTGTCGTCGGCGCCAGCCATGATTCCACCGCCTTGGGATAAGTTAGTGAATCCAGTATCACATTTTTGGGTCTTGCAAATTCACTCACCAATGCCTTGGACTGCAAACGACAAGACATCACCAAGCACAAATATCTTGGTCAACCATCTTGTTCGAATGATGGAAAAGTGCTCAGCATCCAGCACCCTGATGAGCCGCCCGAGTATCATGTAAATAGACGCCGCAAACAGTGCTGGCGCAAGAAGCAGGAGAAGAGTCTGCATGATGAATGGGACATCGGAATAATTTGGGCTTTCATCGGCGTTATAGGCGCGGGCTGCGTGGCCTACTACCTCGACTGTCCCGGGAGACGATCAGTTACACCCCGGCTTCCAAGGAAGGGATGACTTACACAGAAGCCCGATAAAGAAGGCTATAAAGTACCATGTTTTTCCTCTCACGAGCTGATAGACGTGAACAAAGCCAGACAAGCTGAATAGGACTGTAAAAAGAATGGCAGCTGCGAGCGAGGGGGTGTAGTGGTATTTCGGAGGAGGGCCAACACCAGCTTCAGCCATTTTGAGGGTTCTAGTTCAGGTTGTGATGGTAAAGCTCTGAGCAGGGGGCGCTGGTGTGTATGATTCTTTGAATCGGAAGACAGGCTGAGGTTATTAAGAGACCGCCATTACGTGCATCTACAAGCAAGTGTTATATAAATCTTGAACATGCCCGGCTGTCGACTCGACGGATCCTCCCCTATCGCCCTAGCGCTCACTGCTCTCGCTTGAAAATTGATTAAGGCCGAATCTCATGGCACCACGTCAGCGGATCCTCGAGACCTGAACACGAGCCAATTGGGACTTGCTAATGCGAAATCCGCCATGATTCAGAGTCCGTCTCGAGAATCAACACGGCGGGGGTCGGAGTCGTGATAACCGCCGAGCCAATCACATCGCCCCAATATCCCTGCTCATCACGAAGTTGTAAGCAGGGCTCATCTGAGACCCTGGTCGTCGTCGGCGCTTTCAAAACCCCGACAGCCAAAATCTGCGTCTCCTCAGCCACCACCGTGACGTTGGCCGTATCTCGACGAGTAGCGACCGTTTGATTAACTGTGGAATAAGACGGGTTCGAGACTTGCACTGGAATGGCGTGGCATAGGTCACGGAAAAAGCCACTTGTACAGCCCTCGGCGCTTCTGGAGATCCCGAACCTGTGGGCGTGAGATTAATAGATCAGAGAGTGTGCAAAACATTGTTTAAAGCATGATCAAAGATAAATAAATGCCATACTCTTCCGATTTGCGGTGTTTTACGGAGCTGGGGTTCAATAGCTTCATGTATTGATAACTGTGTATTTTGCGGTTGTCGCTGATAACCTCGTTTGGGCACGTCATTGGTGGGGAGGAGAACACTGTTTTGTTTTGGCATGTTAGTAGATGTCGTTTATACCTGTGGATAAGAAGAGTCTGCTCCTATGCACCTCGAGTTACCAAGGCTACCGTGACTTGCAATGCCGCCCACTTAAGGTCACCAATATCTAGACCACTCATGGGACCTCTCCGAGAGCGCATTATATAAATAACAGGAGGCAATAGGCACGGGCAAATATTTGACTGATCACGACAACTAAGCACAGGATAATGTGCTAATTCTTGGAAAATCGTGGCATCTCATCGCACAATCCAGATTCTTTTTCTCGGCTTCACCATGCCGCATTAGCAAAGCATTAAGATTTAGAACCCTCATCGGGACACAGCTGGAGGATAATGATATCTTGACGAATTCTGGTGCTTAGAGTGCGTCGATCTAGGGAGGTAGATCATGACTCTGAGGGTTGCATCAGTCAGTTTTTGTTCTAGTTACTATTACAGAACACTGGATCAACAGATGTACAGGATAGACCAAGCTTGAACCCGGTGTTAGGAGCTTAAAAATTCTCATGAAAGAATTTTAGTTAAGAGTCCGGAAATATTATATAGCCCAGCAAGGCTGTGAAGCGACGACGGCTCCTAGCTAGCGCTTTCAACCGTGGAGAGGGAACAACTACCCTACACTTTGGTGAGTCTGTTAAGCTCGTGCCAGCGCCCCGTTTAATAGAAAAGCGTTGAGTTTCTCTTTTAATAACACTTGAGGTATGTATCTAGTTGAATTATTTAAGGGATTTCTAGCCCACACGGTGGTCCCTTAATTATTGGGATGATTGAGACTCAACTGCTCTCTGGCTTACATCTCAGCGCCTGGCGAAGATGACGAGGCCAGAAGGTTGGATATCCATCTATTTAAAGAATATAAGATGAGAATAGGAAGAACTGAAAATTATTATGAAACAAAGTTGTTGATATTTTATAATTTCGTCTCTTCGTTTACTCATTATTAAGTCAAGTTCATCCTTTCTGCCGTCGTCACTCAGCGCAGGCGTCCTAAGATTTTTCACGATCCCGGTTCACCTTGCCCTCTGACGCCCTCTGGCTCTGGGGTCATCACAAGGGTGGTAATTTAAACCGGGGGCAGCCACCTAAAAACAGACGTGGTTGACAAAATCATCAAGCAGGAGATGCGCTGTTCTGCGCTTGCGAGTGAGCCCCGCCCTCTTTGCGAGGGGACGCCTTCTGGCTGGCCACTCGTTGAGGTTAATTGTTTAGCGGCCTGGGGGATCCTTGTCTCTATTGAGAATCGGGAGCCTGGTGTTTGTGTCGCCAAGAGCTGCTTGGTCCACTGGCGGTGTCTTTTTAAACCTGTTGGTCTCCCGTCGAACTTCCAGAAGCTGACCATCCCCCTTGATCACCACCACGGCTTTGTCCATCACCACTTCCGATGGCGCTACTACCGCTTCCGCTATTGCCACTACGTCCGTTAGCACAGAGACTGTATCTTTGACCAGCTCCCAGACTTCTGTTGTCTGGTCCGAGACGAGTACCTTGGCCGATACTTCTGAGTCGAAGACCGAGATGGCTTCGAAGACGGCTTCAACTACGGTTTCGACTACAGCATCTACGACCGAGGGTACGACGTCTTCGAGCACCACACCAACGACTGTGGATAGTAATTACACGACTGAGAGCACTACATCTATGGTCGAGATTACAACATCTATGACTGAGGGTACCACATCCACAACTCAGGGCACCACTATGACATGTACATGCTATCTTGCGATATGAAGGAGAAGAGCCCTCTGTTCTCGGAGACGGCGAGCTCTTGAAGCGACTAGAATAATGTGCCTCTTAATCAGTATATCAACAGGCGAGTCTTCACTGTGGTGCTGCACTGCACATATTATGTTTCTCGTCTATCTTGACATAGACAGCACGGCCATGTATTTATTAACTGCTGCCATGAACAGGTCTCAGCATGGAGAGAGAACAGAAAGAATACCCTTATTGGACTTTTCCTCTCGAGTCAACAGGCCATATCTCCTCAATAACCCCCTTCCGATAGGCATAGTAAACGTCGTGCAAGTTGATGGTCGGATCAATATGGCTAGGAATCATCTCGACCCTGTCGCCAACCTCCAAAGCCGGTGCTCCCTCGTCCCAGCTCAACGAGCCATGCTCATCACCTAGATTCTGATGCCTGTACCTTGGATCCTTGCACTCGGCCAGTCCGCTGTCTGTAGTCAATGACTTGAGGCCAGTGTCGATCGTGACTTGTCTGTCGCCCTGCTTGCTGACGGTTGTGGACAAGAGGGTCAGGCTGTTCGAGTAAAAGGTGCCCACAGCGTTGCGGTAGTCTGTGTCCATGAAGATGAAGGATCCGGGCTGCAGTTCTGTCACGCCGGGAACAGTAGCGCAGAACTCGGCCGTGCCCGTTCCACCTGTGGTAACCACGTCCATATTAAAGCCCTCCTTGCGTAGTAGATCGGCTGTGTCGGTCAGGGTCTTCATCGACTCGAGACACTGCTTCTTGCGGTCCTCTCGGCTGTGGAGATGCTGCAAGTGACCCTCATATCCTTGAATTCCGATCAAGCGTAGGTGTCTCAAGCTGCCGATGTGCTTTGCGAGAGCAACAGCTGGTTCTCCAGCAGCAACACCCGTGCGACGAAGTCCCACGTCCAAATCAACCAAGACAGAAATGGGCTCCGTGATGCCAGACTTTTCCAACGCGTCGTTGATGGCGGTTGCGCCAACCTCGCTATCCACCACAATTCTTATCGTCTTGTGCTTCCTGAACAGCTCAACAAGCCTCTTCACCTTGATGGGGCCGATAATTTCGCAAGTAATGAGGATGTCATCAAACCCCGCAGCTGTGATAGCCTCGGCTTCCGAGACCTTGGCCACGCAGCAGCCTTTCGCGCCCGCAGCGACAAGCTTGTGGGCGAGGATGGCGCTTTTCGTAGTTTTGAGGTGAGGGCGAATGTTGAGACCGGTGGGTAGGAGACTATCAAAGAGCTTCTTGATGTTGGCTTCCATGAGGTCCAGGTCGACAATCATGGATGGGGTGTCGAGGCTATCTAGCCCGTCGCCGACTTTTGGGGAGTACATATTGGTTGTGGAGATCGATTGAACGGCCTGATATAAGTGTGAAGATGACGGAGAATTAAAATCGATGGTCTGGCATGTCTAGTATTTATAATCTGTGAGTTCGGTTGTCGGTCGGGACGAAGAAAGGGCGCGATTTACAAGCACCGCGACTGGTGATTATTGTGTCGTAAAGTCTCGAAATATTGGCCGAAGGTAGCCGGCTCCAAATCTGAGATCCGATATCTGAGGGGAACTTGTCAACACTCACGATAGTCTCCCCAGTGGAGCTTGACCAACTATCTAATCTACTTGATGGCTTTCGCCGCTACTAGCAGAGAGTGGAACTGCCGTGTTTTGATGACTGTTCACCGTGGATGGCTGGATGTTTGTCAATTGCTAAGCCCTCTACTCCGTACACGACGCCCATTATTGGTCCCCTGTAATTGTGATATACCGACTTAAAGCCTACTACGTAGTATGAGGCTTGATTGATCAAGTACGCCACTCATACTACCCGGCAAAGGAGATTAAAAAGGCATGAAAAGCCCTTGCAAGGCATCCGCGTTAAGGGCTTACCGGTTACCCCTCGCAATTAATCTGCCGACGGTAGATCGACAGTTCTGTACTCAGCGACACATGAAACGTGCACCTGCTAGCGAGACCGTTAACCAAGTTACGTTCACGCAGCAAAAGAAATATAGTGACGGTAACCAGCAGCACCTCCTCTCATTTGCTCAAACCACCTCCTCGGGAGAAGAGATAACAAGACTAATTCCACGCGTCCAAGCCACGTCGCGACGCCAAGTTGTTTGCTCTCAACGCTCATTGGCCACCGCCGTCAAGACTGTTGGGTGCTGGTAGCACAGCATAGGCAACCAACAGACAGACCGTCAAGAGGCTGGGGTGCTTCCCGGATTGCCTCCCTATTGGACAGGGGGCAATCAGGCTGGCGGACTGTACGGATAAAGGTCATTGCCTCCCAACAGGCTTACTGACTGTTGGTTTCCCATCATTTGATGGCACTGAAGCACTGCCAAATGTCACTCAAGACGCGGTGCATCCACGTATTCTAATAATCACCGAGAAGACCAGGTTAGTTTGACGCCTCTGCTGGTCAGGTCGGGCGCGATGCTGGCCATGAACTTTGACAGCGACGCAGTAACTAAAGTGAAGCATACAGGATCGGTCAGGTGACGCCACCATCACCAAAATGAGCGACATTGCCGACGCAGCAGCAGCCAAGCAATCCGAAGTCACAGCCTGGTTCGCGGAATGCCAGGAGAAACAAAAGATCAAGACACCCCAGGAGATATTCCAAGACAAACATGCAGCGCAAAGAGCCGTCATTGACCAGGAGCTCAGGTCACTCATAGGGCTGGATCCTGAAAGCGACGTGACTTCAACCGGAGACCGGCTTGTTCGGTATGCTGGTCAGCTAAAGGAGCTTGAACAGGAGCATGCATCTACCAAGGACACCAATGATCGCGCTTTTGCGGAAGAAGTAGAAGAGCGACACAAGAAGTTCTTTGCTTCGTTTGTCCAGATTGTGGGTGCTGATCTTGCAGGCAGATGGATGAGAGAGCTCCAGGGGAAACCGACACCCGTCGAGGAGGATGCACCTATGTTTGACGACTCGGATCCGCAACCAGAGCCTTCTGCTGCTCGAGAGAACCAAGTCCAGCCACCAAAGCCCCCTACGAATACACGCCCTGAGGCGAGCCAGGACCGAGAGAGAGAGCAGGAATCTCATGAGGATACGGAGACAAGCCAAGACAAGCCCCAGCCAAATGGCGAGCCTCAGACAAATCAAAATACCACAGCGCGCCGACAGGGTCCAGAAAGGGGGCGACCTCCAGATCCGAGTTCACCACGGCCCCGCCAAGCCCAGCCCCAGACAGACTCTTCCTCTGCTTCGAACCAACAAAATGGGACGCCTCTCCAGCGCCACTCAGGTGCTCGACCAGCTGGGAGTCAGCGCAAGAGGCCGGCAAGTCCGTCTGGATCGAGAAATGAACCCGAGAAACGCGCTCGCGTCGAGGACCCTCTTACCGAAAGATCTATTGACTTTGAACAAGTCTTTCAAGATGGAAACGCCGAAATCAAGTACACGATCGCTCGCTACCCTCGCAAAGACGGCAACTGGTACATTCTAGAGTGCAAAGAACATGGTCAGCACTTTACCAACGACCCGATCCTTGGTGCCGCCAAACACCTGGCGACTGCCGTTCATGGCAACTTGCCCAGGAAGCATGAACTGGCTGTTAGTATTCTGGGCACGCTGGTCAAGAACTGCACTCCAACGAGGGTGGAGACGAATAACGAGGTGGCCCAAGAGGCTTTCGACCAGGGACTTGGAATCCCCGTGACGATCAAGCGCCCGAAACGACCACGGTTCGACGGCGGTACCGCTGAACCCCGCGCGGTAGTACCTGGCCACCCTCACACTCGCAGCAGTCAGGCTGTGTCTGGTATCATGAACCCTAAAGCGGGCGAGATCTACGCCGCTTACTGGAAGAGCTCCAGAAGCTTCTATCCGGTTCTCATCCTGCCCTGGGGAAGCTTCCAACATATTGGTTTCAAGGGGACGCTGCCGGACACAGGACTGTTGGACGATACGCCATCCTGCTATGCTGTCGATGGCGAAGTGGGAGAGTGGGCTGAGGGCTACGAGGAAGGCGGTGCTTTGGTCTCGAAGCGTCAATTCCCAGTTGTGTACTTCGATGAACTCAAGTTTCCTGAGGAGAGTTCTGTTGGGTGGGTTCCTGTTGCTGACCTGAAGCACTTTGACCCTCATGACATGAGCATCCTTCAGAGAGAGTCTGTCGCCGAGTTTATCGAGAACCAGAAGAGCCAGAACCCTGACACCATTATCAGAAGTGAGTTTGTCTCGTCGCAGATACCTATACATTTCTCTAACTCTTGATATTTAGTCGGGACTGAATCTCCGGTTCCTGGTCTGGAGCCAGATATTCTGGAGAGAGGAGAGCCACTTCACATGGACACATTGACTGGTTCGCCCAGCAATGAAAACGGTGCCGATGAGCATGAGGCGTCACGAGGAGGCTTGGCTCATCAAGACGTTTTTACGACGCCGCCGGAGGAGACTCCACAGCCAGAGGATGGACCAGACGGCGGAGAGCAGAGCCCAGTCCTGGAAGCAAATGGTAACAAAGCTACTACCAACGGTGATTCTGTTTTTACTGCCAACAAAAATGTCACTTCCAGCGAACCGGCAGCCAACAATGGCGAAGCTAGCCAGAATCGTCCCATCGTTGTGGATGATGATGATTCTTCTGATTCCGAGATTGATCGTCTCATGAGCTTCCAGCCACTCAGCAACCCGGCCGATCTCATCACATCAGGAAACGACTTTTTACGACCGCGCTCTAGCGATTCTCTTTTGGATTCACTTCTTCAAGACAAAGACGGGGGCGACGCCACCAAGGCAAACGGTACATCACCTACAGTGCCGACCAACCAGTCAGTCCCCAACCAGCCAGCTCCCGAGACCTCGCGCAGTCACCCTCACGAGCCCAGGTCTGAGCATCAAATAGGAACTGCCCCTCCAGTGACCACCGTCCGCCCAGTTACGGTCGCTCCGACAGTCAAGACTGCCCCTCCGGCAACCAACGCTTCTACAGAGAGGGCGCCTCCTACAACGATTTCCCCTCGTTCAGTGGCCGCGCCTCAGCCACTGACAACAGCTGGTAACCCTAGACGACTCCTAGCCCCTAAACCCGACATGTCCAGAACCCAATCATCACCCATCCCAGCCACGTTGATGCCAGACAACGAATACCTCCAACAACTAGCAGCACAAGCCGTCGTATCCACGCACTCAGAGATCTTCAAAACAAACGAGCCCGTGTCACGAAGCCTGCCGAGACAAACAAGCTCCAACTTTGCAGCTACGCCACGTTCCTTTGAGATACGACCAGAGAATGCCCGGGCGGAGAGTGTGCCACATCCGGCACGAAGGAGCAGCGGGTTCTTTGACGCTGTGCTGGGTCCGCGGGCTGGGTTTGTTGAACCGAATGGGACGCCCCAGTCGTCGTCGGGGAGCCCGCGTTTCTAGATCAATATCCTGCGTTTGTACCAGGGAGCGGTGTAGCTATGAGCGCGCTACGCTCATGCCGGTATTTTTAATACCTTTTTCCTTTGTTCTCTTCTCTTCACAAGTGGAATGCCTCCATCGAGAGGTTGGTGTTTGGTTTCTTGGAAAATAATGGTTGCTCATGGGGATATTGGAATCGCCCGGAAAACATGGACCTCATAGTTGTAATACGTGCACGTCAATGCAATTTTTAAGAATTGGTGCTGGGTTCTTGTACATAGAATATGATAAGAAATCATTTTGGACGAATCATCTCCGGCCTTCTTCAACGTGAGAACGGCTCTGATTGTTTGACTACCATTTGTTTGAGGCAAAAGCCAGCGCTGCGCCGGCTCAGGGGAAGATGGCATGGCCGAGCTGCCCATTTCTCGCTCAGCCAATCATGATGGGGGCATGACAGGTCCCTAAAGCCGCCTGTGAGACTCTGTACGTCCGCCCACCAAGAACATCATCATCTTATACGTTCTGAAGTACACTGCGTCTAGAAAACTGTCGCATTATTTTCCATCCATGCCTCGAAAAGTATGCCTTCTCCCCGAATTTGTCGCTCACTCACAACTTCTAACCTGTGTGGCGTAGAACCGTATTCCCGCCTCTGCGGCTCAGAACCGCGAGAACCAGCGTCGCTCACGGGAGCGGCATCGACAATTCGTCGAGGATCTTCAACAGCGACTTCAAAACTACGAACGCAGAGGAGTCGAGGCCAGCGTTGAGATGCAGCGCGTGGCTAGGGCCGTCGCGTGGGAGAACAAGCATCTCCGCAGCCTGCTTGATCTTAGGGGAGTTTCGCAGGACGAGATTGACCATTACCTGTTTCTGGCGGGATCTGTCGGCTCTGCCCTAAATATGGACTCTTGGGAGTCTCTGAAGGATTGTATTGACTCATCTCCTCCCCACGGACAGAGTGTGAGGGAGCAGCCAGACCCCAGCCCTGGGGACACGACTGCAGATTTCCCCCCACCCCCGAGCACACCCTCTTCGAACTCTTCCTCACTCACGCCAGCTCAATTGATGGAGGCCTCAGTTCCTGCTAGAGCCTCTCCACCCAACGACACGCCCTCGCCAGGTACAGTAGAGGCGGTAGACCGCTCTGTCACCAATAATCGTGGCCACAAAACGTACGACTCCCCCGATACACACGCCACGGAGAACGGACAATGTGTGAATACCTTGTCCATGTACAACTACGGCTGGACAGAGCTGGGTACCCAGGCAGACATACTACCACAAATAACTGAGTGCTTTTGCCCACCCAACTCACCTGCTTCTATCTCGGGCCATTGGGACAAAGGACTGTCTTGTGAGGCGGCAGTTGAAATCATCTCTGGACTACAGAAGACTCTGGATTCGGACCGGATCCGGCATCTATTGCACTGCAAAGAAGCAGATGATTGTCTTGTGCAGAATTCTAGTGTCTTCCAAATCATAGATGCGTTTGCGTAGGTAGCTCAAATACGGTTGCTTCGGTAGAATCAGGCCAGATATCTTCCTTAAAGCATGTCGTGTTCAGACACCTGGGTAGTCAATGCGGAATATGGCTTCCCCATCTTTGAAACACGAGGTCTAAAAATACCGCGGTCTAGAACACCCTTGTCTGGCTGCTGGCAGAAGGTTAAAAGACGAAAGCCCTCCTCCTACTTTGGGCTTAAAGTGCCTTTTAGTGCACTCTTTTTGTTGTCGTTGGGCGGCAAGCTTGTGGGTTGAAAAGCCACAAGTACCTAAGCCCCTGACTGCCGTCATCTCAACCAGAAGGCGACTTAGTTTACCAATCATGAGACAGCCACAACAGCCTCCTGAAACCCAATGCCTCATCGCGAGGAAAACTATAATTTAATTACGACTGCAGTTCTGTTTGGCTGACGTATGTAGTTGTTCCGGCCATATTGCGCACTCATCATGCCCGCTTGTGATTGGGTGTGTACTCGAGGATCGAGTGCCTGACCATAGCATCCAATGATAATTGGGGCATGACACACTCCTCATACACAACCTGTGGCCACGAGAGTGCGGTCGAAGCGACACGCGAGCATTTAAGAGGCCGGCAGCTCCCCGAGAGCAAACCTCGGCCATCAAACAACATCAGCACTTTCCAATGTTCCAAAGATTCAGTCTTCGCCGAGCTTGTTTGTGGTACCCTAAAGGCCGACCCAGGATTCATCAGCACCACAATGGCTTCACAACAGCAGGCCGGTATAGGTCCGTGGCATGTCAAATACCCGGCTCCGGAGCGTCAGCCAGGAAGCATGACGCGTGAGCAGCTCCTTGAGTTGATGAGGCAGGTCGGCGGCGTGGCCGGTGCGGACTTTGTGCTCGTTGATTTACGACGCAACGACTATGAGGTGAGCCTGGTCTCGAGCTCTGCCATCCGTCACGTAGTTATTGTCACAGTTTCGCTGACTTGAGCGACTCCCAGGGCGGCACTATCCGTGGCTCTATCAATCTGCCTGCCCAAAGTTTGTATCCCTCAATCCCAACGCTTTATAGCATGGTCAAGGCCAGGGGCCTGCGCAAGATCATTTGGTATTGCTGTGAGTAGTACCACCTCCTGTATGACTAGTCTATGGTCTTTCGAGAGGCAACTTTGGGAGATGGCGGTCTCTAATCCCGTTTCACTAGCCTCATCACGCGGTCGCGGTCCGCGAGCTGCTGGCTGGTTTAGCGACTATATCTCCGACTGTGGTGATAATGAGATGGAAAGCGTAGTCTTACAAGGGGGAATCAAGGGCTGGGCCACGGCGGGCGACGAATTTGTCGAGTGGATGGACGAGTACGACCCTTGCTTTTGGTCTGCCAAATGATCCGTGTACGGAGAAGTTTATTCCGGTACTTTAACATTTGATGTATGGCATTCTAATTAGGCTATGGTGTTTTACGGTATTGGGTTTTGATGCTTTCATACGTTGAACCTGTATCTTTTGCTGTTGTGGCTGTGGTCTCTCGCAGACTCGTCATTGATGATGATAAAAGCTTCAGCAGAGGCTGAAGTGGCCTGTTGCGGGACGTGAACGTCGGGTTTATGTCGACCCTGGAGTGGAATGTGGTGCATTTTGCAACGGGTGGTTCTCGGGTGCTGCAAGATGCAAGTATGTGTTGAGTTCCGCAGCTTGCTTTTTTTGGGGACGCCAAGGGCCGTTGACATGAGAGGTTGGAAACAGGATTTAGACACCGACAGGCATGTTTCTACCACGAGATGTATAGGAAGCTGACTTGTATGAGCATGGACGGCAGGTCGCGTTTTGGAATATCACGAATAAAATTGAAACTACACTGATATGGCAGGTGATTTTGCCATCAACAAAACTTTGTCAACCCATCATTGCCGGGCATTGGCAGCTTTGATGGATAGCAGGTCCTGAATATGCTCATACACTTTCCTTCCCCTTCCTTCGAGAACGTCCTTGGCGTAAGTCTCCAGCGTAGTTCCGACGAACTCAGGATAGAGATCCTTGGCCAATAGATACCCCAGGTACTGGGCATTTTCAGGAGTATTGTCTCCACGGACACAACAGGAGTACCAGTACTGCATTTGCGACAGCGTTATGAACTCAACTGAATCGGGGGCTGGGTTCTTTTCCTCCCACTCGCGGACTCGAGCTTCAATTTCCTCCGCGGGGACCTTTTTATCAAGTTAACTCATCGGACTCATCCAAAGACAGCAGATAGACTTACATATTTGCGGTGGAGCTTCTCGCCGCTTACTTTCTCGGCTATGTCGTACATCTGGTTAAAAGTCAAGACTTCATTGTATGCAAAGACCATGCGATTCAGGGTTCGAGGATCGGAGATAATCCGAGCAGTATATGGCCCAACATCGCGCAGGTCGGTGAGCGCTACCGGTACGTTCCCGTCGACTGCTATGCCATCTGTGGTTTCCATAACTGCATAGTCGATGCGGCCAGATGGGAGCCGGGGAAGATTGACCTGATACCACCAGCCGACGTCGATAATAGTGTATGGGAGCTTGATCTTCTTGATATGATTGAAGGTCTCCTCTTTCTATAAACTTACGTTAGTTCATTCTAAAAAGGATTCTAATTCGGTCTCTTACCAGTTCTCGAAGTCGAAGAGCGCCTGTAGGTGGTGCAACAGTTGCAAAGAAGCAGGGCACGTATCGTTGAACACCGATAGCCTTGGCGGCATTGATAAGGGGTATTTCGGCTGTCACACTACCTCCATAGATGGCTGAGATGACGACCTCGATACCCGTAAGCGCTTTCTTCAATTCTTTCTCGGAGCCCGTAAGGTCGGCAGCGACAATGTTGACCCCTTTCTCGGCCAGCTCAAGAACTTGGGGTTTCTGCAGCGACGAGGGCCTCGTGAGGGCTGTGACTTCCTGGGTTGAGGGCGTCAGTATCTCGACTCTCAAAAGACAGGCTGGAGATTTGGATTGCTCACAAACTTCGGCGTAGTTGACTCCAGAAGGGCCTTCACAATGACGGAGCCCGTCTGGCCCGTTGCACCAACGATTGCGACCTTCATATTCGTGGGATACAGTGGGCGATTGATCTCTGCTTAGATGGTTGATATCTTCATAATATGTTTGGGTCAACTTGTTTCGCTATTTATACGCACTTGACCACGACGGTTGCCCGTGAGCTACCGGGGTCTTGACGGACTCCGTCCGTGGATGTTACAAAGCAAGATTGAAAATGAGACATGCACTAGTCACACCGCCATGATCGAGATGAATCTCGTGGAAACAGCCGAACCTTATCGTATGACTCGTGCACAAAGGATAGAATGCGGGCATTTCTCCATTTCCAACCCGAGGCGGTTGAAGCAACAACTAGAAGCTACCACTACACGGAAGCAATGTCAATGAATGCTCGTCCGCCCACGATTCGTCCGTGACTCGTCCGCCGAGCTTAGATACCTAGCCATTCTTCCCGTTTGTCACAGATATCCCGAACTTTTGTTCTTTTTCCGGCGTCTATAAACCTTGAATCCTTTTCTTCTTCTGCCCTTTAGCCACTTACAGTAAAACGATCCCACCCCTGTATCATATAGGTCATCCACATAAGGGAAGGATGACAAGCTTTGGCGCTAATGCAGGTTGATGACAGCTACATAAGCTAGCACCAAGTGGGCAAGGATCAACCGATTCTCCCGCGAGGGGCGGCGGTAACTCGACGAAACGATGAGAAAAATTGCTCCTATTATTAATCCCCGACTACCATCTGCCACTGTCAGCAACCTACATTAGAATCGGCTTGACTGTTGTAACGTTGGTTGATCCTTGCATGGTAGCGCCGCACTCTGCATCAATCAAGTATGGCTGACTTCAGCAATGCTGGCTTCCAACAAGACAGCATCGCGGATAGATGGGTCAGGTACGAGGACGACTGGTCGGGCATATCGGATACGAAAGAGAGAAGGAGGGTCCAAAATCGCCGTAACCAACGAATCCTCAGTATGACGTGATGGTTGATCTAGAATTGTTTTGAGCTCGCTAACACTCGGCAGGGTTGAGGAGACGAAGGGAACTTGGCCATGATGGCGGTGACGATGCGGAAGGCCAGCATCATATTCCAGCTCCCGAAAGTTCAAACTCTCCGGCACACTGGAGATACGAGGACTCCAGCATCAGAGCCGTCACGGTCGCCATTAAGAGACTCAATCTTCTTAATACCGGACAGGAGCATGATCAGATGATCCTTCAACGTTTCGAGGCCTTTGCACAGCAGCTCTACATAATACACTCTCCGCAACTTGCAATCTTGCCGATCCTATCCCAGTTCAACTTCATCCGTGCTTTGCTAGCCAACATGGACACCTTGAGCCTCTCGTCCAAGCAGATGGGCGACGACGCTCTGTCACCGTTTAATTCGCCACACTATCATCGACACGGGACCTCAACACGACTTCCAGACGTGCTACGACCGACAGCTCTTCAATCCACCACATTACACCACCCGTGGATTGATCTTCTCCCTATGCCCGAGATGCGTGACAATTTATTCCGACGAGGCTTGGGCTACTTCGATGAGGAGAAGCTCTGTCACGCCCTCCGCGGACGCATTCCAGGTCATGATCCAGGCATGCTGATTTGGGGTGAACCTTGGGATCCAAATGGTTGGGAAGTAACAGAAACCTTTGCCAGAACCTGGGGCTGGACTATCGCTGGCTGTTGGGGCCTTCTACGTTCTACTAATGAGTGGCGGGCCCGGCGGGGCGAAAAGCCGCTGTTTAGTCTTCCTACATGAACCATTCAAACGAGAAATCAGACTAATATCGGACTTGACGGCATCACAAGCATCAAAATAAGGTGAATTTGAGAGTAGCTGGCCAATACTTTTCTTGACTTTTCTATCCGTGACAAGACCTCACTCATACATACAGCCAATGAAAGCTAAAATGGAAACCTCTCATCCACGTTTTGCCCGCCTGGCATCACTGATTGATTGCTGACAGCCACGGACTGAATGCATCATTTCTAATGAACTACCCACGTCACTGCCCGCTCACAGGTCAACGCTAAATTCTGCAGTCTAGGTAGTGTCCTCCAATAAAATAACGGGATTGTTGGCTAATGTCTCTATGCAGCTGTCATCAAGCCGCATTCGCCGTAAACCCGGATTCCGCAGACTCTAAAAACCGAAAACGAAACATGGGGCTTATTAGTTCATGATCACCGGTAGCCCTGGGGCGTTGAAGCTTATCTATACGGGGCCGGGAGATTCATACCTCCTGCCCCCCACTGTGGTGAGGTGAGTAAGTGAGTGCTTATCAAGCATTGTGTTCTTCCAGCTTCAGGGACATGCTAGCACCAAGAATGAAGAAACGGCACTCCACGCGGCTTCATATCTACATACCTATCAAACGGGGAAGTTTGTTTATAGGCATACAGGGCGCGGGATTCCACCTATTCTATTCTTCTCTATCATCCTTCCTCGCCATTCTCCATTCCAGCCGACTATCCCTGGTATATCTACCCCAGACCGCACGACAGAGGAATCACTGCTCTTCCCAACTCCCAACACCAAAGCAAAGGTCAACGATGCCAAAGGTAGCGAGATTCCACCAGCTGGGCGGGCCGGAGGTGCTGCAGATCGACGAGATTGCCTTCGAGGATCCGGCACCTGGTGAGCTGCTGTTGAAGGTCAACGCCATAGGGATAAACCGCATGGAAGTCTTCTTCCGCGCCGGTGGCTTCGGCAACCCCAAGGCGTTTCCTACCACGTGGCGACCATCCCGGGGTTCACGAGCGTTCCGGGTTTCGCTACCGAGATGAAAGGCCACGAATGCGCCGTGTACGGCGAGCAGGCTTATGTGCCGGTCGAGATGGCGGTGAAGATACCCAATGGCATGTCGTTTGTTGACGGCGCTGCTTTATGGATGCAGTACAGCACAGCCTGGAACAGCATGGTTGACACGGCCAAGCTGCAAAAGGGCGAGTACGTTCTGCTGACGGCGGCGACATCGTCGGTGGGAATTGCGGCGGCCCAGATCGCCAAATCGCAGGGTGCCATCCCCATCTGTACAACCCGGAGTCAGTCCAAGGTGGCCGCACTGAAGTCGCTCGGCATCGAACATGTCATTGTGACGGATGAGCAGGACATCGCGACGGAAGTGGCACGCATCACCGGCGGCGTCGGCTGCCGCGTCATCTACGACCCGATTGCTGGGAAAGGTGTCAGCAAATTGCTCGACGCGGTCGCAATCAACGGCATGATCCTTATCTACGGTGTTCTAGACCTGGCTCCGGCCACGATTGACCCGCTGAAGGGCATGGCCAAGTTTGCAATCATCAAGTTTACAGCCGTGTTTCAGACACTATTAAACCCAGAGAAGCGCGCCAAGATGGTCAAGTTTGTGCTCGATGGCGTTGAAAACGGGTCGCTAAGGCCCGTCGTGGACAAGACCTTTGCGTTCAAGGACATTGCTGAGGCGCATCGCTATCTTGAGAGCAATCAGCATATCGGAAAGGTGGTGGTGACAGTTGATTGAAGTGTCTGAATTTGGAAAGGGAACGTGGGAAGAGATATAGGGCAGGCAGGCTAGCATAGTTTAAATCGAAGTCAGGCGAGAAAGGCATCTGAAAGCCGCTGTATAACTATCTATCTCCCTCTTTAGAGGTTATCCCGCGCCGCGACAGCGTTGTGGACTGCATGGAAGAACTTGTCAAGTGCAGCATTGTCATGCGGCCACATTTTGACCTATTTGGTGATCGGTTTAGTGAACGTGAGGAACGAAGAGTTAAACAGGGGGCTACGTGATATCCTTCGAATCCGAGCTGAATACACCAATTGCCTTTGCATTCCCCGATGTGAACAGAAAGACATGCCCCGTCCCCCTAGAGCGGGTACTCCTAAGGTCATGATAAAATTGGCGGTCTCAGCTAAGTAAGAGGTAAAGTCCCCCTAATACACCATAAACATACCCATAACATCATTATAACCACGACCAAGGAGTGACCCTAAGTTCCTCAAGAGTGCCCCTAAGAGGATGAGCAAGGTGTGATGAAAAAAGTCAAGTTAAACTTGATCACATAAGTCTTGTCATGTTAAGCAAGTCTGCAATGGATTCAGTACTTTTCTTAACGGCAAGGAAGTACCAAAAATCCAGTTGTTTCAAACTACTGCACTTGAGACTCGTTGGAAGTGCTCAATGGCAGGATATTAGCGCCCCCGCCCTTGGGCGTCACGTGGGAGCTGAGTGAGGCCTTATCTCCTCTTCCAACCACCGCGTCAGCATTGCTGAAGAAGACGAGTTCAAACTCGAAAACATTACCGATGGCAACCTCGATCGATTCTAACCAACAGTCTACCAAGCTTTGCAGCCGCTGTACCGTGTTTCAGCTGGTAGACACACCACTGGATGGCATCTTTGCAAACCCCGAGAACCAAGAACGAGAAACTGACTTGGGCTGGGAAGTCGAGCGAGCTCCCAATGTTTTGTACCAGGTCTTTGATGGCTCTGATTGCGAATCCTGTGCCTTTTTCAAACGAATTCTCTTTTGGTGGGACATAGAAGACAAACCACCGACTATTTCCTCGGAGACAACCATCCACCTCTCGCTCCACCATGTTTTCGGTCCAGAGAATGTTAATGGATATGGGCTGAGGGCTATACGCATCAAACTTAGACATGGTACGAACTGCACCTGCTTCATCTTTTAACGGCAGCTAACAGGAGACCGAACAGATGACCAGGAAGACATTCATCTTGACTGTCCTGTCACAGCAGTCGCGGATGATGATACGGCGACGCTTCTCGGGCTCCGACCGCCTCTATCCCACATCAGTGAAGAGACTGTGCGCTGGATGAAGTCCAGAATGGATTTATGCGTGTCTCATGACCACATTAATCCGCAGAAGACTTTCATCCCCGACCGACTTATTGAAGTTGGGCCAGATCAACTACGGCTGGTCCTGACTAAAGACATGGTCAGCCCAGACTTGGAGATCCCGCATTATATCGCCCTCACGTACTGTTGGGGTCCCGAGCCACATGCTAGTAAGCAACTCAAGACGACCAGCCTCAATCTCTCGCAGCATCTGCAGACGATTCCAGAGTCCCTCTTGCCACAGGTCATTCAGGACTCTGTGGCCCTGGCAAGGGCGTTGTCCATCCCGTTTCTTTGGGTGGATGCTTTGTGCATCCTACAGGATGTGTCGACAGACTGGGATAGTCAGTGTGCAGTCATGGAGCGCATTTATGGCAATGCGTACGTAACAGTTGCCGCGGCTGCCTCCCTGAACTGCGAGCAAGGATACCTGCAGAAAACCGACCGAGTCATCATCCCTTTAAACCCTCGCCCCAGCAACAACGCTTCTCTCGCCTTTGCAGTATACTCTCCTCTCTATAAGGCTTCTGTCGGAGAAGAACTTGTCATTAGCCCCTGGCTTGAGAGAGGATGGACATTCCAGGAACGCATCACGGCAACCCGCCTGCTGATGTTTTCAAGAAGGAACATTCACTTCAAATGTCCATCATTTAGTGAATCTATGGGAAGGGATCAGGACACATATGATGGCGATTTCCGCATGCTCGGCCGCGACAAGCTTATTCCCCATGACAAACTCCGTACCTATCAAGAGTGGGATGAAACCATTTCTCAGCTCAACCCTGACAGGGCCCATTTCACCCGCGAGACAGATCTTCTACCATCGGTTGCTGGCCTTGCAGCTTTGTTCCAGAAACAGCTGGATGATGAGTACCTGGCCGGTTTGTGGAAGAACAATCTGCACCGGGGCCTCTATTGGAATTTGATGGGTATTGACAAAATCAGTTACGAGGCCCTCCTACAAAGACTGGAAAGCCCCCTTCCCTATCTTGCCCCCTCGTGGAGCTGGGCTAGTCTACGCCGCTACCTCTGGTTCGATTTGAACCATCCAACTCTGATAACAGATTGCCGACCTGAGTATACTGATCTAGTCCCCGCCATCACCCCGCGCGGTTCAACCGAGTTTGGTGAAGTGAGCCATGGCGCACTGGAGATGATGGCCAAGGTGTATGTCGGGACTCGGAGGATAGTATACAGAAAGGTCTACCCGGCTTTCTCCTCTCCACAAGACGCTGTTCGGTTGGATGGAGAGTATTTTGCCCATATTCGGACTGATTGCATTGTTGAGGACTTCTTCGCAACATCCGAGATCCCCGAACTCGTCGCTCCCATCAGTTTTCTACTGATTGGGAGCACGATACGACGGAAGTCAGATGCAAATTACTTCTCGTCGCGGCATTCCGATAGCTCGTTGACACTTGGCGACGATCACGAGGCGTCGTACAGTCATGCGTCGTCTGACTCGGAGTCAGTCAGTTCCCAGGAATGGACGAGTGAGGAGGTCGAGAATCCAGCCAATAGAACGGCATATGGGTTACTCATTCACCCCACGGGAAACCCAGATGAGTACTATCGGGTTGGAACGTTTCTGTCCAAGCCTTTCAGAGCGGGAGGTCTATCATTCTTTAACAACCTTGAGCTACGGCAAGTAAGACTTATATAAGATCTTTCAAATTAAGGCCTAGATCATAAACGGAGCTCAGACTGTTTCCCGTTGCATGAAGGGACAACCTAGCATACTACATTATCTTGGCGCGAAGTAACATATATTACCCCAATTGCCTCGGTACCTTCAAGACCCCAAGCAGCAAGTCCGCAACTTGCGGGAGATCATAGCGAGAAGAAGACTTATTAGTATGTGCAAACGAACCTCTATGACAATTTACCTGCTGGAACTGTACATTGGTTATCTCCAAAAACTGCCTATCCTAATCAGGGTTTAAGGCATCCATAAGCGCCTGTTGGGCATTCTGCAAGGCATCCATCCATCTTACATTTGAGAGCACAGCCCCGTACGAACAGGTGACTATTTCTAGCCATCTATGATCTGTTACTATTCCTCGCCAACTCTTCACCAACCCAGTCATTCATCCAAGGTCATATCTCATTCCCTCACAACGGTCCACCAGCCCGGGTTTCTTTCCATTCACAACCACCAAACTTGACCATGTCGATTTATACCAAGCATCCTTTGTTACCAGGCCAGACCCATATCCGTCTCCTGCAGATACGACCCGGATCTTCCAATGACGAAATATCTTGCACAATCAGTACTTTTGACATCAACACGGCTCCCAATTATCACGCGCTGTCATACGAATGGGGGCCAAGGTCTCCTTTGGCGCTCATCCATGTCATGGCCCAGCCAACAACAATCCGATCGAATCTTTTCAACTTTCTATCCCGTCTCAAAGCGCATGCCTCACATGATTACCTGTGGTGCGACTCCATCTGCATCGACCAGGCCAATGACTACGAACGCAGTCACCAGGTTCAGCTGATGAACCAGATCTACCGCAAAGCGCAGTCTGTCCTAGTGTGGCTAGGCGAAGCACGCGAGAACAGCGACATCACCCTACGCACCATCCGCCTGTTAAGCACTCACACGGACAGTGCCTCTCGAGCTGCCTACTTGTCAGACCGAGCGACAGTGTGGCAAGGCCTGGCAGACCTTTCCAAGCGGAGGTACTGGACAAGAATCTGGATCGTCCAGGAGATCACAGTGGCACGAGACGCCGAGATCTTCTGCGGAAGCGAAGTGATTCCGTGGTCAACATTCTCAGCGGCGTGCAAATCCCCCCCGCATCATCTCACGGCGTGGAGTTCGGACCTGTGGGCTCCGTTGGCTGAAGATAAAGCAGTTGGAGACGATGGCAAGCAAACAAAGAGGCGCCAAGCGACAATTGAACTCTTCCACAGCACCATGTACGGGCTCATTCGCTCGCAGAGACGCTGGCCGACCTCTACGGAATCTTTCGCAACCCTTTATGAGCGCCACAAAGATTCTGGTTGCGAGGATGGCCGGGATCGGATCTTTGCGTTGTTGGGCATAGCAACTGAAGTCGCGTTCGAGCGCGGATACACTGCCGAGTACCACAAGACCAAGGAGGAGACATTCGTTTCCCTGGTTGCCTGGGGAGGGAAAGGGGCAGTAAAGATGAACTGCCGCATTCAGTTTGCGCGTCTGACCGCTGAAGCCATGGAACTGACATGGCCGCACCATCAGTTAGAGTCTAGCCTTGAGTCCGAGTCCCAGAGGTCTCCCAGCTTCTTCAAGTGGATTCATCAACCCTTGGAGATATCATTGCGCTGTCACGATCTCGGAGAATGGTCGTTTGACAGACAACCAGAGACGGCAGGGGCGACAATTTTCAGGTCAGACTCAGGGGCCGAAGTTCACCTCTCACCCGATGCAAACGAAGGCGATGCGCACCTTGACTTGCATCTGTTCGGTTTTAAAACTTCGGAAGTTCTTCTCGCCAGCCAGGTGACACGGGAAAATTCCTGGACAGTTGTGGGTAGAGCATATTATGCCAGCAAAGAGAATCAGGGCCGACAGCCTATGCCTAGCGTCTTCCGCGGGTTGAACATCGCTGCCGATGGAGTCGGCGGCCATTGTGAAGTTCAGCTCGAGAATGTCGCTCAATTCATGGAGATCTTCTTAGACAAACGTGACCTTGAGCCGCCCTGGCCTGCGAGCTCGAGCCAGCTCGGCCTCGAAAGGGGAGCAGGGTCGCTGAGAAGGGTAAAACAAAGTCAAAATAGGAACTTGGAAGAAGTGCTCGAAAAACTCAGAATCGGGAGCTCAGTGCATTTGAACTCCTGGGGAGGAGGAGGAGGAGGGAGTGTTAACGTGATGCACGATGATTGTGTAGATGCAGACTTGGACAGACTCCTGGATCCATCGGAATGGCTGGCGAGGTCTCGGCTACCCTCAACATCCGTCGAGGAACCCACACAGGGAGATCGTACGTCTCCTAGCTACCCATCTTCTAACATGTTGCTATCCAGTGGGCAGAGATTTACAGGACAGGGCTTGGAAGCGCCGCAGCGGTACCGTGGTCTCGGTTGACGCAGCAAGAGTGAATGGCTGCACAAGATATCTGAACACGAACATGACAGTATCGAACATTGACTTCACTCTTTGCATAGTTCCCTGGCCCATGTTCGAACAATGAAGCTATGCTATCTCTAACAGGAGCGCACCCATTGCCCTTGGTCCTACAGGGATGCATGACTATTAAGCCAAGGTATGGGTTACGATATATCACGGCGTAGGTTGAATCAGACGGTTAGATCAATTGACTGAGCCGTAGCTGTATAAACAGCTAGTAGCTAACGAATATCTAACGCTGAATCTCTGCCCTGATGATTTAAGAACATTGTAGAAAAAGATGAATATACTCCAAGACAGTAAACTTCGGAAAGAAAATAAGGGAAGTAGCTGGGGAACAGTGGGCTATCATAAGCCATACCCGCCCAATCAGTTGGCTGTAACGGACATTCTGGAGAGCAAAAAGTCACAACGCCCATCGGCATCAATATCATTCATCTGAACCGGCGTGCTCGAGTTGATATATAGAATGTGGCTAGACGAGCCGTACTCGGGCCACTCGATGTCTGATGATGAAAGCCCAATGTTGGGGTCGCCATTGATGATGAAGGATGAGTAGTAATGCTGCAGTTTTCGACCGATCTCTGCCCCCACAGAGGTATCGTTTGCAGAAATGGCTTGGGTTGGAAAAACCAAGGCAGTATAAGCTCCGTGGTAGGCAGTATCGTAAGTTGGATACCCGTAGATGAATTTGTAGACGGGCTGAGCACCATGCCTATCAGCCAAAGAGAAAGCCTCGGCGGCAGAACTGGCGAGGCGGTAGGATGGACACTGAATAAACGCATCTCCGGTGACGAACTCGGCCCTTTGCTGTGTTCCCTTGTAGGCGAGTGGACCAACAGCTTCAGGGGGGTAATAGTCTTGGAGCCGGCCAAAGAAGTTCGCACCACCGTTGAAAAGGCGTTGTACCCGATCTTGATACTCTGCTTCGGTGGTGATGTCTTGTGGGGTAAACGCGAAGCCTTCGTTCCCGTCTCGTGTCGTCAAAATGGGAACCTTGGCGAAATGCCCAGCCTCTGCCTCTCGTGTTGGAAAGTCTTGGATATAGCGACCATCGATTGCAGGTGAAAAATAAAACATTCCATACAGAGTGTTGGCAGTTGCAAGGACCTTGTTCTGGACACGGTTGTACTCGTCTGCGGACAGGTCTTGTAGACAGGAAATATCGCTGCAGTTTGAAGCAGACAAAACCTCTTGATACTGCTGTTCAAGCTGGCTAGGGCTGAGTATGGACGGAATCCAAGGATACTCGGATATCGCGGCTCGGTACGGGGGATGCTCCTCTCCGCCATTCCATATGAGTTGGTGAAAGACTGAGCCACCACCAGCTGATCCGCCGCTGATTGTGACTTGGTTTGGATCTCCGCCGAATGAAGCAATGTGACGCTGAACCCACTCCAGAGCTAGTCGTTGATCGTGTAGCCCGACATTAAGCGTCTCGTTTCCTGCGCCACCAAGAAACCCAAAGCCAGATAGGCGGTATTGAATGTTGACCACGATGAACTGGCCTGGTGCTGCAGCCATGAAGCCTGGGGATGGTATAGTTGTGCTGCCTCCCGCCACATAGCCTCCTCCATGAATGATGACCAGCACAGGAAGACTCTCAACCACGGGCTCGTCCGGAGCATAGATGTCCAACAGCAGACAATCCTCGCTCTCTTGACGGTTTCCAAAGTGATTGCTGGCTGCTTGAAATGCTTTCGCCTCGGGGCTTTCTAGAGACCATCCAGGCCATCCTTGATAGCAGATGGGACCAAATGTAGTCGCGTCAAAGATGGAATTTCCTCCAGAATCTACAGTCTCAATGGCTACCGGGGGTCTGAAGCGTCGATCTCCAGTGGGCGCTGCGCCATATCGGATGCCCAACCACGCGTTGATGGGCACGGTTGATGAGGTCAGCCGAGTTCCTTGAACCTGGAGATAGCCTAGGTCCACTAGTTGACCATCGGGCCCTGAAAAGTTCGCATAGCTGGGGGCCGTGTATTGAGAGGTTGATAGGTTTGCAAATGCGATTGCTGAGAAAAGAGAGGACCACGTTGGTGGATGCATCTTGCAGAGAAAGGGGATATATACAAGAAGAAAAGATTGAATCTGTTGGTTTGGATGGAACACGGGAAGACTTTGCTAGCTATATATCGTACAGTAGTCAGTCAATGCAGACGAGATTGCCACTTCCGACCGAAGCTTGGCTAACATAAATGTGACCAATAGTTTCTCGCCTCAATTACGCGGCAACACGCGCTTCAGCCTCATCTTGGTTCTGGGGAATGGGGGAATAGGCATCCAAAAGGTAAGGGGATGCCTTGCTAAATGGGTGCCTGATTCCGCCAGGCCGCTCTGAAGCCCTTCTGGGCCCTCGCCGAGCCTTTTGGCTGGGAAGGAAATGGGTGCCTGACTAGGCTGTACTTTTATCAATGAAGCGAGTGGATAATCATCTCCGCTGTCCGGGATTAGCGACGGCAATAACTCCGAACTGCGTTCCTTGGCGTATCCCGTACGACGTCGTATTCGGAGCGAGCGCTTTGAGCGTAAGGCGAGCGTATAAATGAGACAGCCCGTCAACTAGCCTTAACATGGAAGTCTATTAGGACTGCTCAGGTAAGCGTTGCAGGCCTCTATAGCAGAATGGAATCCGTCTAGGTAGCAGTAGAGAAGCCTCCTTACTCGCGGAGAGGGCCATTCGATCTGCTGCGCTGACGGGCGGCTGCGTATCCAGTAAGGCACCACAGAAATAGCAGTATGCCCTTCTTACTGCCATTTTCTGTGTGGTCGTTTCGGGTATTCCACTTCAAGCCTCAGCATCATCATCGTTTGAGGATATTCATACCCAGGGGGAGCCCAGACAGGAACTCAGAGGGCCAATTCATGAAGGTAGCTGCCTCGAAGCTCGTGCCAGATGGGTAGAAGAGAGTGTTGGCTTTCGGCTCAGTCCAGCCTGGTCATCGGAAGCCAGTAGATTGAGGCAACCTGACACAATTAGTTCCAAGCTTTGGGATGTTCTGGATGTGGACGTACCCAAACCGCTACGCTGCCAATAGTTTCGGCACATCGTGAGTTGCTGTCGTCGATATGGAACTGATGTTGGTCTCGGCCTGTTGCATTTATCTTGGGGTAACGGAGCAAAAACGGTCACCGATCGACTTGTGCATTTGTAAGCGTGGCACTTTGGATCTGCAGTGGGGTACGGCCCATGGGCATGTATCTGGTACATTTGCCTGTGTGGCAGCCTAAAAGTAATCTCACCACATTGGCTGAAGAGAATACAAACTGAGGTTTTAAACAATGACATATCGAAGGGCTCCAGTAAAAATATATCTCATCCACACCACGACGCATTCTCTGGCAGTCTTTTCCTAAACCAACAACTTTTAACATTCCAAATGGAATCCCAAGAGATCTATAACCAAGTCAACAGGCGATATGGCTCAATCGCCAAGAGCAGCAGCGGCCACTATGAGCAGACCGTAGCCAAGGCCTTCGGATACACGGAACAAGAGCTGGCTGGCATCCCCGAGGGAGCGAACCTTGGTCTGAGCTGCGGCAACCCCACAGCAATTGCGAGACTGAGAGAGGTGTGTATGTTCGCTCGTGACGGCGTGCTGTTTTGACCGGTGGGCAAAAGGGCGAAACAGTCATCGATCTTGGGTCTGGCGCTGGCCTCGATGTGTTTACGGCAGCGAAGAGAGTTGGCCTTACAGGCAGGGCTATTGGAGTTGACATGAACAAGGTGACCTAGTTCTTCCCCTTTGGATAGTCCATCATATGGCTAATGCATATTTATAGAGTATGATTGACAAGGCGAATGCCAACAAATCTCGCGTCGACGTCTCAAACGTCGAGTTCATCGAGAGTCACATCACATCCACCCCAGCACCTGACAACACTGTCGACTGCATCATCAGCAACTGCGTTATCAACCTTGTCCCCGCTGAAGATAAGCAGCTGGCGTTTAATGAAATGTTCCGACTACTCAAGCCAGGCGGCCGAGTTGCTATCAGTGATATCCTCGCACGCAAGGAGTTGACAGATGAAATGAAGAAGGACATGGCCCTATACGTCGGGTGCATTTCAGGGGCCAGTCAGGTTAGTGAGTACGACGCATTTCTGAGGAATGCAGGTTTCGAAGGTCATTCATGTTGCCCCGAAACTGCGTGATAAAGGCTGATTGGTTCTTGACAGACATTCTCATCGTGGACGCCAACTGTGACTTGAACGTGTACTGGAGCGCAGCCGACGGCGAGTCACCGTGTTGTGGGGCAGACGCTTCCAGGGGCCAAGACGAGACACCGTCTTGCTGCAGTCAAGAGGTGAAACACGATTCCTATACTGAGCAGGAGCCATGCCACCAGAACCAGACGGGTTCAATGGCCGACGAAGCCAGCAGACTGGCCAACCAGCTCGGTATCACCGACTTTAACGAATGGACAGGTAAGAATTTGGAGTGTTTTTCCTGAAAGTATGCTCACTGGCCCTTGATAGGCTCCTTCCAAGTGTATGCAGTTAAGCCGGTGACGAGCTGAGAGCGATCGGTCTGGAAAGAGGTTCAGCGGTGTGGCACAGCTGTTATGTCCAAGTCCCATTCAACTGGTAGAGTAAGACAATAAGGTACTTGTCCTTCTTTGTTGGCTTGCTCTCTACCAAGTAGACTCACCTCTATGATACCTGAAGTAATATTGCCAAGATACGTTCAACGCCACACATATACGATGCATTTCACAGCCCCTTCTGCAGTCTTTTCAAAGCTTTCAACATTTTTGAATCATTTTATCAAATAATTGACACACAATTATGCACGTTGCAGTCTATTGATTCGTAGCCTCCAGCCAGCCAAGCACTTCCAATTCCATCCAAGGGTGACCCAGCCACGTGGTCTGAGAAAAAGATGAGACACCAAAAGAGCAAAGTCCCTCTAACTCTTATGAGGGGAAAATCTACTTCAAAAATAAAAAGAATTAAATAGGAATATAATTATAATAATTAATACTTTATAAATACTTTATTGAAGTGATGCCCTTGTCCCAGTGTCTTATGTCTTCCTTGAATCGCGTGCCAGTGCAGCTAAACAATAGTGCCTCTCATCATCAACCCTTTGCATCACGTATACCTACAAGTCTCACACGACATTTGCATCATGAATGTTGACATGTCTCGGATGGTTAGCCTAGATTGCTCAACAAGGTACCGTGGCTAAGCTGAACCGTCCTATTTGAAGCGCACGCGAGCAAGGGGTCGCAGTCGAGGTCGGTGTCTTGGATTTCCTTGTACATCTGATGCAAGCTCACAGATTGGGAAGCGTCCGTTGTATGTGGCTTGTTTCTTGGAGCTGAGTCTGGCTGGAGGATGACTGGCTGCTGGTGGCTGGCTGCTGCGTGATAAGCCACAATACCGTAAAATCTTACACCTTGAGAAGAGCAAGTGTCTGAAAACACATTGGAGAAATTTGAAAATTCCCTAGAACATGAATTGAAGTAGCTAAAGAGAAGCCGTTTCTTTTCACCAAGACTGTAGATGTTGTTTCTTGTGTCTCGCTTGTGAATGAAGTGGAAAATAGCTTGACGAGACAAGAGGGGTTCCACCACTTATGCATGTCTCTCAACCCCGCGATGCAGGATTTCGATAATTCAGCTGTTGGTTCTTTAGCCAGACGGGAACCAGGCCGGTCCCGTATATGTCTCAGCTCGGATGCCTATAGCTCCTGGCTAAGCGCCTACATCACATCTAGACCCTTATTTTCACTATGAGACCTGGATGGCCTCATTCTTACCGGTCTATTCTGTGGCTTGTTGACTGCGTATGGGCCAAGTTCCAGACCTTCTCGGCACTTGATTGAGAGGGTATGGGCATTCATGAGCCATCTCCGAGGAATGTCGGATGAGGGGTCTTTGTCATGGCTCTTTGCATCTGTTGGCCATCTCAAGGTCTATAAAAGCTCAAGCATCCCCTTAGGAAGACATCTCTCATCCCTCATCAACTCACAATTCAAACTCACACTCCAAACCATCAACCACTTCTTTTCAAACTTCAAAACCTCATCATGCCTTCCAACGACCCCGTCTACCGCTTCAAGGCCACCCTCCAGGTCCAGGGCGCCGGCAGCTTCGTTGACCAGAACGCCGGCGGTGGCCAGGACCCCCCCGTCATCGGCTTGTGAGTTCACACCAACGTCAAGCCTTTGCAACTACTGACATCTGTGCCATTGAAAGCTCCCAACAAGGCAACACCAACCAGATCTGGGAGTTCTACTCCGTCCCAGGCTTCGAGACTCGTGTGGTGATCAAGAACACTGCCACCAAGTACGTTCTTTACACCAACGGTAAGTACTGCCCAGTAAGAATTAGGTTGTTCCAGTACTGACTAAGTTTTGATAGCTCTCCAGAACAAGGTCCAGCTTGGCAAGAATGACGTGTGGGATGCTGCTTCCCAGTGGTACCTCGAGGGAGGACCCGTCGATGGCATCGACAGTGGCAGCATCGTCAGGTGAGGCAGCACTGGATGATTTAATATGAGCACCTACTAACTGCATAACAATTTAGAATCCGCAACGTCAAGTACCCTAACGGCTACCTGGATCTTGCGGGCGGTGACAAGGCCGACCGCACTGCCATCCTTGTCTGGCCCGGTCATGGCGGCAACAACCAGGCATTCAAGCTCACTAAGGTTTGAAGCCATTGAAGGATTGTGACTTGAGCCTTTGGGGAACGCGACATATGCAGCACTCCATCTCTAAACGTGTCTTGGCTATTCATCATGTACCTCCGTCCCTCTCTAGATAGTCTCGACACTAATAACTACTATTTTCGTGGCCGCGAACTGTTATTGTCTATTGAGTCAGTTATAATCATCAAGTGACCAAATTATCTGTGACACCTTTCCAATGAAACGATGTTATGTAGTCACTATTACTGTTGTACGACAATGTCACCAATCGGATCCCGCATGAAGATCGGGAACAGTTCCCGAGACTCCGACCCCGAAAGTATGACTTGACTGTCTTCCTACCCCTCTTCTCATATCACCTCATTGACCTACCCACCTTGAGAATATTTTCCAGATCTTATATCACCAATCCGTCGTCACTCTGCGCTGTTTTTGGCCATGTCCACTATCAGTAGCCCGGTTCTCAAACAGCCTGTAAAGCTGGCATGCGTTCAACTCATGCAGCCCGTCGAGGGCTCAGACAAGACCGCGATACTCCAGAATGCAGCCACTCACGTTGCTAAAGCCGCCTCGTCTGGCTCCAAGATCATCGTTCTCCCCGAGTACTTCGACTCTCCCTTTGGCAGCCAATATCTCTCCGAGTACGCGGAGACACTGCTACCGTCGCCGCCCAACCGAGAGAAGGCTCCAACATTCTACGCCCTTTCAGCTATGGCCGCAGAACACAAGGTGTATTTGATCGGTGGCTCGATTCCAGAATTCAACCCTCAAACAAAGAAGCACTACAACACAAGCTTGATCTTCGATCCTGAGGGTAACCTGCTGGCAACATACCGCAAGGCCCACCTCTTCGATGTGGACATTCCAGGAAGGGTGACCTACTATGAATCCGAGTACCTGGACTCTGGCAATAAGCTAGGCTTGATCGATCTGCCCGACTATGGCAAAATCGCCGTTGCCATTTGCTACGATATTCGGTTCCCGGAACTCGCAACCATCGCTACTCGAAAGGGTGCCTTTGCTCTCATCTACCCCAGTGCATTCCCCATTGCCACTGGGTCCATACATTGGCGTCTACTAGCCCAGGCTCGAGCTCTGGATAACCAACTTTATGTTGTCCTCTGTGGCCCTGCCCGAGACACGAGGGGCACTCTTGTTGCTTGGGGCCACAGCTTAGTGGTGGACCCTATGGCGCAGGTTGTGGTGGAAGCCGAGGAGAAGGAGACGATTGTCGAGTGGGAACTGGATCCAGATGAGATCACTAACACAAGGAAGAGCATTCCGGTGAGTGCACAGAGACGGTTTGACATATATCCGAACGTCAGCGCAGGGGCAATACAGTTTGAGGATCCAAAACTTGAGGAGCCTTGAGCGGGTGGAATATCTATCATTTCTGTCCAGTTCATTTCAATTCAAATTTCTCTTTCCTAAGTAGCATACTGAACACCCTCTTGTGAGTCTATCATAATTCATCTGCAATACTCTTAATCAGATCCTCAAGATTCTCCCCTTCCAAGCCAAGAAGCGCGTTGGCACTCTTCTCTGGTTTGAGTGCATGACCTGCTCCATCAGCAAACAAAAACTGCTGAATGTACTCTCCAAAGGCACTGTAATCATGTCTCGCAAGCTTCTCATCGCCAATCTTCTCCAGATCGGCACCGCTTACGTGTGAGATCTCGAACTTGGCTCCCGTCACCTTCTCGGCGACCCGGAGGACTTCATTCTGCGTGGTGACCACACCAGCAATGTCGAGGTACTTGTTTGCCGTATCGTCTGGCTTCTTTAGGACGGCGGCTACGGCTTGGCCGATGAAACCGAGTGTGCTGGTAGAGTAGGGCTCGTTGCCCGAGTCAACGATGGTGCCCTTGTGGTTCTTGAGGTCGACAAAGCTTCTGCCGCTTCGAATGCTCTGCACCGGTCATTAGCAACATTATTTGCGACAAGGACCTGAGAAGCCTACCCAGTCCAAGAACAGTCCGTTGGAAACCCCAGTCCAGGAGAACCACTCATGCTGCTTTGCAAGTTCGATCAGATAGTCTGTGTTTCGAATCTTGGGCGCAAGTAGACCACCAATCTTGGTATCACGATACTCTCGAGATGGAATTCCAAACTCGGAGGGGATGAATCTCGGGACCTTGGCGGCAATGACAGCGTCGATGATGACCTTTTGGTTTCCGGCGGCTGCTGTAGCTGCTGTGGAAACGACTGCGTGCTGGCCAGCGATCGCGTCCTTGACGGAATCAACAGAACTGATGTCAACTTTCTTGACTGCGACTTTCTCGGGAAAGGTGGCTGTTGACTCGTTTCGGGTGATGGCTGTGACGTCGAAGCCAGCACTAAGGAGAGCCTCGACGACCTTGGTACCAAGAGTACCTGAGGCCTGATGAGTTGCAAGGTTAGACGCTGTAAATCTGGCCAGGCGTGAATTGACTTACCCCAACAACCGCGACCTTTTGAATAGCCATGTTTGCTGGGAATGTGTGCTTCTTCAGTAGGCAGTTAAGATCGGCTCAAATAGGTAGGTAGGGAGACCAGATTGTCGTGTTCAATATGGACTAACAAACCCCCGAGATGTCTTGCATACTTATGCTTTTCCCCTCAACCTTCAAAACATGGCATCATCTGAGCATGAGAGGACGTAACCTCATTGAACCATCACAATCCACTAATCGTTGAACGATATCCCCACTGCCGCATGATGCCATAACTGCATACAATTTCACAAAGTGGGAGAGCTGAATAAGCATCATACAATGCATAGATGTCATTATTTACAGCATTTTCCCGGTCCCGTCATCTCATTTGGGTTACATATGAGGTGCCTTGTTTATAATTCCGAAGGAGGTGCAACATGGAGGGTGCCCGGGAAGATCGGTAGGATTCAAGACTCGCTTCAAAATTCATCATATAGAGGGGAAAAGTCGTGTGAAGAAGAGAAGATAAGAAGAATAGCCGTAGCCTCCAATCACGCAGGCTCCATCTGGTTCAAGTTCAACTCCATGCCAACAGCAGACTGTAACCACGAATTCCAGTTAACGTCGTCAACCTCCATGGCGACATCCATATCCGCAAAAGAAGCAGAATTACCATCAGTAGTCGTCCACATCCAGGGCGAATCCACATCACCCGTTGACTGTCCTCCGATCTCGCTCTGAAACTCCATGTTCGAACTGGGATGTAAACCAACAAGTCCTATCGGATGTCCCGGCTGCCCTCCTGCAGATGCAGCGTCTGTGTTTGAGCTTTGCCATATATCGTGGTTGGAGAGTGGAGGGTTGTCGTGCAGAGCATCGATACCCTGCGTGGAGCTTGGTGCCTCAAAACCACTCCCGTCGGCCAAAGGAACCGGGGGTTGCCGGCTGGGGTCCACAGAGCCAATGACCAGTTTTCTCCAGTACTCAAGGAAAGGCTCTTCCCCATTGCCAGTAGAAAACGGCCCTGAGCTCGCAGGCGCGGGAACTTGAGAATCGCGTTGTTCAAGCAACTCGATAGGTATCCCATTAGCTCGTATCTCAGCGAGCTCCATCTCTCGCTGCCCCCTCGCCTTTGCCATCAACTTCCTCAGCGGCACCCAAACTCTCGAGTGCTTGGACATATTGTGTTGCGATGGAATCAGCCAGCTGCTGTGCAAATCGACCCAGGCTCTTTCAATAACCGGTGACCACTTCCGGCGGCATATCTCTACCATGAGATAGACGATAGCATACCAGTGTGTATATGTCTGGTAAACCCACCGCCATTGACGACACTTTTGTTCAGAGTTCAAGGCGTGGTTGTACTCGGCAACTTCTATCGCCGCAACAAGAAGTTTATCTCGAACCTCTTCAGAGAAGCGCTCATCTGGCGACGCAAAAAGAGTGGGGAGGTATATGAGGAGGATCAACTTGGAGCGCATCAAGCGCAGGCACGTAAGGCCTACCCAGTGTAAAATGTCACCCCGTTCAACCGAGAATTGGAAGTAGCCGTGCTCAACCTTGTCACAGACTTCATCCAGCAGGCGGGTCTGCTCGTCGGGACCTAGACCAACTCCATTGATGGTCGAGGCCATGATCTGTTTTGAGACGTCGGATAACTCCAGCATGGCGAGGACGAATGACATGTCGGTGAGGGTCTCCCGCGCAGGGGGCATCCCCTTGGTATCGGGGTCAAGGTCCTCGTCGTTGATGTTGAGGGGCATCTTGGTATCGAAACTATCCCTGGATATCGTAAACTCTGTTCCTTGATCTTCGGACGCTCGAACGTCAATAACGCAAATCATCCACCACAGTCTTCGTCGCTGTTCCACTTCAAAGGGTGTCAGATGTGGGAACCTCGATCCGTCTCGATGGAGACCAAGAGCTTGAGCCATCCGGATCAAGAGCCCCGTCATCATCCATACATATCTCGGGCTATCGTGGCGACGCACAAGCAGGAGAAAAATAGCAAAGGCTTGAACGAGCACAATGTTTGGGTCATTCAGAAAATCCGCCTTGGCCAGAGCATGTTCCAGACCCAGTCGGTATTTCAAGTTGAGCTCTGCTTTTGTCGAGCCAAAGTTGGTCATGACATCGTCTTCTTCCATGGATGTCACGGCGGCGTAGTATATAGAAAACATCAGGGCTTCGTTGGCGGGTGAGAGGCTTGTACCAGAACTGCGGGTCTCGCGAATCATTTTCCTGATGGTGGGCATGTGAACGATGCGTGCGACAATGTTGACATTCTCGGAGAATATGTCGAGCAAAAAAGGTATCTGGGATGGAAGCGGACGCAGATCTGCAACCTCCGGGGCAGTACCTGTGAGGTTGTGTCGGAATAAGAATGCGTGTCTTTCTGAAGGTGCTCTCTCCAGTTCTCGTGTGGAAGGGGCAGTTGAGGGAAGGTCATCGTCCGAAGACTCGTCTCCGTCGCTGGGCAGTCCTCGAGTGTCCATCTTCAAGCCGTCGAGCTATGTGAACAAGTCATTAGCCCTTGTCCAGCTGAAAGCAGAGAGTTTACATACCTCGTCACTAATTCGAGACCAGAAGCCACTGGCAACATATCTCGCTCGACTTCCATCTTGCAAAACCATCCTACCAAAGTACTTTTGCACGTCCGAGGTGGTCGACGTCGAAGGACTCGATGCATCTCGCCTACCCTCAGACGGAGAATTACCTTGAGCAGAGCCACTCCCAGCCGGACTCGCCCCAGCGCTCGCCTGCTCAAGCTGCCCTCTAAGCTCCTTAACCAAATCCTCCAAGTTTCTCAACCGCTCCATAACCTGCTCACCCGCCGGTTCCGCATCATGGGCACCCTCCTGTACCGACCCGTGAGCAATGCGCTCTAGCCGGCGCGCCCATCTCGGCGGACGGTCATTCGACGGAATGACGCAGGGAATACCGGCCCGACGACAGTTTGAGCAAGGCGATAACTTGTCGCAGCGAACTTTTCGACTGCGGCAGACGACGCAGCTACGGAGCTTGGCGGTCCCCGCGGGGACGGCCGAGCTCGCGTTTTTCTCGGCCACCGAAGCCGAGGCGGACGCGAAATGGTTTGGCGGTGGTACCGATGACATGGCGCGTTTGTGGGGTCAAGATGGGACTTTGCGCGCTGGCTCAATGGTTCAGATGCTATCCATGCCCTGGATTCGGTGTTGATCGAGGTCAGGCTTCCTCTTCTTCGAGTTGAGTCCGGTTTGCTGTTGCATTACGGCACGGGAGCGCAGGGCGCAGACAATAGGCATCTGTTTTTAACAGTGGAGACTAATACAGAATATCTAAGCTCATAATATTTCAACAGTCTCAACTATTTTCTTCCCTTTTCTTACCATCTTCATTATCTATAAGTTTCTTATCAAGCGCTTGCTAGTCTTACCGCGAGATTTAGGCCTCTCCTCCGTCTAATATTTGGTATATGACTACTTAGAGCAGGTATTTCTGATGCCTCCTGTTAACTTCACGATAAGGCGTTATCACGGCCCCGCACTCAGGCCCGGCGTCACCCGCCTTCCGGTTCAGGGTAGGCAGCCGCTACTTGGATCTCGCTCGATTCAAGCTGCTGGACATGGCGGATATGGCTCTGAAGGATGAAAATATGTATGTATAGGTAGGTATGATGAAATAAGAGACATTAAGATGTTAAAGAAATTTGCTGGTTTATCCATAAATCATAGTATGCCCAAAGCTCGTTCGTTTACGGCCATTGAGCCTCCAAAGCATATCCTTCCGACATGTATTCGTGCAGCCCCTCAGTTTGTAATGGTTGCAATTTTGCCCAGATACTTGACTTCCCTCTTCAACAACAAATTCTCTGCAATCCACTTCCCGGAATCCTCCCTGGAGATGGTGTAGCCGATCGCGTCAGACTCGCGTCCCGTCTTTGGGTCCTCAATGCCGACACGGATAGCTTTCTCCGTTTCGCCGTCGACTAACAAACTCGCCCGTACAATGACAAAGTCCTCGCCACTTTCAGCCAGCTTATCTTCCATGATCCTCTTGTCTTCGTGAGGAACCTTGAGGAGGACGTGGTATAGCGGGATCATTAGGATGGGAATGTCGCGACCGAAACGCGACATGCCTGTGGTGCTGAAGACCACGACCAAGGGTCTTCCTGTAGCACCTTGCGATCGCAGCTGAGCCAGAGCGTCGAGTAACACAGCCATGCCCTTACGACAAACATTCGGATCGTCAATGGACAACTTGCTCAACACCGGCTTGCCGCCAATGGTGGAGACAATCTCATCAACTAGACCGCCATCCTCCTTCTTGAGAATCTGGCAGACGGCATCAATGTCGTGAGCGTTTCCCTCAACGATTCGCAGGTTGGGATTTGACTCTGCGGGGAGGATGACCGAGAGTTTGGAGGGCGTTCGGCAAAGAGCGACGGCTTGGTGGCCCGCAGCGAGCGTGTGCTTCAGCGCTGACAGGCCCACGCCAGTGCTTGCGCCAAGGAATGCGACAGTCTTGGCCATGATCTTGGTGTAAGATTGATAGAAGTGAGAGAGAAGTGTGATAAAATGTCTCTGAGCTGGAAAAAGCTGATGTCTTTGTTTCAAGGTGAGTGTGAGTGATGAAAGTGATTCATTTCGCTGGAATTAAGTTTCTTTATATCGTCTATTCCCCTCTGAGTTCTTGCCCGAGAGTTGGCCGAGCAGCACGAACATCGCGCGAGGAACGGGCTCGGTGCCGTCACGTGGGAACCTCGCTCATTTCTCGCTCTACTGTGCCTCAACTGTGCATCCCAAGTGCAAAAGTGTAGATATATGAGGCACATCCGGAGGGCGGGATCATGGAATTGAAGATATCTTTTTAATAACTATCAATTCACGAGAAGATTTTCTTCTGGTTATTTGTTACGCTCTTCATCACAGTTCATTTACACGCCAATCCACTAAAGATCCACCGCGGTACAGTGCCAAGTCACAATGTCACGCACCCTCTCAGTCAAAGCCCAAATAGAGATCATGGCATCACCAACCGTTGTCCGATCAGTCGTGAGTTTGAGCAACAGTACGCTAGGAAATAACATTCTCACATGTTTCGATTCATAGTTCCTCGGATTTGATCGATATCAACAATGGCAGCAAGGATGGGATATTCGGCTTGCCGACTCAGGCAAGAAGCCACTTGAACTCAAGTCGGGAGACAAGATCAGAGTATCGATGCACGGGATGGTATTCAACCCAGTCGTGATAGTAAGTTGTTCAAATTGACCTTTGACCTCGAGGATTGGACCTTGACTCACCAGTACAGACGAATGACCCTGAATGCTTCACATGGGAGGGTTCAATCCCATGGATTGTGAAGGGCAGACATTACTTCTCCTTCTCTCCGAGTAAGGAAAATCCAGGAGGCACAACTTTCATCCAGTCAGAGGACTTTTCAGGGGGGGTTGTTACCTTGTTTGGGTCCTGGTTTAAGACGGATCAACCGAACGAGAATTGGAATGCCTTTAATGTGGCGTTGAAGAAGGAGGCCGAGAAATGCACGAATCCGTCATGAGTCATGAACAGTACCGGGATGAGAGAATAAATAGATAATAAACTCACAGCCACGCGTTTGAAGAAACCGTATAGCATCAAACATGCATCTCCAAAAATAGAGCGATGCATGCAGCACGGGGTCGGAGTGCACCCAATGCTTCAACACCACGGGTAGGCCCTCGAATGTATCGTGACTTACGGCATCAAAGCTGCCTCACTCGATAAAGCTTATTCAGATCACATGATTTGCCTATGGAGGTCGCGAATTAGCCCATTCAGTTGAGCTGAGGTGAGGCTGCAATGAGCACGACTTCTGTTACAGGCACCTGCCCCGCCAGGACCTCATGCGTTAGCGCTTACGATGCCCTGTGACGTGGTTGTATCATTGTTCGATGCCTGCAGCTCACAGCCTCCCAGGCGATTTTTAATAGCCATCTTTGCTGCCTATTGTCACTGTACTCGTACCCCGTATCCATTTTTATCAAGGACGCAAGTCGCGTGACTTGTCGGGCTTCAAGCCTTCATCTATCTCGACCACGACAACATCTCGTCTTACCCATCGCCAACTGCTTCATTTTCCTGGGACACACGTTACAAAGCCATTTCTACCATGAATCTGAACGACCTGCCGACAGAATTAATTGCTCGAATTCTTGACCACCTGGCTCCTCTTTACAGAGACCAAAGCCGTCGCGATCTATGCCAGGCCCGCCTGGTGTGCCACTTGTGGAACGACCTGGTAACCAAGGCGCTATTCAGGAATCTGACGCTGTATCATACCCTCGAGACTGCAGGTCAAGACTTTCAATCCTGGAAAAATCTGGTCGATCTAGAAGCCGTCCGCGATGCCGCGCAAAGCGTAGTCATTGAGACATGCCCGGCAAAGGATCTAGTCCACGGCCGTGACCCGACGACATGGCACGACTGGGAGGAGAAGGGTGAATGGCCTACCTTCACCTCGGCGATCGATAGAATCGCCGAGCTTCGCCATATCAGGTCGATCAGCGTTCGATTTTCCAAGTGGTGTCTTGGGGAGCATATCCACTTTGGAAGCACCAGAGACCGCGAGCTGCAGTCCACACGCGAACATACACTAAGGAACGTTCTCAATGCCTTGCGGCAGCGGAGAGCCCGCGGTGACACTTCTGACGTGACAGAGATCCGAGAGCTGGCACTCGAGAATCTGCAAAATATTGCTCTCCCGCTCGACATCTATGAGGGCCTCCTCAAAGACATGACCCGTTTGCACATCATGTTCTGCGTGGAACATACTCGAAACGCCTTCGCCTACGACACTCACCACATAGAGCGCCGCGGATACGAGCCGCACCTGCAAAAGACCCTCCTCCCTTCTGTTGCCAACCAGCTCGTCGAACTCACACTCGCCTCTCAAGACCGTTGGGGGGTAATGCCGGGCAAGTTCAATGACGAGGGTCTCGACTTTCCATTCCTCAGGACTTTGACACTCGGCGAATATGTGATTGGACATCATCGTCAGTTTGACTGGGTGCTAGCTCAGAAAACGCTGACTTGTCTGCGATTGAACCGTTGCTTCATCGCCTCGCACATGCGCTTGTACGAGGGTGACATTGAAGGGTGGCGTATCGATACCGAGGATTGGGAGAGGGTGTCCAGCGAGCCTTACTATGGGTGGGACGAACATCAAGTCTATCTCTTCTCCGGGAGGTGGGAGACAGTATTTGACAATATCCGAGAGAGCCTTCCTCGACTAGCAGAATTCTGCCTCACCTGGGATAAACCAACAGATTTCTTCCGCCAACTGGATGTTTCCAAGGCTTCTTGGCTTTCACCGGACCGTTACATCACGTTTGACATCTCAAAGAAGCCTAGTCCTTGGATCGCCTCGAAGGATTTTGGTTACTACCCTTATCGAGACGACAATGATCCAATGAGGCCTGTCAATCTCGCTCAGGTGACGGATAAGCAAGATCGTAAGGCGTTTGAGGCGTTGGTTTCTGCCACGTATGAGCGGCGGAAAATGGCTGCATGAGTTTTCACATGCATGAATAATTGTTTTTGAAGTTCGGAATGGGGTCTTGGGTACGGCGTCTTATAACTTTGAGGGTTTAATGGCATGATGTAAAACGGGCTGGCTTCAATATGCAAGCAACAATGGCGCAATAAGTTTTCCTTTTCAATTCTGAGCCGTTAATATGACTAACCTCACTTCTATTCGGGTCTCACGATCGTATTTGAACCCTTGAGGACTTAGTGGCTCTTTTAAACGAGTTTGTTCTGTCCAAATGCTGTATCATTCTTGATGGAAAGTGTCTGGGCACCCAAGGGTACCCCACGTGCTGACTCGACCTGGGCCTGAGAAATGACTGCTGAAATCAGGCTGCATCTCACTTGCAAAGCCGCGCGGGATTTTCTTACATTTGCTCTTGCCTTTCTTTCATCAAAAATCACCTGCTCAAGCCATCATGACAACCGAAGATGTGAGAGATGCACCACCCACCGACAATGAAGACATCTGTCCGGCGTGTTTGAACCTTGAATACAACAGATTCGATGTGTCGGAAAGGCCAAGCGAGCCTGACCGCTACCCAGCACCCCGATCTCGAAGAATCAATCGGGAGAGGATCACAGATGCCGCCCGGCAGTTCTGCCCTATCTGCGCTGTCCTTGATGAGGGCATGGCAACTTTCTGGGGGGACGAGAGCTGGGAAGCTGAAGAGGAAAGCGAGTACTCGTACGATGACAACACAACCGAAGAGAACGAAGACGGGACACACGACAGCGAGACGGGCGATGAAGTCAACCAGGATTGTGCCCAGAGCCTCGGAGGTTCAGATCCAAACGTGTCTGGCTCATCAGAAAACTCCTCCAAAGGGGAGCCATACGGGAGGCCGAATATAATCATCGAGTTACGCCCTGGCAAGAGCCTCTTTCTCCGTCGTCTTGATCTAAAGCTCAGGTCTGACTCGACAGACCGTCTTGGGCGAATTGAGTTTTCTACAAACGAGAGTAGGTGTAACCAAAACTGCCCAAGATCATCCAACTAAACGAGACGCTAGATGATCCCCGAAGTTCTTTTCATTCAGCATTCGGAAGAGGTGCGGTTCCTGTGTGTCACTTAAGCCCTGACTCGGCAGCGGGTATTTTGAAGAGATGGCTTAAATCGTGCGACAAGCACGAACAATGTTCAGTCAAGTCCCAAAGCCCACCAAAACGATTGATCTATATCTCGGACGAGCAGAGACTCATAGAGACGAAAGATCACCCGCTGATCTGTTGGCCATATGCGACTCTCAGCCATTGTTGGGGAAATCTGATCGATGCGAAGCCGCTCCAGACGACAAAAGATTCATACGAGGCAAGAATACGAGGGATAGACTGGGAGGGACTCCCAACCCTCTTTCAGGACGTTATAATCCTCCTACGGAAGCTTGGCCTGTCCTATCTTTGGATTGACTCGATGTGCATAATCCAAGATGATGTCGATGACTGGCTTGAGCAGTCGGCACAAATGGCCGGCATCTACTCGCACAGCTACCTCAACTTGGCAGCCGCTACATCTGAAAACTCGTCTCAATCTCTCTTTAGAACAAGATTCCAGGTTTTCGCAGACGTCGATGCTAGTGTCAGCGCGCAATCCGACTCCAGCCTACATCCCGATTCCAGCTGGTGGCCCAGCCCTGGAATGCATTGTGAAAGGTGGACAACGGGCGTGATCCAGCCCATGGACACTTCAACGGCGGCAGTTCTTGTTCGGCCGCCCAATGTATTGGGCCATGGGTCCATTTTTGGGGATGAGTATCTTGGCAGAGCGCTCGAATGCCCGTTACTCGATAGAGCGTGGGTCTACCAGGAGAAGTTGCTGGCACCCCGAACCGCCTTTTTCTCTTGCTCCGAGCTCATGTGGCAATGTCGAGAGTCTGTGGCTTGCGAGTGCAAAGACATGGACAACAACTGGAAAATATTGCCAGAAATGGAATCCATGCTCGAGAAACAGAGCCCAGCCCCTCCACTCCTCTTGGTTGATTGCTGGGAGAAGAGATGGTTCGACAAGATTCAAAGAAACCCTCCAAGTGTGGATGTTTCTCGGCAAGCTCGGGACTTTTGGCACACTGTCGTGACCCAGTATGCCTCCATGTCTCTGACGAAGGAGTCAGACCGGGCTTATGCAATTGCTGGAGTGGCCTTAAAGATACAAGAGGTGACAAACGACAAGTATCTTGCCGGCCTATGGCTCCAGGACCTCCCGCTGGGCCTGGCCTGGGGTAATTACCCCTTTTTAAAGGACTATAAAAACGCAACCCGGCTTGGCGGCGGGATCCCCTCTTGGTCCTGGATGTCCCTACAAAGAGGAGGATCATACTTATCAGCTGCCTACGGTTTACTCGAAAGCTTTGAGACGGATCCTCGGGTTCGCATCATTGAAGAGGGGACGTGGTGTAGAACCGACGGCCACCAGTTTGGGGCTGTTCGATCTGGCCAGATCGAGCTCGAGGCTGCTTCGCTGGCTGTGGCCATCTCGATTAATGAAGAGTCAAACACAGGGTTTTCCTTCAGCATCCCTGGGGGTGATGATGAAGATGATGATGTCCACCAATTCCTGGCGGATTGTCCTTGCGACCCTACAGAAGGGTTAAAAGATGGGGATTCCGTGCTGTTGTTATTACTGGGGAAGGTAACTCTGATTAAACCTTTGGGCATCTGCCTTGCTGTGAAGCCTGTTGAGGATATCCAAGGCGCGTATCGTCGAGTTGGTGTTGTTTTTGATGATGTTGATATCCCGGAAAGGGGAGCACTCCCCTCGAGGTTTATTCTTATCTAACCTGAACATGGAGTGGTCACGGGCTTAGAGCCCACGTAGCTTGTGTTTTCAGTGCTGGGTGTTAGCGGCAGCGTGTGCCAACAACCATGGTGTTTGTTGTTTGCTGATGGCTTCTTTTGATCGTGTCACAAAGTTTACAAAATTGCCCAGATGATATTTTTAAAAATTAGTAATATTGGACAGAAAGATGTCAGCTACCATTTCGTCCCACACATGATCGTAGACAACAATCTCTTGCTCCGGCTCTGCTTTTGCGGCGGCGTGCTTGTTCGTTGTTCTAAATCAACTTCCTCGTTTGCGTCTCCTTGCTGGCCAGCACCTTGTTCGTCCTGGGTGTAGTCCAAGTTCCTACCATCTTCCTGCGCCTCCCCTTTGGACTGTCTATACAGCTGCGCAATGGATGGTATCGAGACTGCTGCCTGTTTCCCTCTAAATGACGGGAATCGATCTTGCACAAAGTCATCAACTTGGTGCTGCCTCTCGACATTGTCAGCTGGGTCGAGGTCTATCCCGGTTTTGCTCTCGAACTGATCGGCGTCGAAAATATAGAACCTCATGGTCCAAGTGTCGAGTGGCTCCCAAGATTCAGGCTCCAGATCAATAGTAAAATCTTGATGTATGCGCCCACCTGGGCCGAGCTGCTCTGGTTTTAGTGACGTCTTGGCATTTTCTGTCCCTGAAAGGTCTGACAGTGCGGACATGATGCCGTGGCCTCCGCCTGATAGTTGCATGACTAGATGCACAGTAGCTTCCTACCAACGTTAACTCCCACTCACGGAGTATACGTGCCCGAGCTTCTGTGGCTCACCTTCAAGATGCCGTAGTCGGAAAGAGTCCGTTCTAATTTCAGAGCTTGTTAAGAGCTGCAGTCATTGAATAGGTCGAATTGACATACCATCCTCCAATTGTTTTCCGTTGAAGATGATCCTCTGTTTATGAAGTGGGGTCCCCTCTTCGTCTCGGATCCTTAATTTAAGATTCATTACCGTGTCCGATGAACTCATCTCTTCGAGGGCAACCCTCTTTCCCCTCATGGGCATTACGAAGATGGTGTAACCTCCTGGAGTCCTAGTCGCTGTGGTGAGGGAAAGATTCGCGTATCGGTCAGTGGGTTTTTTATCTCTACATGTGATGGTTAAATAAGCGGCGACTATCTCTCTGGGGAAGGGTGCGAGGGCATGTTTCTTCACCTACCGACGATACCCGGTGACTTGGATGTCAATACTCTCATCTTCTCTTCTTTCATAAAGAGACTTCAAGGAGAATCTTCCAAATCTTAGTGGCAAGCCTTAGTACTCGGCCGAATCAACATACCGACTCCCGCCCTCAACCACCCTGAATTGCCGCACGGAGCTTTCTCCAACACGTACCCCGAACACCCACTGCTGGTCAGGCATCACGAAATAGTCAGGGTATGATGTGCCAGGGGGTGACGACCTGAAAGACGGTGGGGAGGCCACATTCACTCCGCCTGCCATGATCTTCACCCTGTAGTGGTAACCCTCCGGTACGCCGTGCGCCCGGATTGCAATGCCGTGACCATCTGATACAAGGCCTCGTTAGAAATGTAGCACATAATGAAATATGGCGATAGCTTACTTCTGACGGCAACCAGGTAGTCGGCCCCTGGATCATTCTTGGTTCCGGGCTTCCATTTCGTGGCCTCAGTAGCCTCAAGTAGGCGAAGCGGGACGGATGCTGGGAGCCTTGTCCCATCATTCTCTGGCACTGCAGGCGTGTATTCTCGTTGAAGGCCCGGATCCTGATGGTCCTCGACCAGTGGTGTTTGATAGATGGTGAAGTTGACCTCTCCGCCCTTACAGCTGAAAACGACGTTATTGTGCATGGCGTTAAAGACTACCGTAGAAAATGGTAAGTGTCGTGGTAATCTCAAGTTCAAAAGTGTAGGAAATGTTCTTAATATGTGTTTGGTTGTCTGTTAAAGGGCGTTTAGGGGCTTGCCAGCCTACAGAAAGCTGAACATACCTCAGGGTGCTGGAATGAACTTGATTGGCTAATCCTGCCTGTACCCATGACCGGTGATCATAGAGCTGGGCAGCCATACGGTTGGCACCCTGGCCGCTCAGCAGACATTCATGCACGTTGTCCTATGAAATCACAGCTTTATTCTGCTCGGGTGGTAAGCGACCCTCCAGAACACTACTCGCCCGCCACACGGCGCACAACTCATACAAGTGCTGCCGATGATGGCGTGACATCATCACGAGTGGTATGTTGACAAGACGAGCTCAAGCAGTAGACCCGAAACCAAGCTCAGCCTCCTCCTGCAACTCCATGGAAGTTGAGCCTCTCAGTGCTTCCAGCATTTCGAAATTTCATTTGTTTCGCACTCCTTCCCAGCCGCTTTGTTCTCTCATCTCGGCTACGACTTATTCAGGCACAGTGCATCGATGGCCGATTGCCCAGATGACAGCCCGCTCTCTACAACTGGAAATATCACGGGCATTTTGACATTTGCCCTGGGTCTCTTCACATTTGCTGTGGCCCTATACACAGTCACACGCAATGAAAGTGTTGAGAAGCAGTATTTTGAGAGCTATAGACTCGACAGACAAGCATATGTCTCCCGGCTCAAGGATCTGTTGTCCTCTCGCTGGGTGTCGTCGAACATGGAGGTGACGCCTTTGATAGAGGACTTTGATGACTGTATACAACGCGTTGAAGATCATCTCAAGGCAATGAACGACAAGCTCAACGTCAGCAACTCGAAGCCGTGGTACTGGCGTCGTAGCGATCTTGCGTCTCTCAGAGAGGCCGCCGATCTGGAACTCCAGTTTCTCGGTGCGCTTCAGCTTACAATATTATTTCTGTAACTACTTGGCCCTTCCTACCATTGCTTAGTGTATCGTGCTGACATTCTATGCAGGAAATCGGACAGGTTGGCTGATCAACTAACTATGGTGGAAAAGATAGTGGACAAGTAAATGATATGAAATTGGAATACATGAATTCCACAAATTTCAGTGTCAAAAACGGAGAAATGAGATTGCTGAAGCACGAGCGGATCTGACAATATTTTGGGGATAAGGACGCTGGATTGCACGACTTGCTTCCTCAGTAACGACCTGAAGGGGAAGCTTGAAGAGACAATAGAAGCAACTGTCAAGGAAGAGAGATTTTGTCCTAGATTGTGGATGAAGGCACTTGATTTCTGCAATTTATCTTTTTCATAGTTTCTTGGAATCGGATGCCAAAAGCGATAATTCATGCTTTGTCCAGGCGATGGTCCATCTGGGGGTCGTAGAAGAGTGGCACTTGAACCAAACTATCCCAAGAACCTCCTAAGCCACAATATTCTAGCTATTAGGGGAACACTCATCAACCTGCCAGGTATTACGATATTATTAATAGCAGCCTTTGGGCCTAAATCGGCTGAATTTTGATTTGAGTCTGGCACCCTCCCAACCGAGCCAGACTAGCTTGTCAGGTGATACCATATTAATTTCAGTTCATAACTAAGAATGACAGTTGAGGCATTGAGTACGAGGCTTCTCTCTAGGCAGCCTTCTTTCGCACCAACAGCAAGGCCCCCTCCATGTCACCATGGACCAGCTCTGCGCCCTCCTCGACGCCAGAGTCGTGAAGGATCTTCTCAAGCTTCCTTCTCATGATCCGCAAAACATCTTGTTCGGTGCCCACCGCCTCTGGGTGGGCCTCCCGCCATCTTGTAACTGGGCTGGCGGTTCCGAGCATCAGCTCGATCAAGACAGGTGGGAGAGGCTGCTTCTTGGCAAAGAAGCAGTCAGATGGAGAAACAGGGCCTGTGTTCCACTCCAGCCGCTTGAAAGATAACTCGTCGAATTCAGGCACAGGAGTTGGACAAGTCCATGGGAGGGGGATGCGGCGATACAAGTCGCGGGTGAGCAGGTTGCCTGGCAGGAAGAAGTCCTGTAGCTGTTCATCGAGTTCATCGATAACGGCTTGGAGGGCAACGTGCTCGGCCATGGTCTTGTCGACACGAAGATCGCCACCGGTCCAGAAAGCGACTGTGCCGCCAGGCTTGAGGACCTTGGCAGCTCGCTCCCAGAAGCTCGGCATGTCGAACCAGTGAGCGCATGTAGCAGCAGTGATGACATCAACGCTCTCTTCGGGAATAGGCGTCTCAAGCTCAGAGCCGAGTGTCTCTGCCGATGACACCTCAAAGCGGATGCCCTCATCTGGGGTGCTGAGGGATCGAGCAGTGCTGATCATTCCCTCTGAAGGATCAAGACCAATGGCATTTTTGAAGTTTGGCGCAAGCTTGCGGACTGCGGTTCCAGGACCACAGCCAATATCGATGATGGTATCGAATTGGCCGGAGCCGGCTTTTTGGAAGTCAAGGATGGCTTGGTAAAGGCTTTCATTGTAGTCGAGGCGCAGCTGAGCGTAGTTTTTACCCTGCTCCTGGCTGTAGGCGCGGAAAGTCTTTTCGGACATGATGGGCTTGGCTTTACGAGTCTTGATAATGTGAAGCTGTAGAGATAATCGAGTGCTATACAAGATGAAGTCGAGAGTTAGTGCTTACTTTAATAGACGGGCGGGGCAGGCTTTCAGAGGCCTCCCCGTCGGGCATTGGCTTTCAGCCGGCCCCGACATTCCAAGCGAGGTCGATATTTGATGTTTCATGGCTGGAGATTGTATCCACTAACGTTGTCCGATTATCGAGCATTCAGCCCAGCAGGCAAACATGTCGGCTTGCCGTGCATCCGAAATCCGCTGCATCGAACTCCGCGGGGCCCAGGCAGAACGCGAAATTAATACTGCTTGTTTGGGGATGGGCTGTGATGAGGGAGACGTAAGCTTGGATCAGGATGCGTAAATTAACCAATGACAGGCCAATTCTGTCGACGTCTTTCTGGAAGGATGCTGCGCTGAAGCATCGCTGAGGGATAACAAGAGCTATCATTGTCTGCCTGGAGGGGCCAAATGAGTCGAAATGACATTGAACTATTCATTCAAATGGAAGTACAATTTTCCTTCAACATTTCATGTTCATTGTCCACAATAAAGTAATTAACTAGTTAGAGCAATTCCATCTTATCAAAACCCAGCATTTCTCCAGTGGTAATCCTAGGACGCGCACGCCTCGTCGAAGCTGCAGGACATGCATACGCCAACCCGCTGCGAATCGGAATGTTCTTATCCGAGATACCAGGATATGCAGCAGTAACCCATGTAAGGTTCACATCGGGTGGGAAAAGAAGACAATAGGTTGATCCTCCGTGATGGAACATGCCCAGTTCTTCTCCCTTGGCGACAGTCCGCGGTAGACCTCGCCGAAACTGTTCCAAGATCTCGCACGTTGATACGTCCGCCATTCCAACAAAGAGCACGCAAACAACTCCGACTGGGCCCTCCGTGTCAATGAAGAACATGGCTCGTGTGGCTACGTGGGAGATGTAGCCTTGAGCTCGATCGGGGCCGGCCTGATCAGGACCTTCAGAGTTTGCAAAGCCGTCAAAGGTTGGCTCTGAAAAGTATGTCCCGTCGATGATTTCAGAGTGGATGACTTTCCCTGAGACTGGGGAACTCCAGCGATGGTAGGCCGTAGCGCTGAGAAAGGCCTGGAATACTGTGCCGCCGACAAATTGACCTGCGTCTGGGTGATGGTTTAGCATTTCGGCGACAGAGTATGGCTGACCCTTTAGCCAGAATGTGTCGTATTCCTTGACGTTGGCCTGCAGAGCATACGGTCTCGACTCGCAGGCGTTGACGATCCATCTTGGGTCATCAGGGAATGCAACGGGCCTGATCTTGTCCATATCCTTAAACTTCCTCACGAAAAAGTCATCCCAGCACTGGAAACCCCAGTGTACAGGATCACCGATGGGGTCGCATTCAAAGATCTGATGGAAGGGTAGGGGCTTTTGACCGTCGACATTGGTCTCTCCCTCAATGGTGACGAGCACATTTCTGCTTAGCCATCCATCTGGATCGGTGGTGAGGACGTATTGCGACTTGTTTGTCTTGAGGACACTGTCTCTCCATGTGTCAAGGATGACCTTGAGCTTGGCGTTTACTTCAGCCTTGAGGAAGAAGGCGTATCCGCTGCGAGTCGCCATGGGCCAGTCGAGTACTGCGTTGAATGGAAATCCGACGATGCCTAGGCCATGCTCGGACATGCTCCAACTGGGTGCAATCTTGGTCATGATGATGGAGAAGAGATGGAGCATGTGCTGGTAATCTCGAACTTGTCTGTGTCCGGCCGGATCCCTGAGATAAGGTTGCTTGCTTGGAACTTCATCAAACATGGCTGAAGCAAGCATTCGAAGTTCTGGAGTGCTCTCGATGAGATCGCTTAGGTCTTGAATGGGCTGAGGCCATGACGGAATATCTGGACGTCGATATCTTTGATCGACGTACGTGACAAATGTTCGAGTCCAGCTCGCAAAGGTGTGCGGATCGTTACCAGGAAACGATCTCCCAAGATTCAGAGGGTGGCGTCTGCGGAATGGCACAGGGGCGCGAGAGGCCCGACAAGTGGTGGCAGAAGGCTGCCCTGAGTGAATGTTGACCTTCATCGTCGCAACAAGTCGAAAGATAAGATATGCACAATGAAACAATACGCAGAGTAGCAGAGAGAAGACTATTTAACTTACTCTACACCACCATCCACCCGGCGTCCGGGGAACTGGACATCAACGCGACTTCAGCTCTCCAGCTCACGTCACATGCATGCTACTGTCTCAGGTGAGCCATCAATCGTTGGTGGTGAAAGCTTGGTTTACGTATGCCATTGTGTAAGGATATGCAGAGTTGCTGAGGCTTATTCGCTCAGCTCTCTGCGCCTCTGAGACATCGGGCCGCGCCGGTAGATGACAGGTACAGAAAACCTAAACTCGAGGGGGATAGTTCAGGTGGGAAAAGGCAATCTTGAAAGATCGGGATTGATCTTGGATGAGGTTACAGGACGATCGAAGTCAGATGCAAGGGGCAATGCTTGTGAGATGTCCGAGCGCTGTCGTCGTGTTGACCTGAAGACAACTATTGAACCCTTTCTTTCCCGACGATCTATATACGAGCAATTCAGTTCAACATAACGTGTACAAGACACGATACTGACTCTTGTACCTATGCGCGAAATAAGTGAGACACTACTATCCAAAAGAGGAATGCTCTGCAGCCTCAGCTGAGGCGGCACAGGACGGGCTGAGGGTATTCAGGCTTTGCACGTGTAGTGATTGGACGGTAGATCGGAAGTCTATCTGCGGCCAGCAAGTAAAAGAGGTTGTGTAACATTCAGTCGAAAAGTTGACATTTGCTGTGCTACAGGAGACAGACCTATCAGCGTGTGTTGTGAAGTGAAGCCGTCACGACTCGCAGTCTAATGCACCTCCCCACTTTCGTGGCTGGCGGATATCGCGAATCAATAGGAGATGCCGTCCTGCAAGGTAAGAAACCTAAGAAGGAAGTCATGCTGCTATTTTTACAATCTTGGTGTCGTTAAGGGGACTCTTTGCTTGTCCTTGGATGCCAGGAGGAATACACATCATGACAGCCCAAAAGCATACTTCTTGATACCATTCTTGTTATTGATCGCGAGCTAACTATCAAATCTGTTTACAAAGAAACCTTTTACCATACAATTTAATCATCCTCAGCGTCACGCGGGCCATTTTCTTGCCAAAACTTCTCATAGTCATCCCAGGTCTGAGATGGAAAGGCGAGAGGGACAGTGATGGGACCAAAAGGAATACCCTTATCATCAAACTCGTCCAAGCGAGCCTTGGTCTTGGGCCTGCTCTTGTTGACGCTGTACACGGAAACTCGATGGCAAGAGCTGGTGACGTGCAAGCCCCAGTTCCAGGCTGTGCGGACGTTGGGAGGCTGTGTGTTTAGGGAGTTGTCCCAGCAGCGGCAGACAATCTCGATCCACCCTTCGACATCGCAGGGGAGGTCAAACTCCCAGATTCGCCAGGTCCATCTTCTCTTCTTGGACAGCTTGTCGAGGGGAACCGTGTACCAGTTGAAGCCCCCGTCTGCAGACAGCTCCACACGCTCAGGCCATCGTCCACCACCAGAGTACGCCCAGCCCTTGCAGCGGATCTTGCCGTTATGAATGACCACCTGCTTGGTCCAAGGCGACATAATCGCCGAGCTGACGGGCATTTCCTGGATCTGGATGCCGTCTGTCATCTTGAAGTTGTGCTTTCCGACCTGCTGGGGGAAGTATAGGTACTCCTGGCTCTGGACTGGTGCTCGCGAGGGTTCTTTGATGGCCTTGATGCGGTACAGCCATTTGACACTTCTGGCGCCGATGTACCCGAATACAACGATGCGGAGGGGGTAGCCGTGGATTCTGGGGAGGACCTCGCCGTTCATCTCCCATGCCAGCATGACTTCGTTCGCCTTGACCTTGGACCATGGGACGCTGACGAGATAGTTCATCGTCTTGTCGTCCTTGAAGTAAGTGTCGGCGCCATAAAACTCCAGGTGCTTGGCCCCATCAACCAACCCTCCACACGCCTTGATCACTTTCTTAAGGCTGATGCCGACGTAGCGAGCCGTGCCAATTGCTCCTTCGGCCCAGGGTGCCTGGGGGACTTCGTCGCCTTGGCCAGCGTACTTGAGGATCTGCTCAATGCGACGAGTTCCAGAGCACTGCATGGTGATGCTCTTTTCCATGCGCGGGAATTGAGACTCATCCATGAGATCATCCAGAGTAAAGGAGCGAGGCTTGGCGACAAGACCATCCAAGAGGAAGCTGTAGTCCTCCTTGTTGATGATGGGGATTCCACCGTGATTTCTCACAAAGTGAAGAGAGTTGGGAGTGAACTCTTGGTCAGTAACGAGACGCTTGGGAGGTTCTCCATTGTAGGGAAACTGAAGGAGGTGAAGCATGTCGGGATGCTTCTCCTTGAGAACAGTAGACCACGAGTCCTCAGGGACCTTGGTGAGCTCTCCACCGATGGCGTGGTGCCACATCTTCCAGTGAGTACCAGGAAGAACAGGGTTGGTCGGAGGGATAGGACCAAGCTGGAACTCGGGATTGGGAGGGAACGTCTGAGAAGTCAAGATTTTGTGCGCGGCATCCTTCTTCTTGGGATAATTCTCCCACTCGACGAATCTTGATGCATTCATCAGCACGGGCATTTGCTTGAGCATGACCGACCTTACCCAGTCCAGCCCTTTCGCTCAGCGGCAAAGAGCTTGTCACGATCACCGACAGCCTTGATGGCCTCCTCATCCTTGGTGAGTTCACCAAAAGTCTGAGGATCCAAGGCCTTGGTCTCGGGACCCGTCATGTCAAGGACTGGGAGCACAGCTCCAGACAGTCCCTGCTCAATCTTCCACTCATCAGGGCGATTGGTAGTCTTCATGATTGACAAAAGATACTGTGTTGGTGTTTGGGGAATCTGACAAGAGGAAGAGAGACGTTGGAAATGGGGCTAGAGGGAGATATACCAGAAAGATACGGTCAGGTCAAGTATGACGAGAGGGCGGGTCATCAACGTCGCCAAGGTACAGGCGAACCCGAATCTGGCATTACCATCGATCCAATGATGTTTGTGAGTCTGGCACAAGGTTTCACTCGGCCGCGTTGCTAGCTTGAAGTCTCTTGCTCTGTATTGGTCCGATACGCCTCCCTGTCTCGTTTGGGGAACTTTCCTGCGTCTGATCCGCCCTCCCTGAACTTGTCTGAGTTTTGACCAGTGCGAGCGAGCAGACCGACTCGTTGAGGAGGTTACGAGCAGATACGAATGAGGGGAAGGTGGTTCAATCACACCGCATGCATTGCTTGGATGACAATCATCATGACATTAGTGGCGGACGCATGTTCCTGCGGGGTTGTTTACTTTGGCTTCAACTGCGTTGACGTCGATCCGGTAGTTCCGTTCCAATGGGAGATACGTCAAGCGGGGAAGCTGATAAGAAGTCGAGCTTCATCTCACGTTAGGATCCCAGAGAGTATCTCTTTGACAGGCATTGAGCTGCTTCGAATCAAAGAAAATGGTCAGTTCAATTCCGAATTTGAGCATTGCTGCTCTAGACTCACATGTCATAGCCCGCCGCGAACGATAACCCCCTGTGCACGCTCGCCAACGGTAAGGGCATCCCATACCATCCCAGCTCTGTGATGCATCTAATCTCAATTGTCAAGGGCAACCAAGTGAGAATCCTGGATCAGTCCAGCAGGTTCGCTATGGCAACAGCAACGGTGGCTTGATTGTCTTGAGCGACACTCAGACCCTTGAGGTCTTGGCCCATTTTGCCCGAGAACGCATTCCTGAGCGGTACACCCTCACATTCATCTATTCCCTTGTGATATGCTACTAACGCACCTACAGAAGCGTTCATGCAAAGGCCGCTGGAGCCTTTGGCGAATTTGAGGTCCTCGAGGATGTCTCAGACTTGACTGACGCCAATTTCCTCACCGGCATTGGCAAAAAGACAAAGGTTCTCACCAGAATGTCCACCGTCGGCGGCGAGAAAGGATCCAGCGACACAGTTCGCGATGTCCGAGGCTGGGCGACAAAGTTTTACACCGAAGAGGGTATCCAAGACTTTGTCTTTAACGACCTGCCCGTGTTTTTCATCAGGGATCCAATCAAGTTTCCGTCCATGAACAGGAGCCACAAACGTCATCCTCAGACGAATGTTCCGGATAATACCATGTTTTGGGACTTTCATGTTAATAACCCAGAGGGCATTCATGCTTTGATGCACTTGTTTGGACAGCGTGGTATTCCGGCTTCGTTGAGGAATATTAACGGCTTTAGTGTTCACACGTACACCCTGAACAAAGCTGTGAGCCATCACTGCTCTATTCTCTGATCCTTTCAATAAAGCTGATGATAATAGAACGGCAGCTATGTCTACGTCAAGTGGCACTTCAGGCCCGACGAAGGCATCAAGACCATGGACGCCGACACAGCTGTCCGACTGGCTGGTTCAGATCCAGACTACCACGTCAAGGATCTCTTTAAGGCCATTGAGAAGGGAGACTTTCCGTCTTGGGGTGTGTACATTCAGGTCATGAAACCTGAAGAGATCAAGGATGCTCCCATCGACATTTTCGACGACACTTACACCTGGCCGTTTGAGAAGTATCCGCTGCGGCTTGTTGGCCGTCTGACGCTCAACAAGAATGTTTGTTATCCTACACCATCTCCGCCCCTGTAGCTGACGTTTGAATAGCCGAGCAACTACTTCCAGGACATTGAGCAAGCTTGCTTCTCGCCGTCCAACATGGTGCCAGGCATCGGACCCTCGGCTGATCCAGGTTTGTTACCATTCCCTTTGGTGAGAATAAGCATCTGATTGCAAAATGACAGTTCTCCAAGCTAGAATGTTTAGCTATCCAGACGCCCATCGCTACCGGTATCTCCACTATCCTTCATTTCAAGACAGCAGCTAACAAAGCCAAGCGTCGGCCCCAACTACTTCCAACTCCCACCAAATCGACCAACTAACAAGGTATACGCTCCCTACGTCCGTGATGGCCCAGGAACCATGAACGGAAACTACGGAGGCGACCCAGACTATGTGTTCTCCGAGCTTCGTCCAGTATCCGTCAGCCATCGTGTTCAGATGCCAACCCATGAGGTTTGGGCTGGACATGTGACTGCGTTTTCGACTTCAGTTATGGACAAGGACTTTGAGCAGCCTAGGAAGCTTTGGAAGATCATCTGTGACGAGAAGGGTGGGAAGGAACAGTTTCTTCACAACATTCTTCCTACGCTGGTGGATATTCCTGGCAAGTTGAGGAATGAAGTGTTGGGTACGTCTATGGCTCTACGCATCAGTGTCAGCGCTAATCAGCTTGCAGATTACTTTGGCCGTGTGGACGGGAAGCTGAAAGAAGTTCTTCGGGAAGCTCTTGAGAAGCAATCAAAACAGGCTCACAATGGTAAGTAGCCATGGCCCATGGTGCAAGACGCCATTGTAGGCGCGTTCGACCGAGGAGGCTACGGTGGGATTAACCTGTAGCTATATCCTACTAATTAATTCTTGGGCCTGTAATTCCAGAATGAACTGCACGTAGGTAGGGAGGTATCATCTCGATCAGTAGTGCTTGACGGGGCCTTGGATAGTGTTGGTACAACCAAAGGACTTTTCTATTCTTCAACTTGATACGCTAGCAACAGGCGGTGGTAGCTCTTGAGATTGCAAATTCTAACCAAATCATATAAATCATAACCCTTCCCTTACGAAAATCCGTCTACGCGCCGCGTTCAGCCAGCGGCGATGCCTCCTGAATCTCATGCGTCTCCATCTTAAAACCCTTAAACTTCCTCGTAGGAAGCCTCATCTCAAACATGTGATCAAGCTCAATCATACTCCTGCCCTTCATCTCGGGAATCCACAACCAGGCCAGAACGACGCCGATAATGCAAAGGCCACAAAAGACAAATGCGGTCTTTGCTCCAAGGGCTGCCTTGTCTTTGCTGAAGAGCATTGGTAGCAGGACGGCTAGGGTGATAGATGCAGCTTGGGATGCCACGCTTCCAATGCCGTGCGTGAGGGATCGGAGTTGGAGAGAGCTTGTTTCTCCCATGATTGCGTAGCCTGCTGGCCAGCAACCCAAACCGCACACCACAATGACAGAGATCATGAGTCCTGCAGCCAGCCAGGCAAGCGCTGGACCCGACCAGAAGCCTGAAATACCCATAGCTCCCCACAAAAGTGAAGCGATACCCATTGACACGATAGTCATGCTTCTTCGGCCTGTGCGAGAAAGAAGCCAGAAGCCAATACCATTGGCCACCATTCCTGCGATGATGCCACCAATCATGATGAGCAAACTCGGACCAGATGCCATGCCAATGCTCTGAAGAAAGACTGTGGCATTGGACAAAAGTTCCAGACCAAACAACGCAGGGATGACGTTTGCCAATATGACAATCATGGTACGGCGGAGGTTGCTTCCCTTGAAACAGGCCCAGTAAGAAACTGATGCGGTCGTCGCTTTTTCCTCCTCAATGGTTTCTCGGATCTTCTCCAAGGCACTGTACGGGTTCATCTTGGGGCCGAAAAGACGGGTTGCAGAACGAATGGCTCTCTCTTCCTGGTTCGTTCGGATAAGGTGGGCAGGGCTTTCGGGCATGAGGCAGGATAGAGTGAAAGGGCCAAGGACGAGAATCCACTGAGAACCAAAGGCTCCAAGGTAGCCATTCTTGTTTCCCATCTGGTTAACCGCATACACCACGATCGCGCCGATGAGTTGGCCGATCAAGGTGAAGGTTGGGAAAAGAGCCATGGCCGGACCTCGAAGTGCTGTTGGAGCATTTTCCGACACCCAGGTAAGACAAGTGGTCTTGATGATGCCGACTGTGAATCCTTGGAAAGTCAAACCAACAGTAATGACGACTCGCTTGGTATCGGGCTCGGGGGGAAGATGCGAGAAGAAGATGCATGCAATAGCCATGGCTGAGATGATGCTACCGATCATGAGAGAGAACTTTCGGCCGATGCGGTTCTGTAGCCAACCGCCCAACAGGGCACCTGCAGCTGCTCCAGCAGGAGGAAGACCCATCCACAGAGATAGCCAATTTCCCGGAATGGTCATTTCTCCATCAATCATCTTGCCGTAATCCGCCTTGAACGAGTCCTCGCCAGTAATGGCACCGACAACAAGCAAGTCGTAGCCCCATCCGATGATGGGAATTGTCATGGCGAGACAATAACCCGCGATCTTGGGATACGTTTTGATAGCTTGGCCGAGAGGTAGTTGTGTCTCCATGTCGTTTTTTGTGCTCCGGGTTGATGTTGTTTCTATGGGTTGTGCAGGGTCATAGGCGGTTGATTCTTGGTCTTCTTGCGGGACGGAATGCCATCTTGTTGTTTCTAACTCAACGTAGTCTGGGGCGATCTCGCCCGACTTTGTCGGTTCTCCTCGGTAAGGTTCGTACTTGGACATTGCCCCAGGAATGGCGCGATTGGTGACAATGAGGTCTTGGGAACACTTGGAGTGTGCAGCTCAAGTGCAGACTCGTTGTTGTCTCTTGTTGTGAAGTAAAAGTAAAGATTGTAATGTAAAAATTCAACTTCCAAGATGAGAAATGAGCAATTAAGTATCAAGCCAAGCATAACCTCAAGATAATGGCCCCCATCAAAGATTGATCTGAGAGCCCACACGGACAAGGCTGAGCTTACTCTGCCAACTGCCGTGAAACCCTGTAGCGATGCTATAATTGGTCCCGAATCCGAGCAAGGCCAATCAAGACCCCGGGCGCCCCTCGGCGCATCAGGCGAAACGCGCCTGGGCGGGGCGGTGTCATCCTGATGGACAGTTGATCATTTCTGGATTCGTGGTGGAAGGATTTTGCAGGGCCCCTACGGACTTGGAACCCATCGGAGTTGCTGGGTCACGCTTTGGGCGGAGGAGGCTGGTGGACGGAGGACGCAGAATGCGAGGGCTTTCTACCTATTGGCTCATGTGAGTCCGCGGGTATTCTGGTGAGGGATTGGATGGATTAGCGACTGGGTCAAGAATAGCGAGCTCATGGGTGGTGAACATGGTCTCGAGCTCTAAACCACACCTTAGTTCAGCCCTACGATGGCATTTCTCACGCCAAGTTTCGCTTGCCACAAGCCTTTCTCGCTACGATTCCAACTGCCGGCGCCTGGAATCCGTCCCATTGGTCATTTCCTACCGTCTGCGGACGGTTCTCACCTCCGTAGGTCTTGGCACATCCGACGGAGTTGGAGTCTGACGCGAAATCTCCGTGGCGGGGGAATAAGCGAGCTTCGGCATGGGGTGCGAAATTCGGCTTTTGAACTTAACTCGGCCTCGGCATGAACTCTCTGAGCTTGACGCTGCCATCATCGGAAGAAAAAGAAGACTAAAGGTATAGTATATACAGGGAACGGCGATTAAGGCGGCTCCAAAAGTCCGGTTGGTAATAGTGTTGTTGCTCTTATACCTGGGTAGAAGCATCTCTAACATACATCACACTTGCGACCTCCTTTTTGCCACTTTTCAGTTCAGAAAACTTTCCAAAAATCTATCAACCATACTCAAACATACGCCTTTATCACCCTTTTATCAGATGACCAGCCTTGAACAGAACGATAACATGGCCTCTCGGCCCATCTGCCAGATCATCGCCCCCGTCGGCATGCTTGGCTACGGCTTCGACGAAGAACTCACACGCTATGAACTCTCCCACATGGTCCCCAATGGCATTCCGATAGCCATCATCCTCGACTCGGGTTCCACCGATAGCGGTCCCCAGAAGCTCGCCCTTGGGTCCATGTCCTGTCCCCGTTCAGCCTACGCCAAAGACTTGTCCAAGCTGCTCCGACTTGTGCACACGTTTCGAGTGCCGCTTATTTTTGGGTCAGCTGGTGGTGATGGGACTGATGAACATGTGAAAGAGATTGGAGAAATTATTGAGCAAATTGCTGCCGAGGAGGGACACAAGTAACTCTCCCACTCACCCAGGCCAGGCCAGCTTGCTAACCCCTTTCAAGAGACTATAACTTCAAGACGATATCCTTGTTTTCCGGTATTGACAAATCCATGATTCTTCAAAGACATAGCCAGGGCCAATTAACTGGATGTGGTGTCTGTGTACCCCCCGCAACAAAAGAAGAGATTGAAGCATCCGTCCGAGTTGTCGCACAAATGGGCCCTGAGCCCTTCATCGATGCTATGGACGCCAACCCCGACTTCGACGTCATAATCGGCGGCAGAGCATACGATCCATCACCATATGTCGCTTACTGCACGCATCAACTAAAACGACAGGTCGAGGGTCTTACAGAAGAGGATATGCAGTCTCGAATCGGCGGTTTTCTACACATGGGCAAGATTATGGAATGCGGAGGCTTGTGCTCGCTCCCCAAGTCGCATGGTGCAGTGTCTACAGTCTATGCTGATGGGCTGTTTGACGTGAGGCCTACAGCTCCAGATTCCATCTGCACTCCTCTGTCTGTTGCTGCGCATACGCTGTATGAGAATACGAGACCGGATCTTCTGCGAGGACCTGGCGGGGCTCTTGACCTCACCGACGCGAAATACGAACAACTGGCCAACGGTAGATCAGTGAGAGTTAGGGGAGCCCAGTTTCGGCCGTCCAAGGAATTCGGCAAGCCGTATCAACTGAAGCTTGAAGCTGCGCGCTTAGTGGGCTACCGCACACTGTTTCTGGGTGGCGTCAAAGACTGTAAGATTTCCAATCACTGTCTAGTCAAAGATTCTAACATGCTTTAGACATACTCATCTCGCAAATCGACGACGTTCTTGCTATGGTCAAGGGCTATGTCCATCAACAACATCCCGATAATGCCGGCGAATGGAAACTCGATTTCCACGTCTACGGCAAAGATCAGTACAATAACGCGGGTCCAGGAGAGCTTTTCGTCGTTGCGGAAGCGCTGGCGTCTACGCAGCAGCTTGCGAACAGTGTTGCCTCCAAGGCGAGGGTTGGCATGATCGTGGGTACCTACTCGCCTCCTGGTTTAGATACGGACTAACACACATAAAGCATGCACCTTATCCGGGTCAAAAAGCAACTGCCGGAAACTTTGGGTTTGGGATTGGAGGTCTTATGGAGATTGAAATGGGCGCATGCGCTGAATTCTCACTCTACCATCTCATGGACCTAGAACCCGGCGAGGAACGTCTTATTGTCGATAACGAAAAGCCGTCATCCAGTAAACTCCAAGGAACTTTGCTGAGAGGAAGCGTTGCCACAATCGGTAGAGGCTCACCAGCTTCATCCGACGCTGCCTTCAGGCAAAGCATCTCAAGTCTCCGAGATCAACTTCCCAAACCCACACCAAAACAGCTCCCCCACGCTAAACGTATCCAACCAACTCAACCGACGCAAAAGCCCAAGACGTTATCAGACTTGTGCCGCATCCTCCGTTCCAAGAACGCCGGTCCTTATGAGATTACCATCGACGCCATCTTCGATTCCGAAACCGAATACCAGGTCATCAAGTCCTCGGGGCTTCTGTCTCCTACCAACGTATCCAAAGCCCTCGGCATCCCCAAGGAAGACATAATCTGGATGGGGTTCTTTGACCCTGCAATGGCCTTCAAAGTCACGATTCCACGAGTTCGCTCAGGAAAGAAAAAGTCCGCGGGAGGATTCATGGAGAGCGATATCCATGGGTCACAGGAACACTTGGGACTTGCCAATCTCAAGCTTCCAGACGCCAACAAGAGCCAGTCATCAACCTCATTCGGTATTCAGGCTTGGTCAAATTCAACAAAACTTGCCGTTGCGATTGGAAGTGTCGGAGTGCTCTCTGTGGCCAGGCGTGTGCTGGCAAATATGAAGTAATTCGATGGGGCTTTCCAAAAGGCTTCGTAGCAAGGAGTAATCGTGTACAGTAGCTTTATCTTTATCCTTTGTAACACCATCAGCGAGACCATATAATAAGAGACTGTTTATCGTACCCTTGCTATTTACATCAGAATGATGGCCAAGACTCTTGATACTCTGGCTCGAGTGGCGTTGGGTCAAAGGACAGCAAGCTCATATATGGATCACTCCAAAAGCCTCTGAGAAACTCCGAGCTTGTGTCGGGTTGATCCAGCTCAACCGCCGGTTGGTTCAACAGCCGTTCATGGACCCTGGATCCTGTGGACACTCCTTCATCCTGGATTGTCTCGTCCTCACGGATTTCCACGGGTTTGCCACGAGCCTCAGAGGCGTTGCTCACGGCGTCAAAGACTATTGACACGCCCATTCTGTGAGTAAGACGTAGTGCGTCTGGTTCAATTGATTTTGGGCTTTCCCGCCCAAGGACCTCAAATACCCTTGCCGTTCGGTTGTATTCGTCCAGCGGCTCGGTTGCGCAAGCCTTGAAGAGATTCTGAGCCATTGAGATGTGGTTTGCAACAGCTTGCCTCTCTTCTGGGACATCGGATCCGCGACGATGAAAGAACTTCAAGAGAAATATCGTGGCAAAGGCGAGACACCTGTAATGATTCTTTGGCAGACACCGTTGTTTTCGAATGAGTTCTTGATCATTCCCATCAGGCGGGGCATTACGCATGGCCAAAGTTGATATGTGAATGATCCTTAGCGCGACGTCGCGGGCAGTTCTCAGCATGATTTGCCGCGACGACGAGTTGTTTGAATCTTTGGTGATGACCAAGGCGTAGAGGTGCATCTTGGCGCCCAGAATGCCGAGCTCGACAGCCCTCATTTGTTCATCTTCAAGAGATACTTCGGCTCTCAGCGCATCGAGCTCAGTATCAAGAAGTCTGATAAAGGAGGAGCTTGCACCTTCACCCATGTCGTGGTTCAGCAGGGATGTAAACTTTGCCACGATGAGCTGGACGCGAACTTGCATGGCAAAGGTAGGTGGTGCCGTTTGTCTTCTGAGAAACGAATGGATGCTACCGAAGTCGAGGTCGGAATCAATTGGGGGAGGTAATCCCAAGTGCAAGCTCAACCTAGTATTGTCAGACAAGATGACCCTGTGCAACTCGGTCACACCGACTTACGATGTAGATACGCAGAAGCAACCCAACCAGGTATTGATCCTAGCTCTAATGCTGCCTGAAGCAACACCAAGACTTCGAAGAGACGGGACCGTTTGCTGACGATCGAGACTCATGAACCGAGCTGCCTGGATGAGAACGCCGCAGTAAAGCCAGCTGGGATCTCTTGTCTGCGTTTCGCACGGTAACGGCCAATGACACAATAATAACAAAGCCTGTATCTTGTGAAGAGGTAGAGGAGCATCAAGAATTTGTTGGTGAAGCATGGTGGTATACGGCGTCTGGAGTAACTGGAGCATATCGGCGTATTGTTGCCCAGGCAAGTGGCACGCAATAATAATGACTATCGTCCAGAAGAGAAATGGTTGAGAATGATACGTGTCGTCGGCCGACAGTGATCCAATGACCGGAAGCTGTGGACGAAACACTTCGGCAAACCTGTGACCTGGTGAGTGGGCTTGAGACAAGTCATCACGCCGATACCTACGTCTTGATTGCCTCGGTGGCTATTGAAGAATCCACCAGCACGCCATTCAGGCTCACTGCGGGTACACTCAGTGAGAAATCATCCTGCCCGTCATCCTCAATCGTGGAAGGACCGGAATCGGCAGTTGAATCCGTCCTTGAAGATGGATGGTCCTCGTCTCTCTGATTACGGAGCTCTTGAAGCTCCCTACTCATAGCTTCCAGACGCCTGCATAAGGTCCTGGTTAGCAATGAGAGGGTATCATATCAGAAATTCTCGCCTTACTTCCTTGCTGGAGTCCGCTTAAACGTCGCATCTACAGTACAGAAGAGATGTCTTGACTGGCACCGCGAACAGGGATTAGGAAACTTGTCTTTAGAGTCACATCGCAACTGATGAGGTCAGTCCGTCATGCGCTATCAGGAGGGTTCGGGTAGGTGGTACCTTGGCCTGTTTACATTCCGTACAGGCCTTTACAGGCCGAGTTCCCGTCACATTGCTTGACATTATGATTATAGTTAGTCCCCGGGCAATTAAAACACGTTGTCTTTGACACGACGCGAGGGAGGATCGTCGTCTCGGAGAGTTGCGCGTGTCAGGTTCCTTAGTCAAGCCGAGCGGTTTACATGGATAATTGCTTCTAAGCAGTACTTGCCTTATTCACTTATACGCTAGCATCTCACTAGGAGGTCTCTAGCAAGCATCTGTGAATCAGGCAGCGACGTAGTTACCCTAGACTTACGGCCAATCTTTAAACGCGATACATATTACTTGAATACCCTTTCACTTGTAGGTGACAGTGAATTCACCATTCTTTTCGTGAACGACACGTGCCGTGTAAAGGCCCTGGCCATCACCAGTTGTGAAGTCAACCACTCCGGGTTTTGTGGAGAAGGACTGGTAATTGACCCCATCACTTGACCCCTGCTTGACCTTTAAAACAAAGAATTTGACGATGGGTTGGACGTTGGTGGTCATGTTCTGATCGGCCGGGATCCGTACCCCTCACTGTCAGCACCTTGTTTCTCGCCTAGGAAGCGTCTACAACTTACTGTTGACTTGGGGGTTTCGCCACCAGTGTTGTCCTTCTGAGCAAGACCGAAGGCGAAATTGTCATTGGCATTGAAGCCAGAGGGCTGAACAACTGTGAAGCAGCCGGTCGGGGCCGTCTTGGCCTTGGTCTTGTCAAAAGTTACTGACCCATCTTCCAGAACCATTTTAAGTGCATCTGGATACTCGACAAATGCCATCAGCCTATTGTGATGTCAAGTCAATGCACGAAATGTATGGTATCTTACCGCCGTCATTCTTATTTGTGCCGAGCTCAACGGCCTCACTATGCCCTCGCGGGGATGCAGTGCCGTCGGCTGGCTGGCTGGGAAGTTTACCGCACCCTAGTACGCATAGTCAGAACGGTCCCTAGGCAACCTCGTTTCAACTTCAACACTTACAAGCATTAAATTGGATTTGCGTGGTGAGAGTAAAGTCACTGCCGTTTGAGACGTACTGTCCAATCGAAGCGTTGGCGATCACATTCCCGGCTGTTGGATCATTGTTGATAATGGGCTTCTCCATGCAGAATACATACTGGCCGTCTGAGCCATGCTCATTAGCAAATACGATGGTGTAGGCGGTGGGCATTGTGAAATTTTGGGGAAAGATAGGTCAGGATTGATGGCGATATCTATGATGGAGACTTGCTGTAGAGAACAGTTTATAAACCTCTGTAGAGTGTGCCAAGTGCGTGCCGTATTCAGCTAGCCACAGTTTGACCCCTCGGAACTATCGCTCATAAGCGCCGTGGCGCTGAAACAACACAGTGCCTGCTCCCAATCACAGTATTTTCCGCCACTAAGTAACCGGTAAGCCGATGGGCTAGATCAGTCCATCGCAAGGATCTTATGTCTAGACTGGACTCATGCAGAACTCAGATGGTTTATTGACGAGGCTATTCAAAACCCGGACAAGGCTAGTCAGAGTACCAGCTATGTGAAGCTTTCAATCACTTTGCCTCCTCTCTAAAGCAGCGCGCCATGAAGCTCTTGAACGTGAGGGTCTCCAGTTCCGGAAACACCTCATTCAATGTCTTTTCAGACTTCTTATATGAAGTCAAGTCGTACCAGCCCCAGGCAAACCCCAAAGACCAAAGCGACATCATTCCGTCAATGAACGGCTTTCCAACCAACTCATACTTTGGTATGTTGCCGGGGAGTTCTGTAATCTTCGATTCTTTCAGATCATCGATGGAGTCGAAGTGGACATCGAGCTTGATCTCTGTGAAAAGTGAAATTAGCGAGAAGATCCAAACAGGGGAGGTCAAGTTGGAGAATGACTTACTGCGCGTGCTTTCCACAAAGCCAAGTGCCTCTCGCCAAGTCAACGTGTCTCCAATGATCCACGACTTCTCTGGCCACTCCTTCAGATCCAAACTGGCGGCGACAAATTTTCCAATCGTTTCGGAATGCGTCAGAGTGACCTTGTCCTCGCCGGTGACAGGCAAGGCTGCTTTGTTGTTCTCAATGTCTAGGACCACGGCAAGAGGCAAGACGGGAGGCAACTCGGCCGGAGCGCCGTAGTAATCCATCAAAAACCCAATAATGAATCGCGTGGATTCCATACTTGTGGATTGCAATTTCTTGAAAGCCTCGATCTTGTAGGTGTTGCCCTTGTAGCCCTCGAGGCCGGGTAGTTGGCACGGGTACCCACTGCGAGTCGGATGTGAGACAGTATCATCTATGAAAGCAGGGACACCTTACCCTTCTTTGGCCGCAAGATAATCATAGGCAAACTCGCTAGGAGCGAAACGTTTAACAGTTCCAGACTTCTCAGCACCTTCGATAAGGTTCATCTGAGCCTGGTGGGTGTCTTCGAAAAGGACGCCGATGGTAGAGATGACGACTTCAGTGCCATTGGACCGAATGACGTCGGCGATACTCTCCGGGCTGGAGTAGTCTACGACTAGCACCGGAATGGAATCCTTGGGATCATTTTCTTTGCTCTATATTTGCAATCGAACTATTAGCCACGGCTTAGTTAACATAGTTATGGCAATGATCACGAACGTGTCTCGAGAGCACCGAAACCTCATGCTTGCCGGTGGCTGCAATGGCACGAACAATGACTCGCCCAAGGCCATTAGAGCCGCCTGCCACTGTGACTTTGACCATTTTGGATGAATGAGTTGATTGATATTTTGTGTGTTGTCTGCGATTGTTGGAAAGAATACTGTTGTTCGATGTTGACCTGGACACTAATGCATTGTTCGGGACCTGGCGACTTTTATACACAACAGAAACCGCCAGATTCACGCAAAACCTCGCTAGACGGATGAAAAATCTGTCCGACTGACAAATCTCTTCTTCAAAATGGGCAATAAACCCTCTCCTTTCATACATCATAGTACAGGTATTGACTCGATTCAGAGAAGATCTTTTTCTTCCATTTTTATTGGTGAGGGTGCTAATTCCCCGATAGGCCAAACCTTAACCCAACCAACCAAAGTGTGATCATGATGAACTGACTGTTATGAATACGAGCGGTCAAGCGTATACGGCGTAACGTTAAGCGGAACCAGCCCATGGACCCCGACAATGAGACACCTCAAGCATCAAAGTCTACCGTGTCCACTTGCCGAGGCGTAGTGACTGTCGCTCAACCGAACAACCTTGTGAAAACAGTCGTGGATAAGACGAGGGTAGTTGACCGAGGTAGGAAGTGGGGCGTCTAACACCTTGCGAACAGAACAAGGAGAGAATGGACAGTCTCTTTCATCTTCGATCAACTTAGAGGCGGGAGTTGGGCTGTATTTGCAGCTTCAAGGTACGTTTAGGTGCTTAGGTGCGTGGATGTCATTTAATATAATAATCATGACGTCAAACTCTTCAAAGAGCCACTCGTAGTAAGGACAACATGAGTGCATAGAATTTCCTGCTGTCCATGCTCGAGTGCCTCAGCCTCTCTTGCAGAATTCCATCTTGAGAGTCTGGCTCATGATAGGCGTGATCCCAAAGTCCTGAACATCCAAAGCCTCACCTTCGGGCATCCTCCACTCATATTCCAACAGGAGGTGAGCCAAGGCGATCTTGATCTCGTTGGCAGCAAAGAACCGTCCAGGACAGGCATGTTTCTCGTGTCTGAATCTAAGATAGTTTTCGCTGGTACTGACAAGCCGAGATGAGTTTTCTTTGCCGGGGATTTTTCTCTGGCGGAGGAAGCGGTGGCAGGAACTGCTTTTTTGCCCGGCCATTGTTCATGTCTAAGAAACTTCCGGGGTTCATACAGGGGGCGTTTGGCCTGGATGTGAAGAAGAAGCATGCTAATATAATCGCGATGAGAGGTACCATAAAATAAGACAAGGGGATTTTTGACGCGGATGCTGTGGATTTTAAAAAGATCCAAGGCGCCTCAAGTAACTCTTTGACCAGCATGATGGGTATTGCTATTGCCGAATGGGGTTTGAGATGCAGGCTGAAGTATCGAGTTCGGCCTGATACGGTCAAGATTTGTGAAGTGAAGCTATTCCAGAGTACATATATCAGCATTGGACATTATCTAAGCGGCGAGTCCTCTTGGGCCGAAAATGCGAGGTGAGTGACTAAACAACCATCGGTGAACATCTCGGGATGTTGATATTCCCGAGACTGCATCTGTGAGACAGAGTTCGCAACACATATGGGTCTCTGTGGAGAGTTTTGCAGCTGCTAACACACAAGGCGAGAAAGAATTATTGGGCCTCTGGTGGATCAACAGGGTCAAGAAGCCAATGAAGCTTTTTGGATAGACGCACGAGCGCAGCAATGAGAAATTCCCGCGGTGTTTTTCGTCTTTCGGGTCCGTATTTATTGTCGATCTCTTCGGCAGATGCCGCCCAGCTCATCAGCGTAAACCATGGTCTATGTAATCTCGGTTCAGGGTTGTCTATGAATTCAGATAATGACCTCATCGCATACCGACCCTTACACGATAAGGACCCTTGCCCCAGGATCCTCCCTGGGTGATGAGCCTCACGATATCTCGCCAGTTCCACCAAAACCAAGTCTAAGGATGGGCCCCAAATTATCTCCATTCTTTCTATCAATCAGGTAGTTAAGCTCACGTTTAACCCTAAGCCTCTGGCCTCCAGCCAGCATATACCTCTCCGTCACTGAATAGTGCTGATAGACCGTTCTTACTTTGCAGAACCTCAGCCACATCATGGTCAGCATCCTCAACCACACTCAATCGCAAACTGACAGAGCCGTTTGAAACCGAACTCCAATCTGGGAGGACGCCGAACCTTCCAGGAAATCCATCCAAGTTCTCACTCGTCCGGGCAAGTGTGTTGATGTACCTGTACCAAACCAGATTACGATCTCGCCTCTTAGTTCCTCCCTGAGCTGTTGCCATGCAGGATGTATCGCCGTTGCTTTTCACATCACGGTATCCAACAATTGATATAACATCCCGGGTGATGTACTGCTTAAAATATTCCTTGGGTGATTTTCGACCGTCGATTGTCCCGGGGAACTGATCAAATCCGTAACGCCAAGTATTGTAGAACTCGCAGGCGCCTGGCGCAGCGCCTTCGTCTTCCATGATTGGTCGATCTGTGGTAAAGTATGCGCAGGATGAAGCATCGCCGTGAATGTAGCGGACGGAGATGTGAGCGGGAGGGTCCTTGCCAACAGCTGCGTACCTCTGTACAAGCTGTCCACCACCACCATGGCCAACAATGGTGACATTTATCAGGCTGGGGTACTTTGATCTGTCTGATATATCCCCGACCAACGCATCCAGTGCATCCATCGACGAAAAGTTTGTACCGGAGGGATGTGTCGCCACACTACCGGCTTGCCACGCGTTCAGATCTCCCCAAGCAAGTTGGCGTGACGTGTATTGGCCCGAGTTGAAGACAGTCGAGAATAATTGAGGGGCGATAATAACACTTTCGCGATTCGATCCAGGGTAGTTCGCTTCCTTTGCACGTTTCACGACCTTGTTCATCGTCTCCCAATAGTAATCTCCATCTCGAAGTTTTCCATGGACGATGATAAACGCGTGCTCAACTCGCATCTTCTTGACTTTGTCGGAGATGAAGACTGCGACCTCTGTTTTGTCTTTGCCATTAAGCTTTATCGAAGCAAGCTCTGCACCCTCTGGAGGTGTGATTTTTCCGTGGGCCTGGCAGTGGGAGGTTAGATCTGATCTGGGTTTACGATTGGGTCAAACTTGCCTCGCCCTCATTGTTTGGTGTCCCATCTTCGTTAAGGGCGTATCTACTCGAATAGATATCATGTGTGAATGGGTTTGTGATTTTTGATGCTTTATTCCTGGTTGCAAGGCTGGACGCGAGTGTACATAAGAAGAAGAGCCAAAGAAGACATCTCAATGACATGATAGTAGGACTAGATTTATGTCTGCCCGAAACGATAAGGATTCAGATTGTTCCTCACCCTCTCTCGGGACCCAGCAGTATTATATAGTGGCAAACGAACCTCTCTTATCGTCCTTGATCAGCGTCAAGTCGTGTCGTGTCTTGCTCCCCGTCCGACGGGATAGCATAATGACACAGTGCACTTGTTTCTTATCGTCAAGTCCCAGTATTTGATCAGCAGAGTACCCATTTCTCATTACGTGGCGGTTTACCGCTTTTATAGACCGAGACACTTGTCTATCACGCAGGTGCTCCATCTTGGATGTCAAGGTGGAGTAGCTAAGCAGTCAGTCGTTCATGAATCGATGCAAAAATAATAGAAGCTCCAAGGCTCTGAAATTCAAGTTGATTTCAAGTAACTAGATGAATCTAGGGCATTGTTGCAGAGAATCAAGGGTCTTGTTGTGCTCTCAACACCATGGACCCTTAGATCTGCGAGCGGAGCTGTCTAAGCTTTTGGGCCGAGATCCCGTGTGAGACAGCCCACAATGGCCCGCTAAAAGTTACGAATGCCGCCGAGACTCGCGAAGCCCTAGATACCCGTGTCTAGGTTTCGCGAGTCAGATTCTCCCCGGCCGTGTGGTCCAATGAGTAAGGATCCGTCGTGCAGGGTAGCCGTGCAAGACAAAAGGCGCTTAGAGAAACACGCTCCTGGGACGACGGGTCGGGTTGCCGGGATGAAGGGTCAAAACTGTAGTTTGATGGGCATGTTCTAGGCACAAGTTTGGTACAGTGGCAGCCTCGGCGTTTCTGAGTGAACGGGGGTAGTAGGTTCTTATCCTCTCGACTTTCACTGCGCCTGGGCGTAAAAGAATACGAGACACTGCACAGTTCACACTTCGGCCTGCTGAGTTACAAGCGCAATAAAGATTAGATAAATAACTTGATAAAACTATAAAGGAATCATTATACTATTCTATCATTTCATACTTTAATTTTATAATTCACTTATTAATAGGCTAAGTTTCCCTTTTTTTTTTTTTTTTCTTTTACTGCCTCTACCACCTCAGTCCAGGGCCTTTGAGTTTTTTTTCTTTACAACCGCTTGCCTGCCACCCACGATGGACGATTGATGCCCTCCTCCTTCAATTCACGGATCCTCATTGCCGTATTCCGCACTTTAGTCACTCCTCTATTCCTCTTCCAGCCTTCTTTCCCAAGCGACGGTTTGAGACCACAGTCTGAAACCCCCTGCACCTTTCCCTCCGCTAACCCCAAACCAGCCCCTGTGACACCGACCTAACCCCTACCCAGACTCTTCAAACTCCCAAAGCCAAGATCTGCGGCTCACAGTGTCTGATCTCCCGCGTCAGGTTGTAGCCCTCACTACGCCTTTGCTTCACACTCAAGTTTTTGGACTAATTCGGGGTTCGGATCAAGATGGCTTCAGATGGCCTGAAACTCTTCCCGCGCTAGATGATGGTCTCGATGAACGGGAATTCGGCTCGAATAGGCGAAGGGATGTTTGGTTCTTTCAACCATTGGTTCATGAATTGACAGGTCGCGTCGAGATGCAACTATAAATCTTTCAACTGACGCCTTTGTTGTTTGAACTCTCATCATCCACACTTCAGTCTTCCCTTTCAACCTCGTTTCTCATTCCTTTCTCTAGACGCTCTGTGAGCTCTTTCTTTCATTTTACAAGTCAATCTCTTGGCACCTTTCTTTCTTAGTTAATTCTTGTGACTGCTTGGTCGGTCTGTTACATATATTCCTCTTCACGTCTTCACCATTTCGTCACGATGATTCCATCTTTGACTTTCACCGCTGCCCTTCTTGGACTTGCTTCTGCATCTCCTCTGGGCCTGGGTCTTCCTGCCTATAAACGCTTTGCTCCCAGCAAGCTGGGACACCTCCACAAGCGTCAAGTTCCCCAGGAACACTCGCACGATTTCGTCCTCGTCATCACCCGCGAGTTTCTCAACTTGGATAACCCCAAGAATATCCAAGATCCCGTCTTTGGTCTCTTGGGTGATGGCGCTGCCGCCGCTGGTGCTGGAGACGTCACCAACCTCGCCTGCCTGAAGCAGGAAACCGCCGATCAAGCCTTTACCAACGCAAAGGCTGCGGGTGATCTCCGTGGCATGGCTGGTGCTCTCTTGTTCCAGGCAATTGAGCGCAATACGGCAGGTGTTGGTGTTGCTAGCAAGCTCTGCACGGAACAGGCTGTCAACCCAGAAATTGGGGCCCTGACGCAGCACCAGGACGCTGCTTCGGAGAATGCTGGGGCTTTGAACAAGGCTATTACTCTTGAGTTGGCGAAGCAGTTGGCTGGCATTGGTGCTGATCCCAACCTGGCTCTTCTGAGTGGAACTTTCGCCCCTGGCGATGTAAGTTGCACTTCCTTAATCCGATTCTACCGATGCTAACAGCTTTTAGACCGGTGACGCTACTGGAAAGGGAAACTCTTGCGACACTGAGGAACCCGAACTCGGCTGCATCTTCTCCGAGAAGCTTCTCGTCCTTGACGCCAGCGAAGACGAGATTGCAGCCGCCGTCGCTGATGTCGCCCAGACCTTTACGGGTACTGGAGGTATCGCCGCTACTGACTTGGTCAACCTGGCTGATTTCAGTGTTGCGTCTGTCACTGGAACCGTTGATCTCGCTACCATTGTCAACGGTGGCTCTGGCGGCGCTACTGGCGTGGCTTCTGGCGTGGCTTCGGAATCTGCTGCTGCTTCTGAGGTCGCTTCTGAGGTCGCTTCTGATGTTGCCGAGACGTCTGCTGCTGCCGTGACCACTGGTGCTGGTGGAAACAACAACAATGCTGGTGGCGAAGCAGCTACCACTGCCGACGCAGCAACAACGGCAGCCACAACAAAGGCAAAGGGATGCGCTGCCAAGCCTCCAGCTACCAAGGCCCCGGCTATCATCACAACCGCTATCACCCCCGTGGCTCCGGCGGCGTCAAACCAGGCGGCCCAGGGCTCGTGCTCTACGATTGTCAAGACCGTCGCCGCTGATGCAACGGATGCCGTTCTCGCAACTCTCACTTCCGCAACTGTCGGCCAAGTTACTTCAGCTGGTGCCAACATCCAGGCCTTTACCGGCACCCTCGGCGGTCCTGCTCCTCCCGTTGTCTCCTCCGCCGGCGACCGACCCTTCTCAGTCAATGGTAACACCTTCACTGGCGCCGGTGCCGCTATCAGCCGGTCTTGCGATATCCAGCACAACGCTTGTGCCAACGCCGCCAACTCTGGCGAGCTTGATGGTGGCATCGCTCAGTGCGAGACTCAAGTCAGTGAATGCAAAGCCGCCAACGCTCTGAAGAAGCGACAGGCTGGTAGCTTTGGGTCTTGCTCCGATCCCAGCATCATCTTTGCCGCAGGACTTGACGGTCGCAAGGAAGAAGCCTTCGCGCCATCCAACGACGCCGACTTTAACCACGGATCTGCGCAAAAGATTGGCATCATTGCCGATTTCATTTGCCAGCGTCTTGGAGATAGCTGCAAGGCCGATGCGGCTGTTGTAGCCAGCTGCACCAGCGCCGCAGCCGCCGCAAAGGCGACGACCCAGGACCAGACTGCCGCTGATGTCTTCAACGCTGGCCTCGGAGTCGAAGCTGGTAGTGGCGATGCGAATGGGAACGGAGGAGACGCTGTTGTGACTAGTGCTGCGGCTGTTAGCACGGGTGCTGCTCAGGCTGGAGGAGCTCAAGCTGTTGTAATGACTATTACTCAATGCGCATAATTGGCGCATGATTCTGATGAAACCATACTGGAGGGGATGGGTGGGTAGTGAAGTGAGGCTGCCTGGATGAATGAGGCCCTCAAGCAAGGATGAAATACAACGTTCACAGCTTGGAATTGCCAATATTCACTGCTTGACAGGAAATCGAAAGTGATCAATGCCATATCTAAAAATAGTCAAAACAAGTCCTAATGTTATCAAAGCTCGAAGTACACATGTGGCTGAATATTAGGGTTAATTCGTGGTTATCATTTTAAGACAGTCACACTCACTCACCCTAGATCAATAGGGCATTCTTATTATAAGAAACCACGAGACTGTTTAGAACCCCATATATCGTGTTCAATTTTAAGTGAGAGCATAAGGACCACTCATCTCATCGGGCACCTGAAATGAGATCGAGATTCATCGTCCCATGTGATCAGTCAGACAAGGTAAACGCGTCCCACCGTCCACCGAGAGGAGAGCTATCACTTCAGGGAAAACCTAAAGCTCGACACGTGACATGTTTCTATCTCAGGAACAGCTGATATAAAGCTCAAATCCAGACAGTAGTCAATAAACGCGGGATTGAATCTAGTTTCAGTTCTTTGCTTGTTATACTGAGGCAGTCGAGCTCTCAACAGGTGTCACACTCAGTCATTCCGCTCACTTGTAAACAGCTTCTATGAGTTTCGAATTAAATGAAAAATAATTCCATCATCAACCATATCTCGGCAACACTTGACACTTCTCGAGTCGCTCGCCCTACTGCAATTGACAAGGATTCAACTAAACATCTGACCACCAATCGCAACAGCCTCAGCCAAGCACTGCTTACAACAAACTGACAGCACCCTGAGTCGAGAACAAGGCAAACATCGGGCGACCCGTTGGCCACAGGCTTGGCGACCGGCATCGCACGCCTCGTACTTTTTAGTGGCGTGCTCAAATGATCAAGACAGACGCCACGGGTCTCGGCGGTCAGCTCCGCATCAGACCCGGAACAAGCAAGTTCATGATTGAGAGAAAAATCGGCAATCGTGGAGACCCTCGGGACTGACATGTAGGGGGGCCACAACAAATCAGCAGGGTTTATTACCATGAATTTTTTTCTCCGCCAAGACGTTTGCCCTACGAGTTAGCCTCTATTAAGCTTAAAAAAAATTTGTTCAACGGGGCCGTGACAGAGAAACTGGCCTAGAAGATCTGCGGTACCTGTGAGGGGGCTTGTGTTACTCACCATCAGGCGATCCTGCGGGGTTTCCAGGAGGCCGCCAACCTGCCTGCCCATCCATCGACCGATCCAGGTCCCCTCTGCTCTTTGGCAGATGTGCAATAGATCCATCTGTCGCGGGTGTGTGTGACCTTGGCTCAGCCCATGGGCCAAGAGAGGCGCATGAGAGATCTTCTTGGACGTATGACGTCTCAACCGCTAGATGCCGAAGTCTAGATGCCGGCGGGGGAGTATAATTTGAGCTTCCCTCCAGAGTCTTTTGTTTACGGGATCAGTTCTTCATCATCAAACAACTCTACACAAACACAAACAACCTTCTTGTTCAATCATCCCCTTCATCACTCTACCAAGCTATGGGTAACCGTATCCGTCCCGCAACCGAAGCCGATCTTCCAGCCCTGAAGGACATCGTCCTCAGCGGTCTTGTCAACGACTCCATCTGGCACTACTGCTTCCCCGACCCTACATCATCAGTGGCCGGAGACTACGTTGAGAGCATCCTCAAGAAGTGCCTCGATCCCCAAAACTCCAACTGGCTCATCTCTGTTGTCGATGCCCCCAAGACGCACAAGCCTGTGGCTGTAGCCGTCTGGCAGGAGCTCCACGAGAATGACAGCGAGGAAAACAACGTCCACAATCAGATCCACCGAGGTAAGCTACCCGAAAATTGTCCCCTGGAATTGCTTCTGACATTGTCCAGTCCTCGATGCTCCCAGCACCGCGAGTGACAAGGTGGCGAAGCGCATTGCGGCGCTACAGGCGGTCGTGACACAGACTCAGCAGACGTACCTTGCCCGGTACGGTCAGCTAATGTTTGTGCATGCCGTCATCACGCATCCCCACTACAAGCTCCGGGGCTTCGCCAAGCTCCTGTGCAAGCAGAGCCTGCAGGTGGCGCGTCAAAAGGGCCTCGTCGCGACGGCCCTGGCCAGCCCCTTCAGCGGCTACGTCTTCTACTCGGGCACCAGCTTCTCCAACTGCGGGCGCACCGTGGTCGAGCAGGCTGAGGGCGAGCTCGAAAAGATTGAGCTCCAGATCATGGTGTGCGCGCCGCCCCGGATGCCCGACTCCCGGCGCAGCTCGTTTATGGGGTTCCTGGGGTCTAAGGCGCCCACCCCCGACAGGAAGGAGTCACACGATCAGGGGACCGAGCACAGGCGGAGCTCGTTCCTTGACGTGTTTAGTTTTGGTGGGAGGAGACCTAGCAGCGACAATCACATCGAGACTGTCGACGAGCGACGCAGCTCACACCACATTTAGACGGAGGATTCATTCTTGAGGCCTATTTTTTGTTCATTTTTCTTTTGTCTCTTTTATTACTTGTTTCTATTAAACAGAAGCGGCGTCTTCTACGAGGTTACGAGCAATGCAAATTTTTGGCAATCGCATGATGCCCAGCCATTTTTTCTCTCTCCCTGTCTGCCACCCGCTGATCTTCACCGTCAGATCATCAGCGACTTTACTTGGCTGATCAGTAACTGTTTTGCATGATGCTCTCGCGAGAAATTATCGTGAGTCTTGGGAGTTTTTTTCGCCTTATTTTTCTTGTTCTTACCCCTGTCTACGATCAATGCACTTTGCGCATGTATTATCACATCTCACTTTATTCCTTTCAGATGACTTTGTACAGGTGTGGTTGCAGCCGCGGGCAATTATGCAAATGCCCTAGAGTGCCCATTTCGCGCATTACAGGAGGGTTGGAAAAAACAGGGTTTTGAGTCTTTTGACGCAATAAAGACATGACATGTATCCTTGATAACTAAACCAAGTTTGATTCGCGGTATTTTCAGGGCTTCTGAAATTGAGATACACTATCCAGGTGGGATATTGAGCGTTCAGTGAGATTTTAGTTATTTAGAATGATTCTCAATTCCAGTTAGAGTCTTCTCATCTATAAACACCCTTCAAATATCGCGCAACCATAATCAACAACCCTCCGAGTAACAACGAAACACCAGCAAATACCTGCGCACCGAGATAGTGCCCCCCGGATTTCCGAATGATGGTACCCGCGATAGGCGGCCCGGTGAGTGTTGCGATACTATTCAACGTAAACACCATGCCCATCCTGACGCCCGTCTTTTGCACATCTGTCGTTAAATCCGACAAGGCCGGTGGGAACAGGCTCTGAAAGGCACCAGCCGCGATTCCGTAGATGCTGGCCCATCCATACAGTCCTCCGGCAGTGGACACGGCTGGCCAGGCCAGCATGCATATGCCAGCGGTCAGAGTAACCGGGATTAGAACTGTGATGCATCCGAACCGATGGGCGATGGCGTTTGGAATTGAACGCCCGATCATTCCTACGCCGTTCACGACGAGCAGCAGGTTGAGGGAGTCGGTATATGAGAAAGACGGGTTCAATTGCGAAACTGCAAACGAGGCGAGGTAATAATATGCAAAGTAAAGGCCCCAGAAAGTCTAGATGCACGTTAGTATTTGAACGATCTCTTGATAAAATGACGATACAGGAGGAAGATGGTGACGTACCAAGAAAACTCCAGCTGCAAAGCAAGCATAGGGCTTCTCCTTGAACGATGCCAAGTCTACCACAGAACCTGATCGCTTTGGTGGAACTCTCGGCCTCAAGAGAAAGTTTGCAAGGCATAGAGTGACCAGTTGAACAAGCCCCATGGCTCTGACGGTCCAGCCAAAGCCAATTGTCGAGAGTAGCTGACGAGCCATGGATGGGAAGATCAAACCCCCAGATGCACTGCCAGTTGCTGTAATCCCAAACGCCAAAGCTCTCCGTTTCTTGAAGTAGGTTGAAACCACTGCTAGTGCTGGAGTAAAGAGGAGGCCATTGCCCAATCCAGTGCAGATACCCTGTGAGAGGAGGATCTGCCAGTAGACGGTGCTGAGAGAAGTCATAAAGACGCCGAGGCATGTGAGAACCGTTCCCACGGCAAAAGTGATGTGGAAATGACCAGCGTCTGTTAGACGACCGGCAAAGGCACCAACAAAGAAGATGACGGAGACTTGAACTGATCCGATCCATGCTATCTGGCTGGCTGGGTTGTCGAGGTGAGCGGTATAGTACGTTTGGAACACGCCGAACGAACTATTATATCCCCTGGAAGAATGTGTTAGTGGATTTGATAAGACTCGGTTCTGGAGAGTTTTTTCTTACCAGGAATTCATCATAACAAAGTGACCTGCAACAGCTTCAAGACAACTCAGCCGCAAGAAGTCGCCCCCGAAGAGCCGGACTTACCAGAAGCCCATGCCCAAAATCCACCATCCGGATGCTCTCCAGGATCCTGAAAGTTGACAACTTCATCTCCTGACGGTTTGCTCGTCTGGCCGGTCTCAAAGTCCGAATAATCCCATTGTTTCGACTTTTCTCGATCCGAGCACTCCTGAATCGAGTCATCTTGATCCTGGACATCTTTGCCACTCAAAGAGCTGACTCTGTCGTCATGGCTGGATGAAGGGTGTAAAATTGTCATGATGCCGGATATCGTAATGAGAAATAGCGCCGAAGGAGGTATGCAACTCAGGGGCTCACCACTTCCGCTGTCTGTGATACTCAGCCTCAATTCGATAAACCCTACCCAGATAGTCTTATAGTACCAAGAACGGAGTATTTGTGTCTTTTTTTTCGCCGAGTATTTACGCCCTCTTGCCACAAGAGTAAATTCTCCGAGTTGTCATGCTAGTCAATCGCGCCCAACAGGGTGGATTACTCAAGAAATTATCCGAAGTGAAAAATGGTCCGAGGTTATTCAGAAGACTTTACAAGAAGGCCGTCATCGGAGAATGGCCGACTTTTCTTGCCTTTTTTAACGTGATGGAGGAACCACTCTCGAAGGGTCATTCCTTATATTCAGGCTTCCTTGTTATATCAGAGAATCTTCAGACTTCTCAGTCTCCGACATCCAGCCAAGCCTCACTTCCACCATGTCAACCTCGCCCTCCACAACTCGAGCCGATTCGGCAGATCGCGTTCAGGAAGCAATAGAGAAACATCACTTGTCCAACAGGGGAGCTTTTAACTATACATATAGAGATGTCTGGGGCCCACGCGAAGATGCTATGGCTAATCCGTGGTCACCGAATAACCCAGATGGCGTGTAAGTATATGGAGGCCCTAGATTTGCCTGTGCTAACTTGAGTTGCCAAGAATTCTTCTACGCCTAGCCGAGAACAATCTCCTACATGTCGAAGTAGCCGACTTTATCACAAAGCAGGTTAGTCCACCTCAACCTCATGTCCCTGCTCTCTTGTTGACACTAGTAGTTGTCTGTTCTGCCGTCGAATCATTTCACCTACAGTACCGGACCCCGGGGCTCAAGACGCCTCCGCAAGGCCGTGGCCGAATTCCTCACAGACGAGTTCCACTCTCGGGAGCCCATCACACTCGACGACATCTTTGTCACGCCAGGGTTAACGAGCGCCATTGATGCTATAACATGGTCAATATGTGACGAAGGAGACGGAATCCTCATTCCACGACCTTTCTATAATGGTTTCAACATTGACATTTTGTATCGTAGCAATGCACGTGTAGTGGGCATCCCTTACCATGATATTGATGGCTACACTGGCCTTGACGATGTCTTTCGTCCGGACATGAACCGCAAGGCACTTCAATCTGCCTTGGAGAAGGCGACACAAGAAGGAACCAAGATCCGTGCCTTGATGATATCGAAGTGAGTCTTGTCGAGGCTTGTTAAAGGCAGACTCTCTGAGCTAACACAGTATTCTGGCAGTCCGCATAACCCATTGGGAAGATGCTACGTCTGTAACCTCTATCCTTTAACCCTATTTTCGGCTACTGACCTAGAAAATCAGCCTCCCGAGACACTCGAGGAGTTTGCATCATTCTGCTCAAAGCACAAGCTGCACTTCATCTCGGACGAGATCTATGCCAAGTCGGTGTTTGATAACCCAGCCATGGCAAACCCAACGCCATTTGTCTCCACACTTGCCCTTGATATGCACAAGATCATAGATCCGACACACTTACACGTATTGTATGGCGCAAGTAAAGACTTTTGTGTCAACGGTCTAAGATTAGGATGCATCTACTCTAAGAACAAGGGGCTTTTAGGTGCGATATCGAGTATCAGGTATGCCTTTACACAGCCCTCATCAAAGTGGTAGCACTGACACCTTGCTAGCCCATTCTCCTGGTCGCCTCATATTCTTCAAGATGTTTGGGCGGCCATGCTCGAAGATCGGACGTGGACACGACACATGATGCAGAGAAAGACGAGGCTTATGGGGGCCGACTATCGCACAATCACCTCATTCTTAAAGCATAATAATATCGGATTCTATCCCATGTAAGCACAGGCGTCATCCCATATCTCTTGATTAAATTTCACATATCTGTTCATTTGGCTAATGCAACGTCAGGAATGCTGGTCTGTTTCTCTGGGTCGACCTTCGTCACCTTTTTCATGCATGCTCACCCGGCCAAGATGCGGCTTCTGTACAATCTCGCAGTTTACACTATAAAGCCATTGAGGGCAGATTCATGGAGCTTTGCGGTAAAAACGGAGTGATGGTCGCCCCAGGTAGTTTGTACGAGAGTGAAGAGCTTGGCTGGTTCCGCGTCACCTTTACTGTAGGCGAGGAAGCCTTGAAGGAAGGCCTGACTCGAATATTAAAGGCTCTCGAAGACTTGGGAGCATGCAAGACAGTTGCAGTTTGAACCATGAGCTCTAGATGTTGGTGGGCGGGCAATCAAAGCAGAAAGTAGTTTATGTCCAGAGTATCACGGTGTGCCAAAATTCAGCGAGTTATGTCAAGTGTTGATTATGATTCATGAGATAGTCAAAACTACGGTTGAAGAATGTCATAGCTATTGATCAATGTTTTGCTATGAAATCGTGCATTTTCCCACGCTGATAAAAAAGAAAGTGGTCAAGGGACTCGCGGAAACCTTCTTCTCGGACTCAAAAACAACAACCGAAGTGGCTTGGTCGAAATCATCCGGTCGGACCAAATTCTTTCGGACCATTAATACGAAGGACTACCCACATCCCAATCCGGACCATTTCCTTCTCTTCTCCATCCTCACCCCTACGGACCAATTCATATCAAAATGCATTCACGGACCGTTTCCACAAAGAGTTCCCCAGCAAGCGACGCGTCCAGGGATCGTCTATCATGCGAGCCGTGTAGTAAGTCGCCCCATCTATCCTATTCCACAACACGAACCTCATGCCTCGGATCATTGATGTAGGGGCAAGAAAGATTCGCTGCACGGGCGAGCATCCCGTCTGCTCCAGGTGCTTTTCCAAGAACCGGGATTGCTCGTATTCCATCCAGAAGGCGGCGGGAAGGCCTCGAACTCGTCAGCAGTCAGCGCTTGGCCGAGATGGACGGTCTCGTCGGCGTCGTGCGATCGAACTGGTCCCATCGCCAGAATCGTTGTTGGATTTGAGTCAAGACGCCAGTGAGCCAGCGTCAGAGCCTCCGAGCAGTGTTCACCAGACTCCAAGCAGCCGGGACAATGAATCGGAAGCGTTAGGGGAGGCCCAGGCTGCTCACCATGGTGTCCCGCCATTCCTAGCCGACTTTGAGAGCTACATGCAGTAAGCCATCGTTCTGGTAATTGAAAATCGATACTTATGCTTACTGTTTCTGTACAGTTCTCAGCCACAAGAATGTTCCGGATTGATGCCTACGCTACCACTTGGCACCCTCAATCACTCCGAGTGTATCCAGCCCTGCGCATGCCTGTCCATCCTATACCTCCTCCTTAATCGACTGGGATCCGATGCCGAGCTGGTCGTACCAAACGACCTAGCCTTCCTTCGTAATACGGTAGAAACGGCGATGGATGTTCTCGACTGCGCGAAATGTCCCCTCCGGTTCTCATCCGTTCTTCAAAACGCAACGATTCTCGGCATACTCTGTGTCTGCATTGCCGAATCCTACGTTAGGTTCGTCAGAACCATCGATTCAAAGGTTAAGGCGGCCATAGAAAAAGGAGAATCTCTGCTGGTCAGTCTTGGTAACTTCGAGGGCCCCCCTTCCTACCCGGATCAGTCCAAGGTTGGAACAAACCCAGCCTCCATCCTCGTCGAGGTGTCGCCCGATCAGTGGAAGAGTCTAATGCACAACGCGGTCAAAGCCGAGATATGTGGTGTTGAAGGCCATCGCGAAAAGTGCTTCATGCATTTCATCAAGCGACTGGAGGAGCGACAGACGGACTGGCATCGGCAGCCTCTGGCCCCGGACTGTCCACCGACTTATCAGTCAGCCTGTACCTCCGTGGATGAGGTGCCGCTTTGTCTGACAATTATAAAGGCTGCAAGGAAGGTTCTTGACCAGATTGAACACATCTTGCAGTGAAGGGCAGCGTTGCACATACGAGTGGCCCAGGGAGCAGGGTAATTCCCTCAAGGAAGGTATATTCATCTATGATCTAGGGGGTCGTGAGACCCATTAAATGTGCATCAAATCTAAACTATTTTGTTCCGTGCAAAAGAATTAGGTACATGCGCTCTAATATCATAACCCATCCCAACTCATGACCACTACTTCTCCATCACCCTCAGAGGCGGTTGTACCTGCATCGCCGACAGGCCATGACGCGGCATTGGCGACATTCGTAGATGAACACCGGCATAATATCGAGGCACTCTTCACATTCGCGGGGACCAGGCCGTCCTCTCCATCTCTCATGGGTGCATTCGTGATTCTCGATCAAGTTTAGCCTCTCTTGCTCAACACGACGTTGCCGAACAGCCTCGTTGAGCTGGGCAGCGTCGTTGGCTCGATCCACAATGGCATTCGCTCGGCAGTAAAGACGCTCCTCTTGCCATTGCGGACAATTGCAAGTCTTCCAACGCTTGCCGCAGACGTAGCAGAACTCGGCCTTACACTTGCAAGCTGTCGCTACCGTCAGCGTAGGTTAGAGGAAGAATGGCCAAGATGGCAACTTACTGATGTGATTACACCCCTGCTCCAACTCAACAACCCTCTTGCAGACTTTGCACTGCTGCCATCCGTTCTGAGTCGCAATCTCCAGAACCTGCTGAGATACGGTGTCGCTTGGACAGATGCCATGGTGGAATGGTCCTTTGCAATGGACACAGGTTAATTGACTGCATTTGAGGCACAGCGCTACATCCTTTAAGATGAATGCCGGCGGCACAAACGTAGAACAAGTCGGCTCACTTCAATATGTCTGGTTCGGTGTGTCGTACTCAAGCTGCTTTGCGCGAAACTCACCCACGAGGGTTGGAGAGAACCATGGGCCGGTCTCGATCGGAATGGGTTGGGTGCAGCATCGGGGAGGGAAGAGGGACTCGTCGCGGAGAGAAGAATGAACAAGGCCAACGAGGCACCCCCTGCAGTACTCATGGGATCATGGAGAGCGAGAGAGGGCAGAAGCTGGGAAACTGTCGGTGCAGGCGATGCATTCTCTGGTCTCGATTGGCTCGTGGGAAGCGGCTGAGGAGGAGGATTCAGCATAATCCGGTTCGAAACGGTTCATCAACTTGAATCTTTCAATAGAAGCATCACCCAAGTGATCGGCGGACCGTTTCTTCTCGTTCGCCTTGGTAGTGTCGGCTGCAGGTGTCGCTTGGGGGTTTCCGGATAGCCTCAAGGCAAAAGCGCGGTCGCTGCCAGCCTGTTCCTCTGCCGCCTTTGCCTCAGCGATGAGGAGAGCGTCCGATTCGACAGCCTTGGCGATGCTGATGCAGAAGGCCTGGTCAGAAAGGAACGTCGCCATCTCCTCGAGTTCTTGGCGGCACGCCTCGATAGCGACTTCGGAATCGATGATCTCGTCTTCACGGTGCTTGCCTTTCTTCGCGCGCTCGTACTCATCGAAGTCTTGGCGCTGCAGCTGGATGGCCAGCATTAGCGACTCGCTGTCGATGCCGCAACAGTCCATGGCGCTTGCGGCATCCGGGAGGAAGAAATGATTATCGCGGGCTTCTAGATGCAGGTCAGCTCTCTTGGATTCTTGGCTGTTAACGAGGTACCAGCAGCATTCACCTGGGCAGGGGTGGAGGAAGCGAGCGGAGATGAAGCAGCAAGGGCTTGGTGGCGTGGGGTCAATTGGCGACAAAAGAAAACAACCCCAATTCGCGAGCTTTGGCCACGGGGTCAGCTTCCCTATTTTTGTCAGCCTCAAGTGGCGGAATGAGAACGCGGGAAAATGTGGCTTATTGTCTTTAATTGGCGCCACCTTCCAAGAGCCACAGCTCAGCGCCACGATCACACCTCAACTCCAAAGTACTGCACTAACATTTCACTCGTCTATAAGAACAGTCTAGGATAATCCCGTAACATCAGACTCTTACTGAGCCCAGCCCAAATGATAGCCTTTCTATCCTGACTGACTTATTGTTGCATAAGCTCATAGCATTAAGCTCTGCCATCTTCTGCCTTGTGTCTGTGGATGCCAAGACCTTCGTCACAAAGGGGAAATACCCGAAGCAAGGATTGTAACCAATTGTTGGATGAGGTAGGCAGGTGGTCATACCGACTGACTCATTTTTACCAACAACTGCGCTGGTCACAAGTACAAATACAACACGAGAAGTAACACGAGAAGACAGTCGCCAGAGACTTCATCCAGCGCCCCTAATACCACTTCTATCATCATGGTACTCCTCAAGCTTCCCTGGGAAACACTCAGTTGCCAAGACACCATGGAAAGCTGCCATGGGGCCAGCGCGGAGAATTCACCCCCCAGAGCTTCTGTCAGCCCACCAGCCCTCCCGGTCGAAATATGGCAGCAAATCATCCTCCACAGCATGGCAGATCTCTCAGTCAGAAACGCGTTTCGACTTCGTCTCGTGAGCCGCGACTTTTCTCTCATGGCCATGAAAGCCATCCACGAGTCGGGAATATTACGCCTATGCTGGCATCTGCCCGAGGGAAAGCGAAGGAACAAGTTTTGGGTCGACTATCTCACTGCCAGAGTCATGAACAAAGTCCTGACACTCGAGCCAAGTTCTGAACATCTCTGGCTCAAGGCGATTGCTGAACGCATCTTGGAATGGAGGGAAGAAGAAAGAGCACGGGGAGACCGGCCAGATTGGAGCATGAAGAATGAGGACGAGCTGGAGAATCTTGTGCGTCAAATCTCCGAGTTTGCAGCGTTCCAGGGCGAATTCAGCGAGCCTCTGAATTTCTACCTTGGACTTCGGACATGTGGTAAGCCCTGGGTTCCTGTGCTGGTGCTGGACGAGAGCTGTGGGCTGTTTCGAGATGCATTGCTCGCAGTCGCAGTCTATCTGAATGAAATCACCTTTCTTCATGATAGACTCGACGCTGGCAGCAAAGTCACCTGCACACACCACCCTCCCCTCGAAAGGCATAAAGGCCATTACCGTCCGGCACCTTTCAACTGCCACCCAATCTACGAAATCTATAACACTGAGAGGTTCGGCCGCAAGCCATCGGAAAGAGAAGACGCTGCCCGGTTCACGTTTGGATCCCCAATCTCAGTCGCCATGCGGCTGAGAAGAAACGAATGCCTTACCGCTCTGATAAAGAGCTTGGAGGACTTTCCTTCCGAGCTCCTCCTCTGTAGGGCCGAGATGTTTCGCGAGGCTGACCGCATGTGCAATCTGGAGTATATGCATCTGGCGATAGAAGCCGATCCGCCCTTTACTGCATGTCCGGCTGTCAGGCCGCGGGACTATGGATTCCACGATGACACGCGGAAGGAGTACGCGGTCAAAATTTTCCGCGATTTTTTCAACACTACCACCTTCCTCGAGGTTTTCGATATGCTCTACCCAATCATGACGGCGAATTGCCAGGCAGGCGAGGTTCCATATTGGGACTACTATGGGTCAGGAGATGACTTTGGACGCTGGGGAACAAAGAGGATGTACAAAGCAATCCGGGATGGATCCTTGCCTATCGTCAAGAGGCTGGTGCAGCACAAGTTTAGTATCGGACCACAGCCCATGGTAGAAGCTCTTGAGAGTGGCTACGACTACATGGTCGAGTACTTTCTCAGTCTGGGTGTGCGACTCGACGGAGCTTTGGCTGTTCCTGCAAGAACAGGAGACGTGCAGATGGCCCAGTTTCTCTTAGACAAAGGAGCTGGGAAGAACAAGGAGAGTGTGCGGAACGCGGTTGAGCAGGCCATGATACATGGCAACGAGGACATGGTCATGTTTCTCATTGAAAAGGCACCGGCAAAGGGGTTACTGAACAAAAAGGCAAAGGCAAATCTGAAGCGTGTTCTGGGGTATGAGAATAAGCCAGAGATGTTGCCTTTGCTGAAGCTGCTGTAGTGGATTCAGGAGCACATGATATGCCCTCGGTCTTTTTGCAAGCTAGGGTAGAAGATTGGCAGCAGAAGCGGGGCAGTTTAATTTTGGCTCAGAAAGACCGAGCTGTGGCGTTGTTGGGCTAACGCCTTTCGTTATCGAGGAGTGCAAATCGAGCTTCAGTCCATCGTCTCTCTACTCTCATGAATGAGCAAGATCAAGGAATACACATATCTAAGGATGGCGGTAAAGATGTAAGAAATACTGCAAAAATCATAGAGTTTTATTTCTTCCCTCAAGAACATTTTGCTATTATTTTGATCTTTCCTGTGTAGATTTACTCATAAAGTCGCAGCCTTTGAGAGGTTCTAGTTCCGGTGCTGACACGGATATACGCACAAACCATCATCCTTCGACGCGTCACGGTACCGTGTCAACCAATCATACCTTGCTCATGTGGGCCATGGGAAATTATTACCATGTGCTTGCTTACACCCCTCCGAGTTCCGAACTCCAGGCTGCCCTTGGCCGTGGTCGGAATAAATACCCTACAGCAACACCATCACTTGTCAAAACCACGCGCCAAGCCTAAGCAGCATCCTTTCTTAGCATAGAGATATCTTTGAACTGAATTTCCATGGCACAGACAGCTGAATCCCCGTCTATTGACGGGTTTCTACAAGACCCGCGCTTCCACCAGAGCTTCACGTTTCCCGTCAACCCCTCAGAAGGTGAAAATCAGACGACTCTTCAAGTCAAGTACGTCGACTTTGGATATCGCAACGAAGCCAACCCTGAAGAGGAGAATGTTCTACTATTCTTTCCTCCACTAATGGCCTCCCGTCTGCTCCATATTACTAAAGATGACTTGGCGAAACGGCACAAGGTCCGCTTCATAAGTCTGGACCGGCCGGGATTTGGCGGGACTGATGAGGTTGCGTTGGAGAAACGAGTCAGTATTAGTCGAGGTACGTAGGCTCACCGAGCTGGAAGATGCAAGGCAGATCCAGGTCGGATATTCATTTCGGTGTAGTTACTGACACTGCTGCAGAGATGGTATTGGCACTACTCAAGCATCTCGGGATCAAGCACGTTTCTGTCGCCTGCCACAGCGGAGGAACTGTCTACGCATTTGACATGCTCCTGCACCATCCCGAGATTCTGCATCCGGATCGCCCATACTTTGCCATCGCCGCACCCTGGATCTTGCCCTCTCACTCTCACGTTCTGTCCATGACCTTGACTCAGGCCATACCGAACGGTGTGATGGCACACGCAGACAAGGTGATTGGCTTTGTCAACAGCACTCTGCTTCCGGTTATTTCCACTTCGACCGGCTTCAGCCAGACTTTCGTCAACTTGACCAAAAGCAGTCAACCGGATGCAAGCGGTGATCCAGACGCCAAATTCGAGGAGTCACTAGCGCCGAAACAATTCAAGTTGATACACTCCGAGAACATCCGTGGCATGTCTCACGAGCCGATCTTCCTCATGCAAAACATCAAGGAGATTGACGGCTGGGGCGACTGGAAAGACTACGACGATTTGAAGCCAAAACTGGTCGAGGCACTCAAGAGGACAACTACCAAGCCTCTTTCTATGGATGTATTCTTCGCCGAGAAGGATCACATGGTTGGAGATGCTGCTACTCAGGGCCCCGAATGGTTTGAAAAGTGTTGGAACGCTGAGGAGGCGAAAGATGTCATATCATATTCCAGCACTGTCCTCTCGGGTGCGGATCATGAGACAGCCTGGAGCATTGCACTAGGGGTTCCAAAGCGTGTTTTCGAGAGGATTTCCGGTCAAAATGCTTAGACGAATTTAGTCTTAAGGTTTTGACGTGGTTTTGTGAAACCGGACCCGATCTTCTTTAGGGGTATGATAGAGCTCTTGTCAAATCCAAGTGTAAAGCCTTGATGTGGTCTTGTGAAGGGTCTGCCCAGAGATTTCGCCACTCTTGGTTGAGAGTATTGATTTTGAGGGCTTCCTTGCTGGCTCTAACAAGTGATTTTGCACCTCGGTCCCTCTAGTGAATAGATGAGCTCGTATGTTGGATTTTGACACCGTGGTGTTGATTTTGACAAGGACAGGCTGAGTTCCCAGCATGTCGCAACAAAGGCGTGGACATGGTTGAGCTCTGGGCCAAGGTAGACCAAACCTGGTTTCTTGATGTGTGGCGGATTGGCTGCAGAACGACCTTGGCGTGTTGCGAGGTCAGGTGGTTTATCGAATCATTCGCCTTCAGCTGCGTTGGCAAATCCATAACGAGCCGAGGCGACCTCGTCAGCATTCTAAGCCTTGATGTACCAACAGGAATGAACAATCTCGTTACTGAGAAACGCTAGCCGATACTCGAAAGTGGCGACTATGAATCCCTTCGGTCAACCAAACCAGCCATCCCTCAGAGCCTCGTTTACATCATGCGTGAACATGTAGCGGCCCCCATCCTTTATCTTGCATCCCACCCGTGTTACCCGTGCGGGGAACTTGCCTTTCCTTTCTTTTTGCCCCCCAGGTTCTCGCGCGCAGAGATACGCTTTGACGATCGGGGCCTCGGCATGGTTACCCCGGGCCGGTGTGGGTACACCAGGGCCGCCCCCCCATCCCGGGCCGGACGAGCGCGCTACGATGTCGATTCCAGATCTGGCAGCTATTCTGCATGATTTCGAGATGCAGATCTCCCTTTGCTACGTAATAATGTTACAGGTGCTTGGAACCGTTGGACCCTTGCTGGGGAGTTTAATGGAGATTGATAAAAAGGGACGAACCCTTGCTCTCAACGGTGACATGCACGACACGGTCTAAGGTGCAGTCACGATTAAACCATTCCCAATGGGGCAACAAGATAGGCCAAAAAAGCACAGTGTGAGTAAGGAACGAGCTATTGTATTGTGAGAGATGAGACTTCCATCGTAGACTAACATCCAACTGTCGTCCATCCAACAACACTAATTTACGTGAAGAATTACCAGTCTCTGTACATGAAAGGAAGGTAAACCCAAACCCCAGTCAGGAAACTCCAGTCTTGGCCTGCCGGTCCGTCTCCCTCTGCTCCTTGGTGCGGTCCACGTAGTTGGCTCGCTCGGCCTGCTGGGCGTAGATGACATTGCCCTGGGCCTCTTCTGTCTCCATGTATGTGATACGTCCCTTGATGACCCAGAAGACGAGCGTCACGATCAGCATGATGCCGAAGACGGCGATGGCGTAGTTCATGTCGGCGCCGGACGGGTTCGGCTCGCTCGGGAAGAAGAAGAAGACGGTCGTGACGACGCAGTAGACAACTGAAACCCAGTTGATGACGGAGCCGAATCGTCCGAGGGAGAACTGTCCAGGAGGGAGCTTGTCTCGGCCGACGAGGAGAAGAGTCAGGATAGGCATGCCGTACGAGACTGTGAGGGCAATAGTGCTGACGCTAAGAATGGCCTCCAGTACAGTCGAAGCGAAGGTGTAGAGAATTCCAATCAAAGCCATGACGGCACCCTGAAGCCACAGAGCGCGGACGGGAACCTTCCAGGTCTCGTCAACTCGGGCAAAGTAGTTGCTCCAGGGAATACCACCATCACGAGCAAAACCCCAAGTCAGACGAGAAGCCGTGGTGACGATGCCAACTCCCTGTCCCATTCCGTTCATGATGAAGAGAGCCAGGAGAACAGCTCCTCCCTGAAGACCAACCGTCTCCTTGAGCAAGTCCATGAAAGGCAGGCCAGTCGATGGGTCCAGCACAACATCCATTCCCTGGATGCAGAAGAGACAAACAACCATGAAGATGAAACCAGTAATGGCACCAATAACCACGGAAAGCCAGATGACGCGCGGGATATTGGTTCGAGGCGAGGGAATCTCTTCGACAAGGTGGATGGCGGCGTCAAAGGCAGTCAGACCATAGGCGGCTTGGACGAGACCGATGAACCAGGTGACACCATCAGGCCAGCCGGTCTGGTTGATCCAAGTGCCAAAGACAAAGTCGGCGGGTTTGAATTCGAGGTTATCTTTGGTTCCGACGGAGATGAGGAGCGCTAGGCTGATGATGAAGAAGAGTCCTCCGAAGGAGATACCGACAAAGTTGTTGAACATGGGAAGGACAATGTCTTTTCGGCAAGCAACAACGTTGAAGAGGGTCATTGCGAATGTTGTACCGACGTAGACAAGGAAGAGAACCCAACCCGTGCTTGCGCCAGACCAGTCCGGCTTGAACAGAACCCTCATACTGAGCATGAACTCGGTCATAAAGGCAATTTGCGACGCGGAAAGCGTGATCCAGCCAAATGTATTAATCCAGGCGCATAGGTAAGAGCAGAATCGTCCGGCGGATGTTGGCCAGAGGCGCGAGATCCAATATGCCTGACCCAGGGCCGTGGGCATGCTGCTGCACATCTCACCAAGAGAGACAGCAACACACAAATTGCAGGCAAAGACAAGAACGAGACCCCAGAGGATAGCCACGGGGCCGCCGCTCGTCAAGCCGCTGGACAGACCCTGAGCAAAGGTGGACCAAGTACCCAGGACGGAGAAGGCCAGCGCAAGCATACTCCAGATGCTGAACTTGCGGGTGAGGGCCTGCTCATGGCCGAAACAAGCGAGGTCCTCGGCATCTGCGATGGCCTGGTTGCTCGTGTCCACGCGCTTGAGCGCAGAGTTTGTCTCGACGTCGGTGGTCATGGCCGCGTCTGACAATGACCTGGTCGAGATGGCAAGGGGAAATGACGTAGGGGGAAGGCGACGGGCAGCCTTGAGGGGGAATTGAAGACAAAGACTGATATGGGACTTTGAAGAAGATGGGATTTGTGGCGTCTGGACACGAAATGGAGGGCGATGCGACGCGGTGTTTATAGACAAAATTCCTCAGGGTGCGTACGGACCAAGTCTCGTCAGGAGACTATCTTTGGGGGAAACGAGGTTTCGATTTGTCTGGCATCGTGTGACGGACGGACCCCAATAAGCAGTGATAGTACTGTACGGAGTACCTGGCAGTACGTACAACGGGCTGTGTAGCACACACTCAGAGGGAAAAAAAAACCTGGACCAAGTGGGCGCACTTTGAGGTTAGGCTCTGTCTGGCAGGTTTTCCTGGTTTAGGCTGTTATCTCGACCCCAGTCCCCCGAGCCCTGACAGCTATCTAGCGGCGCAGATAAGGTCAAGGTACAGGCGAGTTCATGCCCCCGACCGTGCTGTCGGTACAGCAGAGAGGCACTGTAAAATAGAGGTTCGAGACGCGCCTGTTTCTCCAAGATCTAGAAGTCTTGACATTCCTCGACGCCATCGCCAGGCCCCCCGAACCCCGGCTGCGGGGAACCCAAGCCGATGCCCCATGGGGAACTGTGATGAATCGCATCGGACACTGAGCTGAGGACGATTCCATTACGTGATGAGGTGAAGGGGGAGGGGGGTCTCACCACACATTGAAGTCTCGCCTTTTCCCCACGGGGTATTCCCAGGTGAAGGCCATCCCGGGCCGGTGTGTGCGCCTCTTGTAATTTGTTACAACGTAAAGTAACGGGCACAGAGCAAATGGAAACTCGTCATTGAGGGCCTCGTGTCCGCCCAGGCGACATCGGCGGAAGCGATCACCTGTCGGTTATCTCGGGGCTCCTTATCGACCAAAAAAATGCAAAACGTTGCCCGGAAGCGGTTAAGCGCGTGTCAAGGGTTCAAAACTGAGAGTCAACTGCCGTATACGGTATGGTGATTTGTTGGTTGGACGATGGGGGGAGAGTGGCAAGGATGCGTGATTGGTTGCTGTGACAAAGAGATTCGAGCTTGGTCCTGTAAGAAGCTTTGCAGGGCGAGAGGAGAGTCTGGACAATTCGTGCTGGGAGAGAGAAAGCGCTTACTGGCTGTCACTGGTTGGAAATCCAGCCACCGCGAAGTGTCACTGAGACACAGGGCGATAAAGACAATCGGGAAACAAGTGGATCTCTTCACTCTCGAATTCTGCCATCCTTTGCCCTTCCTCGGATAGCGTAGAAAGAGGAGTTTCTCGCGGCTGTAGGTTAACTGCCGGGGTGCCCGCGCGGCAGTCAGCGAGAACGAGGCTCCCAAACATGCAATTCAACTGCAGTTCTTGGAAGAGCTTCGTTTCGCGGCTCTCAGCACCAATGGCGAGTCAGTGTTTTTGCTTCTGTTTAACGCTCTCTCCGCCCGTAAGCATCACCGGGTGGAGTCTGCCGTCCCTCGTGAGGCCGTCCGCTGCGGAGCGGTGTCACGGAGTACGCCACCGGTAGAGTCCGATGGTTTGTCTTTGCTTCGTCTATAAGAAGGCATCGTCCTCGACTCGATAAGACATCTCTTGAGCCTCAAAGCAAGCAAGTCAAGCAAAACACGTTCAATCAACTCTACAACACCAAAACAACAAGCGTCTCCAGGCATCGCTCCTTGGACACCACCCTACTACAACCACCTTTATCAACCACCGTATGGCACAGTCGCTCAGCCCCGACAACCCCCACCATGATTGCAGACACCTCTTCTATTGCCGGCTACACCATCTTTCGGGAAGAGCCCAACGACGCCGCTCCCGATCTGTCCAATTCTCAGAATTCGCATCCTCTCGGTGAGTTTGACTCTGCCAATTGACTGATCTTTTACTTACAATTGTTAGATCCGCTATCGATTGAAGAGATTCGCGCTGCGGCAAAGATCATCCGTGACTATGCCAGCCCCAAGTCTCTCAAGTTCAACTGCCTCACTCTCCGTGAGCCCAAGAAGGCTGAATATGCCGCCTTTCGCGCCCGAACTGGCCCGCGACCTGCCCGCCGCGCTTTCGCCATCGTGATCGAGAAGGGTACCAGCAAGGTCTCCGAGGTTGTCGCCAACATTGCCGAGTCCAAGGTCGAGGAGTGGAACGCCGTCTCAGAGGTCGGTCCCACCCTGACTCTTGAGGATCTCGACGTCTGCGAGCGTGTCGCTCGTGCCGACCCTCGTGTCATCAAGGCCTGCAAGGACATTGGCATCGACGACATGTCCAAGGTCTTCCTTGATGCTTGGGCTATTGGCGTCGACAACCGATGGGGATTTGAGCGTCGTCTGCAGCAGGGTCTCGCCTACTACCG